>NW_022589744.1:9671665-9838652 GCF_004348235.1 Phoca vitulina
CCAGCATTCTTCCAGGCTGCCCTGGCCCCTTACCCTCCAGCTCCAGGTTGGCCAGGCAGCTGGCTCCACCTGCCAAAGGGCGTAGGGAGGCCACACACCTTCTGTTTTCCCCATTTCCCCGAAAGGCTTGGCTTAGCCTCCCCGTGGACTAACTCGCAGTGGCCTTTGACTGAGGCATCAGCATAGATAGTATGACATTAAATGGGCCCCGTCACTCCCTCGCCTCCCCAAGGTCAGCCCTGTTTGTAGCACCTCCCTCCCCATAGCTCCTCACGTGAGGCACGGGCCAGACAGGGAAGCAGCTGCCGTGCTAAGGAGACCTGTTGGGTTTAATCGTTGAGAGCAGCCGGTGAGACGGTCCGCACAGAACCGCTGCATGCTGCCGGGCTTTGGCGGCCGTGCACGAACTGCGCGGAGCGCGACACCTGTACTTGCCACACACCTGACCTTGGGGTGTACGCACATTCTGCTCCCCCATGTTACGGGTACCGCGTCCTACCACAGTCCATCTGCCCCCAGTCCTGTTGTGTTTTTAGCAGCTCGCTCCCTCACAGGATTAGAGGAAATAAGCCTGCGTACGGCAGGCTGCTAATCCCGCATCCCCTGCCCCGTGGAGGCTGACACGAGGGCTCACTGGGCCCTGGGACCATAGGATCCCACAGAAAGGCCATTGGGTGTCTTCACTAGAAGGTCTTTGGTTAGCCCACAGAGCAGGGCTTCCTTTTTTGATAACTCCTACCTGTTGGAGTCTTACTGCGCTGGCTGGCATAATGGCCCACGCTTCGACACTAAAAGGAAAAGATGAGTGGTGTGACTTTTTGTAAATTCAAATCCCAAGAGGAATACCCTAACCTGTCTGGGGAACCCTGAGAGCTAGTTAGCTGTCATTCTAAGGAGTTTGATGGATGCTCTCTTAAATGAAGCTCCATCTCAGGCCTGAAAGACCTTGAGATTCAAGCCAGGATTTCTGTCCCAGAGAACAGACCTGCAGATGTTCAGAGGCCCCAAAATCAAATGTATGAGAAAGGCAGGAGCTCTGCACCCTTCCTCTCCTGATGGAGCCTTCTCTATCAGTATAGAGGAGTCAGAAGCACAGGACAATGTAGACGTTATCTCATGAAGTTATGTTTTTCTTTCTGATAAGCCAGAAAATAGCAAAAACACAACAAAACCAGAAAAAGTGCTACGTTCCCTTCCTTACCAAATCCTGCCCCCCGAATCTTCATGTATGAACTCAGAATTCGTAGGCAGCAAAGGAGGAGGTGAAAGCTGTTTAACTTACTAGCTTTTAAAGAAGGAAAGTCTTGTCTGGCCGGAGATGTACGTCAGTTGAAGTCATGGAGACTTAGAAACATTGGGGTTACCGGTGCTCCCCACCCCCCTCATTTGCACCCCTGTCCCCCAGTGTGGTGGTCTTACCTGACCAACAGCAGCCACTCCCCCCTCCCTTGCCCTCAGCAGGGCAGTGGCCTGGTCTGTCCGCGGCAACTCACCGTGTAGCCCGGGCCCTGCTCCAGTGCCCTGAGCCCCGAGCGATAGGAGACCAGGGGCTCCTGGGGTCGCCTGAGGGTGGAGAAGCAGGTACTCCGTGGTCGGGGAAGGGGGCTTGCGAGGCTCCCAGGCAGAAGCAGGAGGTGCTGAACCCCATGGCCGGTTGACGAGCTGCTAAGGTCAGGAGAAAACTGCGGACATGGTGGCTTTACACCAAGGGCAGAGGCTCTGGCCAGGTGTTCCGGCAGAAACCTGGTTTCGAGATGCCCTTAGTGACAGCTTTAATTGCCAAAACATGCCTCCAGATGAGAGTTAAAATGGGCTTGGGAATGGCCCAGAGTCATGGAAGAGGCTTCCCACCTTCTAGCAGAGATCCCACTCAGAGGCAGCAGGGGGCGCCCTCCCGAGCCGGCGCGGGCCTTCCCTCCTGCGGAGGGGCCGGATGTGGGCGCGCTGATGCCCGGCGGCTGAGCAGAGGCCTGTTCCCACGCCTGTTCTGACCTCTCTGACCCCACCGGCAGCCCAACGTTCAGTCATCCAGGCCAGGGGTCAGCAAAGGCTTTCTGTGGAAGACCAGATAGGAAGACGTTTGGCTTTGCAGGCCATCTGGGCTCTGTGGCAGCCACTCAGCCCTGCTGCGTAGGCCCGAGACCGGCTCTGGAGGATGCGGAAGCCGTGAGCTTTGCCCCAATCCAGTAAAACTTCCAGAACGGACATTCTCATTTTCCCGTGTTAACAATATGTTCTTTTGTTTGCCTTTTTCCCTAATCTTTTTAAACAATCATTCTTGGGTGCCAGGCTGTACAAAGACAGCAGTGGCCAGATTTGGCCCACAGGCTGTAGTTTGCTGACCCCTGATGTGGGGAGGTGCTCTTCAGTGCTTGATAGCAGTAAGAAGGGTATATGTTCCCAGAGAGACTGGGCACAACCAGGAGGGCCTGGATTCGGAATAACACCTTTGGACCACAAATACGGAGCTGGGCCCCTCGTTCTTTGTTTTAAAACCTCACACGTTGGGCACCTGGTGGGCTCAGTTGGTAGAACATGCAACTCTTAATCTCGGGGTTGTGAGTTCAAACCCAATGTTGGGCATAGAGATCACACACACACACACACACACACACACACACGGGGTCGTGAGTTCAAACCCCATGGTGGGCATAAAGATCACACACGCGCACGCACTATCCAGCTAAGGAGAAGGAAAGCCTCAGGGGCTGATAAGCTGAGCAGTCCTGCAAGAAGCAGAGGTTACAGAGGTTGGAGGGGATTTGGGTGGTGGCGTGTGCCTTTCCCGGGGTGGGTACTTGGAGCAGATTGTGTGAGAGAGGGCAGCTGGGCATAGTGCGGTGCCAGAGATAGAGAGGGAGAGGGAGCTCCCCAGGGAGCATGCGCAGTAAAGGGAGCCAGACACACCTGCCCCCTTCCTGCCTGCACTCACCTTCGTGTAGCTCGAGTTGAATAAAAAGATTCATCTTGGGACTGAAGGAAGTAGAGAGAGATGATTACAGCCTGGCTCCACCCACCCCACCCACCCCACCCCACCCTCGCCCCCGTCACCTGCTCATTAGCATGCTCCGTGTCAGCCTGCTGCAGATTTCCCATTTCTGAACCCTGTGGGGAAGGAGCCCATACGCCAGCCAGGGGGATGAGGGAGAACTGCAGAGGGTTGGGGTGCGTGTTAAGGGTTTCTACTCATTTCTAGAACAGTTTGTGAAGAGCTATATGTCCGTGCCCAACACGAATACACATTATCAGCCTGGGGTATTCAGTGCAGCACCAAGTGGGGGAAGGGGGTGTGGGTGTGCCGGGTAAGCTAGCAAGGAAAACACTGGGCAGATGCTCACCAGACACTTCGTTTCCCACCTTGGGCCAGTGAAGGTATGGAAGGATCTAGATCTAGAAGCCACAGAACGGACCCCGTACTAAGTGGGATTTGCTGATCTAGGGGTCATACTTACTGTGCAAATTGGCCGTGGGGGCCCTCGGGGCAGAAACCCACTAATTAGTTAACACACATTGTCTTATGGACATGGCAGTGCTTACACAGGGACCTGCTGGGCAAAGAACAGCCAGAAACACACATGACAAAGCGCAGCGGAAGGGTATGGCAGTCACAGGCTCTCCACCTCACAGGGTGCATAAATCTCCCTGTCCCTTCCAGACCGCCCAAAGCACCTGCTTCCGAGCCGCGTGACTGAGAGGGGAAAGGAGACCTCGGAATATGTTGGGGTGGGTCCCGAACAATGGGGTTGGAAGCGTCCCAGCACACTGCATCTTGGCGAATTGATGTGGTTGAGGACAGTCATGTGCCATCTTTATTTAGCTCCAGAAGGTACAGCTGGGGAAACCCTAACCCCACAACCTACTTATCCTCCCCTAAAATCCCCCAAACCAACACTGCCAAGGCCTCAGAGCAATTCGCCTGAAAACAAAGGAAAACAAAGCACGTAGTCCTCAGAGCAGAGGGACTGTGATGGGGGGAAGCTGCTTCTTAATGGGGTAGATGGAGCAAGCTTCAGCACACCCCTGGGGGGGGGGGCGGGTTAAAAGAAATAGAGAAGAGAATGTAGATGAACTGTCTCCTGTGGGACCCTATGCCAAGGGCTTCCCGTGGGGTCCTAGATCTGACCGACTCCATAACCCTACGAGGGAGGGGTTTCCCCTTTTCATAAGTGAGGAGATGAGTTCAGCAACTAGTTGAAGGTCACACAGTTGATGCACTTTGAAGTCACCAGGATTGGAGCCCAGGTAACCCTGCTCCAAGAAGCCAGCTCTGTGCCAGGTCCTTCCATCGTTGGCTGAATGTTAAAGTCACAGAGCGGGCCTGGGGAGAACGATGGAAGGACCTTCTGTTGGGAAGGCCCCACGGGGCTTCATCAGGAATATGCCTCCTTCCCCTGCCAGGAACCCCACACACACACATCCTGATCACCTAGTGCTCCCTTTCCATTGGGGCCTCACCATCCTTGCAGAAACCTTGGTCACACCAAGGACAGTCTCGGGTCTTGAAAGCTGGCTTCACGTGGAGAAAGGCACATTCCTTGTTGTTGCAATCACCTGAAAAATCCAGCATTCTTTAAATGTAGGCTCATCTTTATTGTTACTTCCGCCCTCCCCAAACTGGACTGACCTTGCCCCTTGCATAGAAGCCACTTGCCTGCCGTCTGTCATCGGCCACTTTTCCAAGACAGCAAGGTTTTTCGAATCCCTCCTGCAATCTAAGGGGGTTGGATCCCAATACTACATGCCAAGCAGGGCTTGGGTGGGAATAAACACATCTGGAAGAGTTGAGGCAGGGCCAGAGATCCAGAAGGAGGGGCCGGAACTGAAGGCATTTGGAGGCCACCAGAGAGGAAGGAACGAGAGGAGAGGCGGGGAGGGGAGACCCAGAGCGAGCAGCTAACGATCCAAGAAGACACACTGTGGATGCTGATGAAAGCCCTCTCATCTTCACCACTACGACACCTACAATGTTTCCAGAACCACGGCACAGTCCTTTTTGGTGGAAATGCCAAGAAGAGCAGAGTAGTGCTCCCAAGTTGGCACCAGGATGTCAGACTCGACATGAGGGACACCTGTAGCTTCACAACGCCTGCGCTGTAATCGGTCTGTGGGTTGGCCCAGGACTCAGGTCCCCTAGAAGGAGCCAGCCCTGTTGGACAGACCACGTGAAAGTTGTGGTAAGAACCCCCTTAGTTTTCTCTTAGGGGCCCAGGGGCTTTGAAGGAGCCATGGGGAAGATTCGGCTCATTTTTCACCTCTTGAGTAGAGAAGCGGTGAATGCTTCCAATCTCATCCTCCTTAAAAATCTACAACTTGGTGCTTCTCAGAACCAAAAGGAACTTCACGGGGTTCACCCCATTGGCTTTCAAACCACTCCAGAGATCTATTTTCTACACTGTGCTTCTGCAAAGCAGGTTTCACCTGGAGAACAGTGCACGGATACCGAAGAGCTTTATTTATTTATTTTTTTTTTAAAGATTTTTTTTTTTTTAATTTATTTATTTGAGAGAGAGAGAATGAGAGAGAGCAAGCACATGAGAGGGGGGAGGGTCAGAGGGAGAAGCAGACTCCCTGCCGAGCAGGGAGCCCGATGCGGGACTCGATCCAGGGACTCCAGGATCATGACCTGAGCCGAAGGCAGTCGCTTAACCAACTGAGCCACCCAGGCGCCCCCGAAGAGCTTTAAACCACTATCCCCTCCAACCCTCCCATCTCACGAACAAGGACACCAGGGCTCAGAGAGGGGAAATGCCGTGGCCACGATCACCGGGCTTCCTCGCATTGACGAGGGGCTTACACGCTCGACGTCTGTGTGCAGCCCTTGGCCGAGCGCTGACTCTGAGCTCCAGCCTCCTGAGGAATGGAGTGACATACCCCAGGGCTGGTGAGCATTTGACAGGTCAGGTGGTGGGAAGTCACCTGGGCCAAGCTCCCTTTCTGCCTCGGCCTGGATGCACGTCTCCGCATTCCTCTGATGGCCAGCAGGTGGCACCCACACCCCACCCTCCACTCAGCGTTTCGGGGCCAGCCGCAGGGCCCAAAGCCCCTGGCCCCCTTCAGCTGCCCCTTCGTGCTCCACCACCTCCCAACATAATGTCCTAAATAAAACAACTTACTTGCAAGAAGAACGATAATTACTTTGATAGGATATTAGAATATCTCTAATATTCCGCTCCAAGAGCGGAAACAGAGTTTACAAACTACCATCAATGATTTACATGGATGCCCCTCACAGCGAGAGGTATTTGAGGGCAGAAGGGAACCTGGTTCTATCCCTGTGACCGTCCCCAGCACAGTATCCGAGTCCCCAAAGAAAACCAAACCAAGTTTTACTGAAGGAATGAATAAGAGGCATTTTTAAATGAAAGAGGTTTAGGTGGTGACCAAGGGGAGCCGGGATCCAGATAAACTTTGTCTTTCCTTTCAAAAAAACACAAGCGGGCAGCTGAACCTCAACTCTGAGCAGACAGGACACAAACTTTGGCCTGGGAGGAGCTCTTTGAGGATGCTTTGCTTTCTCCCCACATACCCGGGACTGCCCCCCACCACCCCCCGCCATTGGCACTAATGAAGGACAGCTACCCCTGAAGCTGTCTCAGAGAGGTCCCTGGAGACTGGGCCAGCTCTCTCCCCGCAGGTCACTCTTTTGGAACACAGTTTGAAAAGCACTAGACTAGATAATCCCTAGGGCTCCTTCCAGCTCCTGAAAGAACTGAGCTGTAGAATTTTATTGGGAAGATATTTTATGAGATCTGAAACACTCGCAGACCATTCTTAAAGGAGGTGACTAGTGGCTGTGTCTTCCCCCTCTGCAGCCCCGTGGATGACAAAAGGAGGTCCTGAGGCCAGAGGGCAGGAGAACACGGTCCAGACCTGACCACACAAGATAACTTGAGAGGCTAGGGCCTCTGAACCTCACGACTGTATGTTTACAGTTACCTTGCACTGCCCATCAGAGATGATAGCTTTCCACTTACGGAAGCAATGTAAAGTTTCCTTCTAAAATAAGACTTAATAATAGCAAGACAATGGAGAGAGCGGACAGGTCAGTAGCACGGGTGCTCTGTGTGTTGGGCAAGCATCGTGAAAGTGACTTCCAAATGCCCGTTTGGGGCCCCCTGGCCCTGACCCACCCCGGGACTGAGAGTTGGCCCGTTCCAGGCTTGTTTCCGGACAGTCAGTCCGGGTCTGTGATGAGGGAAACAATTCAGCCTTTGATTCCAGCCACACCCTTCCCTTCCCCGGGGGCGGGGGGGGACCTGCAGGGCAGTGAACAGGGACGGACCCCAGAGTACAGCTCCCCTGCATCTGGGGGGCTGGAGAAGAGGGCACCCGAGGCTCAGAGAGGCCTGGTCTGCCCCCCGAGGCATGCACAGCCTCCTTTGAGTGCCCCCCTCTCAAGACCTCGGCCCCTCTCACAGTCCCCACTGCCAACCTCCGGGGCAAGGCCTGGAGCCAGGAAGGGGCATTACCGAACTTGGAGTAGAAGTAGCACTCGGGCATCCTGGTGACGTCGTACTGGTCCCAGAAACTGCACTGGTCGCCCTTCTTACACAGGCCCCAGAGCCAGTGCTTACACACCATCAGCTTCCCCCCCCCCGGCTGTGCCGGAACGGGCAGAGCTTCCCTGGGAACACCAGAGCACCCAGCTGCCCACAGCCTGGACCCAGCTCAGCCCTGAAGGAACGCCCCAGGAGAGGCTGTGGATCAGACCCCCGCTGCCCTCCCTCGATCCCATCACCTGACCCCTGGTGGAGCTGGAAGCAGGGCCAGAGGCAACACGGAGGATGCTCGGTAGTCCTGACAGGTGGCTGTTGGCATGACCACGCCTCTGCCCAAACTCTCCTCTCTGCCTGGCCTGCCGTCGCCCTTCTCCACCCCCGGGGAGCCCCAGGGGGTCAGGGCAGCTCCCAGGCACCTCACGGCCCCCTCTCCTCCAGGCTCATGGTGGGGCCCCTACCAGAGAGCAGAGCCACGGTTCCAGCCCGGGGCTCCCACCCAGCACGGTCTAGGGCACCCAGTGCTCCCGAAGGGCCTGTTAAAATCAGGTCTTCAAAACTCCCACAGGGGCGCCTGGGTGGCTCAGTCAGTTGGGCGTCTGCTTTCAGCTCAGGTCATGATCCCAGGGTCCTGGGATCGAGCCCCGCATCAGGCTCCCTGCTCAGCGGGGAGGCTGCCTCTCCCTCTGCTTCTCCCCCTGCTCATGCTCTCTCTCTCTCTCTCTGTCAAATAAATAAATAAAATTTTAAAAAACAAAAACTCCCCCAAAGGTTATGTTTCCTGAGTCTGGAGACCTAAGGTGCTGACCTAAGAGCCAGCTCTGTAACAACTTAGAAGGAAGTGGAAATGTTCTATGTAACTCTGTTATCTTCTCACTGGGGTATTGCCAACTGCACGAAGGATGCTCCAGTTCCTAAATTCCTGAGCAGGACCAGCCTGACTCTCAGATAGAAGGCTTGGCTGACTCTCAGATAGAAGGGGAGGGAAAGTGTGAAGGGCTTCTTTGTACATAGTCCTCCCGTCACCCGGGCCTGTGACTTGCTCGGGTGTGACCTCCCACCAGAGCAGTGGTATTTCTTTGCAAGAGGGTGTCACTGTGAACCACTGCTTTGGAGGAAGGACCCAAGGCGGCATCTCAGTCCTGGCTGCATAGAGCCTCGAGTGCGCAATGAGCTGGTTTCCCTCTCACCCCGTCATCCAGAGCCAACACGACAAATGAGGTACAAGGTACATGGCAATAACACCCCAGCCCCTCCCTGCCTGGGCCCCTCCTGGCCTCCTGGCTTCCCAAGGATCACTTAGATCCGAAAAACTGGTCCTAAATTCATTCACAATAGTAGGGTTATTTAACCTGGATCTATAGGGGGACTGGGAACCCCGAGATTGAAGACAAGACTTTTGGGCAACTGTGTATTTCTACAGGAAGGGGCTGTGAGTAGTTCATGAGCCAAAGGTTGAGAAAAACCCTGGTTGGATTCAGGCCTCCTGTACCGGGGGAGAGGGGCTTAGAAGGAGGTATCACTTAATCCAAGTTGGGGTGGGGGAGAAACAGGTGACACTGGTAGCATTTCAGAGACGGAAATGGCCACAGCTTAGAACATAAAGACTACACAGAACAGCTGACCAGGTCCCATATTGATCCAGAGGGTGAGAAGGGGAGGGGAGCGGGGAGAAGGGCACTGCTTTCCTGGCTGGGAGGAAACTCAAGAAGCCCGGGGCCTCCTGGGAACACACAGGCTGAAACCCCCAAAACTCTCACAACCCCCCCCAGTAAGGTGGAAAGAAGGGAATGTCCCCTTCCAGGTAGCGCTGGGTACCCTAATCAATGCTGCTGGGCCAGGGAAATCCTTAGTGGGGAGGGGAAGGCTTCCTGAGGGATGTACCCACCCACCTGCCCTTTGCCTCCTTACAAGACAAATTCGACTCCATTCCAACCTCCCCTCCCCAGGTGCAGATTCGACACCCTAGTCCAGGCCAAGCAGAACCCACCGTAGTCTAGACTGCCCCTGCACACACCCCCCACCGCCAGGTTCTCCTGCTGACCCACCTTTGTCACAGAGCCCTTTAGCGAAGAAGTTGCACGCAGCCCAGCCCAACTCTAGAAGGGAAAGAAGGAAGGTAGCTTCTTCAGAGGCTGCAGCTGCTGGAGGGGCTTTTCCTACTCAAGAAGTGCCCCCCCCCCACCCCGAACTTCCCTGAGGCTTGGGCCTGGGGGCCCCCAAGTTCCTGGCTTTTTGGATGCTGGCCTCCAGAACCAGCCCCGAGACCTCAACACCTAAGCCCCCCAACTCTGAAACAGAGGGGATGGAGGGGCACAAGGGAGTTCAAGGGGCCAATGTGGAATTTCCTGGCTTCTCACAATTCACCTTCTGTGTCTCTCTGCTTGCCCAGTCTGGGAAATGGGCTGCCTGGAAGTCAGCCCCATTTTCCTGGAGTCCTGGAGAGGATGTAAGAGGGGAAGCCTGAGCCCCTAAGAAGGGAGGGACTAAGCTGGGAATCACAGGTGACCGGCCCCAGCCCCGCTGCCTCAGTCTCCCTGGTGAGCGGCAGTGAAGGGGCTGCCCCCTCAGGAGCTGAGCAGAGAAGCCTCCAGAGAAGGCTGGGGAGAGGGGGCCTGGCACAAGTTCCTCCAGAAGGATGGCTGACACCCTGTCCTCACTCACTGTCCATGCCCTGGAAAGGCAGGAGGCCAGTGCCCTTCGGCATCTCTACGTCCTTCTCGAAGGTGAAGATGAGCTGCTCCAGCCCAGCAATGACCTCTCGCATCTTCCATCTCCTGCCCGGGCTGCTAAAACCTGCTCAAGCCCCCGCAGGTGGACCTTATATAGCTCATCCCTTAAGGGGCCAGGCTCTGATGCTGCGCCCCTCATCCCCGGGTGCCCGTGACCAGGTGACGTCGGGGCTACGCTCCAGGCACAGATGTCTCACCACACCCACCGGATGCAGGTGCAGACGCCCCAGGGCCCCATGCCCCGCACGGAGTACAGGACATCCCGCTCACAAGGCACGCTGCTGGGGAAGAATTAGCAAAGCCCCCCACGCTGCTCATCTCTCTGCGGGTCCTCAGACATACACACAACAGATGCGCAGACATTCCCAAACCTGTGCTCATTCTTTCAACATGAAGACAAAGCCACAGGTCAGAAGAGTTGCATAAACCAGCTCCCATTCCCAGGAGCTTGGGGGCCAAAGGGTAAGGGGGGGGCGGGGCAGGGGTGCTTCCCTCCAATCAGATCCCAGCCAAACCCTCCCTCTGGGACTCCTGACACCCCTTTTCTGGCCTGAGTGACAAGCCCTGAGTGAGCTCTTCATGGGAGAGGGGAAAAGGGACGAAATCCAGAGGAATCAGGAACAGTCTGCTGAATAGCGCTTTGTTTCCGCACACACAAGCACACATCCCCGAGCTGGGAGCTCGGCTGGGGTTGGAAGCAACCAGAGGCCGGCCTCCCCGCCAGGATTCCACAGGCCACCCGAGCGCCTCCCACCCCTGAGAAAGTGCTTTGTAAACGAAATCTCTATGCAAATGTTGTTTTATTATTATTACGCCACCCCTGCCCCCAGGGCCTGGGACATCTGAAAGTGCTTTCAAAGGAGCGCATTAGGGCTCTAACTAGGACAGGCTGCCCCTGCCCCCCACCCCCTGCACTGGCCTTCCCTCCCACTGGAGCTGATGTTTTCCGAGTCTGAGTCTCGCACTGGAACCCACAGGACCTGACGCCCTCCTTCCCGGATGGAGCAGGGAGAGGTGGGCAGCGCCCTGCAGGCCTGAGCTGGCCTGCAAGAAGGAGCCTGCTGGCTTTTGTTTTCCCAGGGCTCCTGCTCAGGCTGTTCTTTTGAACTCTGGATCCGAAAAGAAAATAGCTGGAGAGAGAGAGAGACACCTGGAGCCGAGGCGGGGCGGGGAGGGGATCCAAGAGTTTCCAGAAGCCTGGGCCTCCCTCCAGCTTCAATCCCGGGGGGGGGGGGGGGGGGGGGGGGGGGGGGGGGGGGGGGGTCATGCTGAGCTGGGGGCAGTGGGAGGCTGGGGCACCAGGGCCCCTGGGGTAGATGCCCTATTCCTGTGCATCGATTAGGAGTCCCAGAAACACATTCGTCTGTCAACATACTAACCCGGCAGCCCAGGGAGGCAAATGAGGACATCAAGCCTCGGCGAGGCCAAGGGCACACAGTTGGGAAGGTGGGGAGGAGGGAATTCAAATCCGGGTCTCTTGATGATTTCCTTCCATAAACATCCAGAGAGCATCTGTGTACTAGGGACTGGGGCCCCCCGAAACGAAGGACTGTCTTCCTGCCCTCAGGGACAGCCCAGTCAAGTGGGGAGTATGCGATGGTCCAAGGGGATGAGAGGGCCTAAGAGGGTGAGAAATGGTAAAGCCTGGGGGGGGGGGGGCGCTAAGCAGGGGCAGCGAGGGGCGGCAGAGGAGTGTTTCAGAAGGGAGGCCAGCCATAGGAAGGCACAGGGCATGAGGTGACATGGCAGGGGGTGGGTGGTGGTCAAGGTCAAGGTGGTCAAAGATCAAGGTTAGACCTTCTAGCAGAGGGGTGTGGGTGACAAGGTTGGAGAGGCAGGGACTTGAAACTCCAGTATCTCTTAGGGCTTGGTTTTCTCTCATGAAGCCAGCGGAGTGCCCCCTGAAGGGCTAGGAGAGCCACATGCAGCACCCCGGAGAACAGATGGAGGAGGAAAGACAGGGCAGGCAGCTATGTAAGGGATGATAAAAATAATAATTAGACCCCCAGAGTTATCTCCAGGGATGCTTCCCTGCACTCCCGCGGCCAGAAAGGGTTCATTGGCAAGAGCCGAGCGGTAGAGGAGACCCCAGTGCAGACTCCTCCCTCCATCCACCACCAGCGTCCCCTCCTCTTCAGGTCAAGGTCCTGCCCACCACGTGGACTCCCTGTGGCAGCTCCGTGCGCCTGGCCGGACAGAGGGTGTGCTGGGATGTTGCGAAGACGAGTCCCCCACTCCCGGTGCACAATCGTTGATTTGGCGTAAGAGTGGCAACACCCGGCATTCATGGCTTTTGCTTCCCCCAAATGCTTTCTGGGGCGGGTTGAATTGTCTCCCCCCAAAAGGTAGACCAAGTCCTAACCCCTGGTACCTGTGAATGTGACCTAATTTGGAAATTGGATCTTTGCAGAGGTAATTAAGTGAAGGATCTCAAGGGGATCAGCCTGCAATTAGGGTGCTCCCAAGAGAAGAGAGGGGGTTTGGGACACGCAGGGTTGGCAGAGAGGTGGAGAAGGAGCTGTATGAAGACAGAGGAGGAGGCGGGATTTTGGCAGCTGCCGTGGGGCACCGAGGTTGGCCAGCCGCTCCCAGAGGCCCAGACAGAGGCGGGAGACAGTTCTCCCTCAGAGGCTCCCGAAGGAGCCTGCCCTGCCCACACCACCATCTCAGACTTGTGGCGATGGGAGAGAGTACGTGTCTGTTGTCTCAAGCCACCACCTCTGTGGTAATTTGCTGTGGTGGCCCCAGCAAACAGAAGAGCGAATAAACACACAGGGAAGTGGGTGACCGCCAAGGTCCCACAGCTAATTGGTGTCAGCTGGGGGTGGTCTGGGTCTCCCACCTCGTAAGTCCTTTCCTCGTCTCCTTGTCAGTCAGACCGGGGGGCTCTCCCCCATGTATGCAACCACCTCAAGGCTCCCCAAGTGGACCAGCACCCCCATTGTGCAAAGATAAAAATCAAGCCCCAAGCCACAGAATCCCTGGTGATACCCCGGAGAAGGGGCTGGAGTGGGGAGCCGGGTGCCCCAGCTCTGGGAGGTCCCCTCTCGAACCTCCTAGTCCTCTCTCTGTGCCCTGGAGCGTATCCCCAGCACCCGTGTTTTCATCGTTTCATTAATTCATGGCTGCGGAGTGGACGTGCATCGCTCTGCAAACAGTGGTGTTAATTTTTAATCACCATCATTATGAGACGCTCATTTAACTCCGGCTGCAGATTTCCTGAATCATCATCACCCTGCCCCTTTTCCTCTATAAATGCACGGCTCTGAAAAGCGGGAGTGCGGGGAGCTCTAGAATTGTCTGGCTGCTGGGAACCGGGGGAGGTCCTCGTGCCTGTTCGTTAGTTTGTACTGGGTGTAGTCTGCACCCAGAGCCCCTCCTAGGCTGAGCAGAGGCCCAGACCACCAGCAACTATGAGTTAGCAGTAACGACCCATTCGGCCAATGGCAGCCCGTGCTTTTCTGGGCTGAGTGTGGCCAGGTCCTCCTCCCTGGTGTCTGTACCTCTGCCCCACGCTCCACTCGGGCACCCTGAGTCTGTGCACAGGGCATTGGGTTCAAATCCGGGCTTTGCTGGCCCCCAGCCTGTGATCCTGGGCCAGTCATTTAATCACCCCTCCGAGCCCCAGATTCTGCACCAGTGAAACGGGACCCCCCAGCGTGACCTCACCGGGGTGCCGGCCGCGAGGAGCGCGTGTGGGTGCCCGATACCAGGGGGCAGCTGTATTAGAGTCGTCCTCCCAGAAGGTCGGTGCCATAAGGAACGAGGACCAGTGTCCCGGCCCAGGTCCGAGGTCACCCTCCTCAAGCTCTTTGTTCCTAAGGGCCCCTGATAAAAGCGCTGGGGGAGACAGGGGGCTTCAGGCTGCTCAGGTGCTGCCGGACGGGAAGCTCTAAGTCCAGTAGGGCGGGGCTGGGTGGCAGGACAGCCATGGTGTCGGGATGGGGTGGAGGTCAGAGGAGCCCCCGGTGGCGCCCAGCTGCGGCTGCTCAGCCCCAAGGACAATGAGCCGGTGTGCTCCGCCCTCTCCACTGCTCTTTGTGCCCCAGAGATGCCACTTGGCGGAGACAGCTGTTGGCCTCACAATAGCCACTTGGAGTGCAGGGCAGGGAGGTCCAGCAGCCGGGATGGTCCCGCTGTGACCTTGCCCGAGAGCTTGGTCTCTGCGAGTCTGGTGGCTCTGGGAACGCAACACTGGGGAAAGCATCTCTCTCCCCCAAGGGCCTGGGCACAGTAATGGGACTAACGGCCCACCCACACTTCTCATCAGGGCCTCCTCCTATCCTCACTTGCAAATGTTTGAGTTGCTTCTACCCATTTTTACAGATTAAGAAACCAAGGCTGAGAGGGGCGAAGGACTGCCTAAGCCGACAGAACCGGTAGACGTCGGAATGGGACGAGACTCCAGACCTTCACTAGCAGTTCCTAGGACTTAACCGGTTGAGGTCCACCGTGTACACCATCTTTTCTCTAATTCCCACAAAACCCCAGAAAGAGAGCCATTATTATTATTATTATTATCTTCTACAGTTAAGAAAACTGAGGCTCATAGGCTTACTTACGTGAGCTTCCCAGAGATCCCAGGCTCAGTCTTCAGGGCCCACAGCCAGCCCACCTGGCCACAGTGCAGAAAAGCACCCAGCCCCGGGGCTGGAGGGCCACGGGAGGCTGCACTTTTGGCCTGAGAGTCAAGGAGACAGGACATTTGGGGCCCAGGGGTGTCCTGAAAGCTTTCTTCCTCTGCTGTTGCCGCCTTCATGTGTCCTGGTCGTCAGGCCTCCCTGTCCTCTGCTTCTGCACCCAGAGCCCCTCTAGGCTGAGCAGAGGCCCAGACCACCAGCCACTATGAGTTAGCAGAAGAGGCAGGAAGGGGGCCGGCTCAGGCTACACTCTGGTTTCTTCCTACTTACTCACAGCCCCTCCAGCTTCGCTCAATGGCTTCTGCCCCCGCCCGGCCTCTAGGGAGCCGTTCATTCATTCACTCATGTACTCACTCAGAAGTATCGTTGAACTTCCGTTCATGCCAAAGGACACGGAATGAATAAGACACAGCTTTTCTGAGCAGAATAGCAAGCAGAATAATGGCCCCCAAAGATGCCCACGTCCTAATCTCTGAACCCTATGGACATGTTACTTATGTTGCAAAGGGGACTTTGGGGAGGTGGTTGAGTATCCTGAAATGGGGAGGTTATCTTGGATTCTCTGGGCGGACCCAGTGTCATGACCCGGGGCCTTATAAGTGGGAGGTAGGAGAGCCAGAGGGAGGGAGGAAAAGAGAGAGAGAGAGATTTGAAGATGAAGATGTTACTTTGCTGGCTTTGAGGATGGAGGAAGGGCCACGAGCCAAGGAGGGCCGGCGGCCTCTAGAAGCTGGAAGATGGGAGGAAACAGATTCTCCCCTCGTCCCTCCGGGAGAAATGCAGACTTGCTCACACCTTGGTTTTAGCTCAGTGAAATCCACTTCAGCCTTCTCACCTCCAGGATTGTAAGAGAATAAACGTGTGGTGGTTTAAGCTACTAAAGTCGTAGCAATTTAGTACCAAAGAGGACACGAAGACAGGGAGAAGTCACCCATAAACAGGCAGTGGAACCCTGCCAGGTGGCCAACAAGGCAATTACAAAGCACAGAAACACCTAGCTCTCTGGTGGGTGGTGAGGAAAGGCTTCAGGGAGGACGTGCAGCAAAGCTATGGACAGGTAGAGTGTCATCAGGTGGTAAGGGGCAGTGTGGAGCCCGGCCTCGGGGAGGCCACTGAGGGAGCCAGCCTCACAGCATTGGGTCTGACCTGCATTTTATTTATTTATTCTTTCATTCATTTATCATTATTCTTTTTAATAGATTTTTAAAATATTTATTTTAGGGAGAGAGAGAGAGAGAGCGCGCGTGCGTGCGCATGAACGGGGGAGGGGCAGAGAGAAAGGGAGAGAGAATCTCCAGGAGACTCCTCGCTGAGTGGGGAGCCCAATACGGGGCTCGATCTCACGACCCTGAGATCATGACCTGAGCTGGAATCGAAAGGCAGACGCTTAACTGACTGAGCCACCCAGGCGCCCCTTATTTATTTATTTATTTATTTATTTATTTATTATTTATTTATTTATTTATCTGTGTGTGAGAGAGAGAACAAGCAGGGGGAGCAGCAGAGGGAGAGGGAGAAGGAGAAGCAGGCTTCCCGCTGAGCAGGGAGCCCGATGTGGGGCTTGATCCCAGGACCCTGGGATCATGACCTGAGCCGAAGGCAGACGCTTAACCAACTGAATCACCCAGGCGCCCCCCCCCCATTATTTATTTTTATTATTCTACCCCCAACCTGAGCCTTGAACTCACGATCCCGAGATCGAGAGTCTACCGACTGAGCCAGCCAGGCACCCCGGTCTGATTTTAGAAAGAGCCTCCGGCTGCAAAGCTCTGGGGCCACTCTCCGAGGAAGGGCCGGAAGAAGGCCTTGCAGCAGCCCGGATGCCAGAATCCAGCAGTCCCAGGAAAGGGGGTCCTCTTCCCCACAGCCCTAAAGCCGACTATGCTTTGTAAAGGAGAAAAACGTCCAAGGTCAGGATCAACCAAAATTATTAGCAAAGTTCTCCTATCTCTTCCTGCATCCCAGGAGATGGTTTTGTGTGCCTCCTGGGGTGGATGCGCCCCCTTGTCCCCCGCTTGCAGGAGGGAGAGGTAGGTCTCTCTAGGACACAGAACTGCCCACTGACTGTTGACACCATGATGGATTAATTCTCCCAGCCGCGGCCTGGGGCACTTACTTTGATGGATGGGGGTGGGGGGTGCAAGGTCATGGGTTTGATCTGCCTCTGGGTCAGTTGAGTCTGGAAGAAAAACTCCATTTCCATCCCGGCAGACTGCCCTCCAGTCTGTTACTTCTAAATGATTCTTGGGTCACGAGGCAGACAGACAGATTACGGATGGAAAAACCCTCCAGGCCCCAACTATTGATGAGGGGGAGTCAATTGCGCTCACTCTGTGTCCAAGCCCAGGGGGTGTGGGTGGCAGGAGCGGCCAAGCAGAGGACAGCCCCGCCTCACTCCCAGCCTGGACGAACCACCCCACCCCTGGGTGCGGGGGCTGCTGGGAGACTCAATGGTGCTGGAGGGGAGAAGCTCACCAGTCCTGACCTTGCCTCCGGTCTGGGGTTCATCAAACCCATAGCTCTGTCCTTGGTCTCACTTCTTGGTTTGGCTTTGAATTGCATCTCTGGGCCACGCTTCCATCTAGATGAGCAACTGCTGATACATGGGGGGTTGCCCACCATCTCAGTCAGCTTGGGCTGAATTTCTCACAGTTTCTGGAGGTTGGAAGTCCAAGATCAGGGCACAGGCTTCCATATGTCTGAGACCAACCCTAGCTTTCCTGAAATTGTTGCCACTTTCCATCTCCTCTCAGGAATGTCACCGCCACCAGATGCTCAGGCCAAAGGGAGCTCACTTTCCCAAACATGCAGCTCCCTCTCCTCACATCATAGGTTCCTCTCATCCCTGGGTCTGATTCGAACTCTCCTCTCTCAGGGAGAGCTCCCTATTGCCTTTTCTAAAGTAAGACCCAGGTCATCCTCTGTCTCACCACCCACCAGTTTATCCCTGCAAAGCCCTTGGTGCCAAGTGCACTGTTGGGCTTATTTTCTTGCTTGCTGGTGCTCTATTTAGTACCCCTGATCGCCCCCCCCCCCCCGCCGCCTCACCCCAAGCCCATGTTCCCACTGTGGGACTTCTCCATCAGACCCAGCAGGTGCGGTGCCTGGGCCCTCGGGACGTCCAGAGGCCCATGAACATGTTTTAATTTCCTTAAAATCAGAAGAAAATCTGTGAAAATCTCTTAGGTCAAAGAAAAGTTTCAATATATAATATTAATGCATGCATCTTTTTCCTAACGCAGTCATAAATCTAATTCAAACCATCCCTATGGCGGAGAGGCCCAGGAAAGCCGTAGTGCCGTCCTGGGACTGTGTCCGATTGTGCACTGCCTTGCATACTCTCACCGTCCCTGTACCTCTCGCAGTGCTAGGCATACAACAGCTGCTCAGTAATGGCCGGATGAATCCGTGCCGCCCATTTCCGTCTTCAGAGAACACCACCTCAGCCTTGCAGGCAGCCCTGATTTGACTTTCTGGGGGCCGGCAGGAGCCCCGGTTGCGAGAAATTACACTGAAGGAGCATTTTCCAAGTCAGCTGGGAGGCGACACGGTCCACTCGCCATCCTAGATCCGCGGAGAGCTGCCCCTTCTCAGTGCATTGCTCAGTCTGGCCTCACGGGGGAGAGAGACCAGAAAGCTGTATGGTACTTCTCAGATACTACCTTTAGAGTAACGAGCTGCTGGCTAGAGACCTGCCAGGCTGCTCAGGAACATGGGTAATTTAAGATGCAAGTAGATACATTTTGTTCCCCGTGGGACTCCATAAACCTTTTTCCGCTTTGAACAAAAAACACGAGACCTGAAAACAGTTTTGTCTTAAATTGGCCCTGAAGGGAAAAAAGAAAAGAAAAAGGTGTCTCAGCATTCCTGTAGGAGCAGGGATTTTCAGTCCCCGACGGGACGTGTGGCAATGTCTGGGGACATTTTGGATTGACATAGTCAGCTGGGGGGATGCTGCTGGCATCTAGGGGGTGGAGACCAGGGATGCTGCTCAGCGTCCTACGGGACAGTTCCTAATAACAAAGAACGGTGAGGCCCCAAACGTCAACAGTGCTGAGGTCGAGAACCCCTGCTTTAGAAGAATCTCAATAATATGTCTTGGATGAATCACTTGGATCACTTAGGTCTGGTCTTCTCCATAGACTTGATTTTATTGATCTGCACCTCGGCATCAAGCGCTCGATTGACACTGAACAGAAAGGCAGCCTGATGGGGCTTGTGTGAGTGTATGGGTTAGGAGACTCTTGAGGACATTGCCCGAGACACTGTTCCTGGCTTCTTCAACGATCTCACAAGAATCCCTCTCAGACCTTAGAAAAAGCAGAGTCGTTTCTGGGATCCCTTTAACCTTGTGGACTTGTGAGTTTTGTAATGGGTGGATTTCCCTTTTCACTCTGACTGACGGGAAGCTCAGAGTCCAATGTGCAGCCCACCTTTGAGAACTGTGGAGCCCCACCCGGAGAACATTTCTGCATACCACCCCCTTGGTTCACTGTACTGTTTGTTCCAGCCCTGTTTTCGCTCTGATCTATTTTTATCCTATTGTATTTTACATATTTTTGTAAGCTGCCTCCAATGCTTTTGGCAACAAAGCAGAAAAACAAAACAAAATTCAGCAGAGCCCTGTGGCCTTGGCGGGTATTTTATAATGTGCCAAGTGGTCATTTCAAGGCTAGAGTCCTGCCGGGGAAGGCAGCTATCCCGGGCTCTGCTGGTCCCCTCCTGGGAGTCTCCCTTCTTGGAGAACAGCAGTTCTGTGGATTACAGCAACAGGTTTTAGAGCGAGAGCCGCTGATATCCATCTGCCTGCAAATACCTCCCCCTCCCCCAAACGTTCTTTCCAATCTCCCATCTGGCTGTTGCCAAGGGGAAACAGCTAGACAAGCTCTCCCATCACTCTTCCTAACTTGCCTTTCCCACATGTTCGGTGGGGGCCTTCAGGGTCCCGGGATACTCTGCATGTGGTTATCACTGCAGTATCAGTGCCGTCCAGGGGCGGGGGCGGGGTGGGGGGGGCGAGGGTGGGGGTGGGGAGGGCCTGCCCCAGTATGCAAAGGCAGGGCCCTTTGGGAGGCTGTTGTGAGGGCTGGGGTGAGCCAGGGATGGGTGGGGTGTGCCACCTACACCTGAAAAGTTCAACCCCCCCCCCCCAGTCACCCCACCAATAACACACTCCGGACACTGAGCTCCTGCGCCCACACGGCGCACCGGCTCGGCTTGCCCCTCGCCTGCTGTGCCAGAGCCCGTCCAGTCCAGTCCACCTCAGTCTCTGTTCTGCTTTGCTCACGGGACGCAGCCAGCTTTCTTCCTGCAGCCTCTGTCTGCCCATCTGTAAAATGCGGGTGTGGGGGGAGGGAACCAGGTCCTACAATTCAAAGATCTTAAGAACTCCTCCCTCATGTGTTCTGACACCCTCTATTCCTTTCGTCCACTTTCTTTCTTCTGGAAGCATGGTGTAGGGGGGAATGGCTTGTGCACATGAGAGAACGGAGTCAAAGGTGAGCTTGAACACCAGCAGGAACCCAGGCCCGAGGCTGCAGGCTTGTGAGGCCTGGCCCTGCCCAGCAGAGACAGAGGCCAGCCCTGAGGGACCCCAGGAAGGACCTACGCACTTCCTGGCGGGCCCTTTGGATGACGTGAATCAGCAGCCACCAGCTCCTAACCCGGCAGCAAGCAGCACCCCCTTTCCCTTGGGCACGCAGCCCAGGCGAGCCAGGCACACCCCGACCAGCTCGGCCTCTCCCTGCGCCGCTCTGCTCAGCCAGCTCACTGGCCCCACTGGTCATCCCGGGTCCCGGAGTGCAAATCATCAGGTTGGGACAGTGGTGGGGAAGAGGGGCTTTGGAGACTGTGCCCAGTCGCCTTCGTGTTCTCGTCTGTAGAATGGGGGTAATACGAACAGAATGGGCCTCCCAGAGTTGTCATGAGGATAAATAGGGCCAATACAAAGGCCCATGCTGGGCACAGGGCGGTCCTAATGGTTGACACCCAGCCCTCACCGCAGTAATGGGACAGAACAGCGTGTGCCTGAGAAGCTGCAGGGCACGGGGGTGGAGGGGAAACACCGGAGGGGGTGGCTGGACCAGGGTGGGCTGGTGCTCATGCGCCTTAGGCTAGGATTACAGCCCTGCCCGGAGCAGGAGACTTTGGGGGCCCACCACATTTTTGGAAATGTTAGCTGTGACCTGAATTAAAATGACGAAATTATTGCCCGGACGCAGTTCCTGGCCCCTGCTTTGGGTTCCTGGAGGTAGAAGGGACCCCACAGCACATCTTTAAGGGGAGAAATACTCTGCAGGGGACCTGGGGTTCTCAGGTGAACCTCAGAGATCAAAGGGGAGAGAGTAAGGACGCCCCCCCCACCCCAAACCCACCCGGGGAGGCTCTGGCTCAGTCTGTTTATGGATAGGGGTTCAACACGATCTCATTGTCAAGTTTCCGGTAGAAAGTTGAACACAACCAAGCTGTTGCCTAACTTTAAAATGGAGAAACTGAAGCCACCCAGAGGGAAAAATCAGTGGCCCAACGCCACACAGCAAACTGGGATTAGAGCTGGTGTGGCTAGGCTGGTTCTGCCCGGTTATCCCATCCTCTGGTGGGTCCACGGAGCCCCAGCTAGAAAGCGTGCTCCTAAAGGTGTGGGTCCAGCCAGCTCTCTCCATAGGCCCCTGGGTCTTCCTGCCTGGCTGGCACTGTTCTAAGAGTCCAAAAGCAGGTCTGTGGCCTCAGGGTGGCTGGCTTCTCTCAGGCCCTCAAGAATCCTGGGTGAGGGGTTGCGGGTGGGCCCAGGGGGTTTCCACGGTCTGGGAGGCACCTGCCTGGGCTTCAGTGAACAGCACATTCCTCTCCCTAGTAGTGCTGCAGCTGGACTGCAGCCCCCAGGGACCCTGTCCCCCCACCCCACCCTGCTTCTAACCCCCACCCTCAGCCACATCCCTCAGTAGCTGAGAGTGAGCCCCCAAAGGGGCAAAGGGACCCGGGAGACACTTTAATTATGCTTCTAATTGCTTCCCAGGGAGGATGAGCACAAGCCCAAATCTCTCTGTGGCTGCTCGAGGCGAGGGGCAGGGTTTCCAGGAACTCAGCCACACTGGCCCCCAGGTGGGAAGGAGGGTGAGTGGAGGGGAATGCGGGGGGAACGCAGGTGTGGGCAAGGGGAGGTGGTGAGGCAGGAGCTGGGCCAGCAGGCCGGAGGGGTCACGAGGTCCCCACCCAGGACAGACTCACTCCCCAACCTCACTTCCGGAAGGAATGAAGCTTCGAGGCGCCTGTGAGCAGCGAGGTACAGGGTTTTAGGTCCATGATGTTCGGATTCTATTACTTCGTGACTTGGGGAAGGTGGCCACGCGGCCTCTCGAGCACATTCCTTCTGTAAAACAGGGACAACAGTCCACCTCGAAGGCCACGAGGCTGGACAGAGAACAGGCTGCCTGGAAGGTCATTCTCCAGGTCAGACAGTACAAGGCCGGGAAAGAAGGGACGGCAGTCCCTTTCCCGACCGTGGCACCCGCTGTGCCCCGGGGGTGACCGCTCCCATGTATGTGGGCACCTGGGGGCTTGGGGGGGACACAGCCTCCCCTGGTTTAGTAACAACTTTGCCAACCCCATTGCAGTGACTAGGTCTGCAGCCCAGCCCTGTTAAGAGAGGCAGGATTCCTGTATCACAGATGAGCAGCTAAGGGACTAGGTAGCCAAGGGCCCCAAACTGGGAAGTGGCAGGGGGTGGGGGGCACCACAATCCCAGAGCCCCCAGGGCCTGCCCAGGCAGACGGGCACATGAGCCCTGTGCTTCCAGAGACTGGGGAGCAGCGCAGGAGGGGAGGGCCCCAAAGGGACAGGGAGAGAAGCCACCTCAGGCCCCGAGTGCCACGAAAGCACAGGTAGCCCAGGACCCCCCCCAGCACCCCCACCCCCCCCCACCCCCACCTCCAAACAGCCCCCCCCCCAAGCAGAGACACCCCCCCCCCGCGCCCCACGGGTTTTTTTTTTTTTTTTTTTTTTTTAATGTTTCCTCACTGTTTTAACAATACCATGAAAAAAATATACAGTTTAGAATCTGGAACTGACCACTGGGTCTGCATGGGTTTCAAGGGTAGCTGGCTGGGGCTGCACGGCCCCTTCTCATTCCTCCCCTAGTGGGAGCCGCGCTACTAGAAACAGCACCGGAATCAGGAACTAAGTTAGTGTCTGGATCAGGATCTGACAAAACACGGCAGACTAGAGCAGCTGCGCCCGCCGGCCCCGGCCTGGCTCCCGTGGTACTTGTGTCTGTCCCCTCCCCACACCGCTACAAGGGGACAGGAGAAGGTGGGTTAGCTTATTCCCAGGACAGGAAAATCAGCATCCGTTAACCCTGGGCCACACACCCAAGCTCCCACTCAATCCCCTGGGGCAGGGTTATAAGGGCCAGAGTGAAATTCGAATTTCAAAAGAACCAATCATTTTTTTTTTTAGCATAAGTATGTTCCAAACGTGGCACAGGGCATACTTAGGTACTAAAAAATTATCCTCTGTATGCCCGATATTCTAATTTATGTCAGCATTCTAGTTTTGTTCTGCTGTTAAATCTGGCAACTCCATACCCTCAGGGCCCTCAGGAGTGGGGGAGGGGGTCCTGCCTGAAGGAAGAGGAAGTAGTGTGCGTGTGTGTGTGTGTGTGTGTGTGTGTGTGTGTGTGTGTGTGTAGGGGGGGGAGTAATCCAGTCAAAAAAGCTTTTTATCCCTCCATAGGAATGATATATTATTTTTTAAAAAAAATCATCTTCCAGAAATTTTCTACACCGGCTGCCTTCAATTGTTAGTAGCTATGGGGTGGGAGGAGGGACAGACATGCACGGACACCCACCCCATACAGTTCTAAATAAAGTCTGGAAGCACTTAGTATAAAGGTTTTCTAAAAGGATCTGATTTTCCTTCCGGCGGCAGATCTGCTAACGCTGTTCCAGATACCGCTCTGGAAGGATTTAAACATGACAAGAAGAACAAACAAATCAACAGGGACCGAGCGAGTGAGTGCCCAGCCTGTTCCTAGTGTCATCCTGGAAAGAGCCCCTTCTAGAAAATTCAAGAAGCCCGGGGCCTCCTTTCGTTCCCCATCCCGTTCTTGTCCCCTGGAAGGGGCTGCGTTTAGTGCACACATCTGGTCCGGCTTTGCTCCGAGGGGCTCCAGGCTTGTGGTGCAGGAGCTGGGGATGAGGGACGGAGGGGCCGGGGGCCGTGACCACCCTTCCTCCTGCCACACGCCACCAGTCGCAGCAGAAATGCCAGGAGAGGGAAGGTGAGCCAAGCGTCCTTAGCCGTGGCCCCCGGCCACCCCGGGGCTGAGCTGCGGCGGCCGCACGAGGCAGGAACTTGGCCGCCAGCTGTCATCCACCTGAGGCCGGGGCGGAGGGAAGGGACGGCTGGTTCCCGTCCCGCAGCGCTCAGCAGGGCTGCGCCCACCCTGCAGCCCCCGCCAGCTCCCCGCGCCCGGAAGAGTCCAGGGTCTGCGGCCGAAGCCGGGCTCTTGGCTGCCCTGCACGGGACGGGGCAGGGAAGGGGGCGGCGGCCCCGGGGGCAGGGAGGAGACGGAGCCCCGCCGGGAGCCCCTCACTCACACTCGGATCTCCTCATCCTCCTCCTCGTCCATGAAGGAGAACTCCTTGTCGGGCTGCCGGGCCAGTGGGGCCCGGGCCCTGTCGGGGCCCCGGGAGGCCGGGCTGCGCTCGTCCAGGACGCCCGAGGTGCAGCTGGACAGGGAGCTGCTGTCCCGCGGGGTGTGGCTGCCCTCGCTGCGGGCCGAGGCCGGGCTGGGGGCCGCCGCCCACCCCTCGTCCTGGGGCAGGTCCCGGCCCGCCGCGCCCTCCTGCCTGGCCCGGGGAGGGGCCGCCGCGGCTGCCAGGGGAGCCTGCAGGGCGCCGCTGCGGGCCGTGGCCCCGTCGTCATGATAACCGCCATCCTCCTCCTCCGGTTCCCACTCCTCCTTGTCCATGATGCTGAGGACGTCGCCCAGCATGGACGGCCCCAGGTCAATGTGGAAGGACATGATGGACTCGGCGTGCTTGAGCCCCAAGCCGGCCTTGGGCACGACGGGCAGCTCTGTCAGGTCCCCGAAGGCCTGCTCGTCCAGGAGGGGGTCCGGGGAGTGGGGGGCGGCGGCCCCGTTCCGCCGAGGCCCAAGCTCCCCCTCGCCCGCCTCCTCCTGGCCGCCCTCCCCGGCGCTCGCCTTCTTCACGGGGCTGGACGACAGGCTCTTGGGCAGCTTGCCAGAGCCCTTCTCGGCCGCCTCCTTCTCGTTCAGCTGGGGCAGGGACATGGCGTTCTTGACGAACAGAGCCGAGTCCCGCAGGGAGCCCAGCATGTCCCTCTGCTCCCGGTCCCCCCGGGTCACCGACTGCGACCGCTTGCTGCCCCGGAACTTCCGGGACAGGAGGCTGCGTTTGGAGGACGAGGAGGAGGCCTGCTCATCCAGGGACTCACCGTCCAGCTCGCCAGCCTTGCTGTTGAGGAAGGAGGTGTCCCCAAAGGCATCCCCCGCCCGGCCCACGTGCATGGTGTGCCGGAAGTCGCCCAGGGGGGCGCTGATCATCTCGGCCGTGAGGTCCACGCGGGAGCGGCGCTTGGAGTGCACCGAGCTGGACACGAGCTGCTTGAGGATAGGCATCGTGCTGGGGGGCGGGCCTCCCGAGGGCGGCAGGCGGGTCGGGGGTCAGATCTGAAGTCCGGCGGGTGGAGGGGGTGACAAGGAGGAGATCATAGGGCTGCAAGGAGAGAAGAGCAGGCAAAGGGTTAACCCTGGCTGGCCGCACAGCACCAAAGCGCACCGGCCTAGGGGCTGCTACTCAAACCTCAGCTCTCCTACCAAAACGAACCGCCGTGAAATAAGCCGGCAGTTGGTGTCATAACCCTGCCTCCTCTTCACGCCCAGGCACTCGGGTTAGGGGAGCGCTTTTTACAAATCCGGGTGGAGGTCGGACACGCTCTCCCTGAACCCGGGAGAAGGATGTCGTCTCCCCCAACCAAGATGCTGCCAGAGCAAACACAACCACACTGAAGGATGTGGAGGTACACAGCGAGTCCACGCGGCAGCTCAGGGTCAGACACGTGCTCTAAGTTCTTCCTGCCGTCTGACCTCAATCTCTGAAGTCAGTGGACACCTTAACCTGAGTCACAGCCCTCAGAGGAGGGAGCCAACAGGACGGGCCCCAGAGACGCTGCCCAGCATCTCCACAGATGTGGGTGGCCAGGCTCACCTTCTGAATCAGAATTGGGGCGGGGTTGCTGGGACCCACAGAACCAGCTCCCCAGCCTTCCAGTCCTTGCTGGGTGTTCCATAAATGAGGACCCCGCCTGCGACTTCTCTACTGTGGGGCCGAGCTCTTTGCCGAAGACTCACTCTGTGCCTCTTGGGGATGAAGAGGACTGCCTCCTGATTTCTTTAATCATTAAGGGTGTGGGAAGGCAGGGACTAGGTGGTCTGGCCCCCGAGATCTGCAGACCCAGGCCAGGGCGGGTAGCTAACCAGAACAGAAGATCAGCAGAGGGGACCCCAGGAGAGCCTGGGCCGTCTGCAAGTTCGAGGTACCACACACACAGCTCCTGGCAAGCACCGAAATGAGGTCCCGTGTTGGAGCCAAACCAGCCCCTTCCCCTCCCGGAGCGACCTGCCCCAAATGCTAAACCCAGTAGTGCAGGGCTGAGCAGGGTGGGGAGACGTGGTGTCGACCACCAGTCTTGCTAATGATTCTCAACTCTACCTTCACGGCAGGCCCACCCTTCCCACTGCAAAGCACAACCTATGGGAACCCCATTGGTTTCTTCCTCACCCCTAAGGCTGCCTCCCACTAGCCCACCACATCCTGCCTGGCCCCTGACACCAGCCCAGCAGATCCCCATTTTTCCCCTTCTATCCCTCTCCAGACCATTCATCACCTTCTATCTAAAACAAAACCCATCCAGGACTCCCCAGTGCAGACCCCTGGATCTGGCCACCAGTCCTCGCCTCCCTCCCTCCCTCCTCAGTGCCATTCCTTGGTGCCCCCCTACCTCTGCACTCGGCCCCAGCCCCTGAGCGTCTGCCTTCTGGACTCCAGGACTGGACAAATGCAGGTCCCTGCTAGAGTACCCTGTCACCTGGCTCACCCAACGTCCTTCCGGGCTCAGTGGAGACGTCACTTCTGGGAAACGCCCTCTCGGCCACCCAGCACTCCGGATGCCCCCTCTCTCGCAGGCACCGCTCCCTCCTTCTATTCCCACCCACGGGGCTGTAATCTGCCCACTGGACTCTGAGCTTCCAGAGGGGGTTCCAAGGGGCCTGCTCACCGCTGAAGCCCGTCTAGCAGACCTTGTTCAAAGGCAGCACCTCCATCCTGCCCTCCGGGCTCCACTTCAGCCTGCAGACCGCTCCGGGGTTCCTGGCCCAACCTCTCTGTGTCCTCCAACCACCCCCCCCCCCCACCCCCCCCCCCCCCCGCCCGCCAGCCCCAGTGCTCTCACTCCTTGTGAGAGAGCTGCTGACGCCCAGTCTGATGGCTCCCAACCCCGTGCCTGCCCCAGGCAGTCCTATGCTCGTCACTCTGGCAAACAAAGTCCTGTAGGACGTGAGGCGGGAGCCAGGCACTGGGGCAGACCTGCCACACCAGTGACCTGGGCTGGGCTCCGAGCCAGGGGAGGACTCTCCTGGATGGCCTTGAGATGACCCACTATGGCCAGTCAGCTCTCCCTCCTCATGTTCCTCTTTCTCCCCACCAAACCCTCAGGCGACTTAGCTTCCCTTACCCCTAACCTGAATCCTCCCTCCAGACCACGTCCTGGGATCTAACCTCTAAATAATTAGACATGCATCAGCTAGACCAATTGGCCAACATTTTCTATAAAGGGCCAGAGACTCAAGATTTCTGGCTTTGTGGAAGATACCGTCTTTGTAGTTAGTAGGAAAGCAGCAACAGACCCTATGTAAACAAAGGGTATGGCTGTGTCCCAATAAAACTTTATATATAAAAACAAGTTGTGGGCCAGATTTGGCCCATGGGCCATAGTTTGCTGACTCTTACACTCATGGAAACTACTGGCCTCAGGCTCATCCCCTCGCCACTGCTCAGAAGAGGGTCACCCTATGTGACCCTGAGTTCACAGGCCAACTTTTGGGGGAAAACTTTCTTTGGCTAAAAAGGAGAAAGGGAGTCTGCAGTTGGCCTCAGACTTGTTAGGAGCAGAAGGAAATCAAACCAGGTTTCTAGCGACATCTTGATACTAGGGAATCCCTCAGGCTTCTGTGGGCACCAGGCAAGAATGGAAAGGGCTCATGTCTGCAACCTGCCTGTGGTCTAGTGCCTGCCTCTGGTCACAGAGTCCTGGGATCTCAGAGCTGGGAGGAAAGGGACACCCAGGGCAGCCCCAGAAAACAGGTATACTGAGGCAAAGTGACTCATCCAGGTCTGTGCCCCAAAGGGCAGAGCTGGGCGAGAAGCTGGTCTCCCAGTCCAGTGCTCTCTCTACTCTGCTCCAGACCTTTCTCTGGCCTTTGGTGGGTAGCGTCCCTCATCAGTTACCATGACCAACAAAACGCCCCTCCCTGCTTCCGGGCCAGGGGAGAAAAAGGAGGAGCCTGGCTGCTTCCTCAAATGTCTCCAGGCCAGCCAAATGTCCCCTGGGTGGGGGGGGTGGGTGCAAAATTGCCCCGGGTCGAGAACACAGCTATGAAACTAAAGCTTATGCTATTTACCAGGTAAACAAAAAAAAAGAGGGGAGGCAGGGCAGGGGGCATAAAGGGCTAGAATCGTGGGAACACATGACATGAATTTCCAGAGCTGCGTTAAGGGTTTTGATGTAACAGCAGGAATCCCCAGACCCACTGAGCAGCTTCCATCCAGCACTGTGGTTTCCCGATCTGAAGTGGGCCTCACAGAGAAGAGAAATACGAACCACAGACCCAGCTGCCAGGGCCTCAGCAGACCTGGTGAAGAGCCCTGTGGCCACTCACAGGGACCTGGTACTCTGGCCATCATAACTACAGGACAGAAGGGTCCCATCAGCCCCTGCTTCTATCCTGGCGGGTAAAACAGGAGAAGAGGTAAGAGAGGCCAGCAGGGAAATCCGCAGGCCAGCCCCCAGGGCCCCAGTACCCGGCTTGGCCCTACACCCCAGAAAGAAAGCGAAAGTCTAGCCAATGCTCTCTGCTGCTTGTGGTCTCACTCCCCGGGGGTAGGAATGAGGCTTTCTGGCTTATAAAAAACCAAACCATCTCCAATACCCAGCATGAAAAAGTCTCGAGAGAGTTGGGGCCTGTATGGAGTCACCTACCCATCTCACTTGTCCAGCAAGGAGTCCTGGAGCCCGGCCAAGGTCTGGGCCTCTGGAATCCTAGAGCTCAGACCAGATGGGGCAGGCTTCAGGGCTGGTGAGAACCCTAAGCTTTGAACACAGAACAATGTGGGGGTGATAAATACCAAGATTAAGGACCAGCAGGTGGCCCGGGGCCAGTCCTGGGGGCAGGTCAAGAGACCTAAGAGCCCACCAGGAAGGGGATCGTGCCAAAGAGAGCTGTGTCTTTGGCAGGGGGCGTTGCTAAGTGCAATGACTCAGCTCTGGGGAAGTGGCTAAAATAGGCTGCCCGATGACAGGGCGGCCACTCCCCACCCCACCCCGGAAGCATCATATCCCACTTTCCTGGCAGAGCAAAGGAAAACCGAGCAGGAACTCATGGCTCTCCCTCACTCTCCCCAGCCTCTGATGGAACTGGACTCCTCTACCCTTGACCCCACCAACCACATAACATTCCTTTAAGGCAGGCGCAGTGAGCCCTCCCTGGAAGGCCAGGCCCCCGGTTGGTTGAGCCCAACCACACCCTCAGCTCCGCTCTGTTCCTGGGACTCCAGAGGACAGCCCTTGCCTGGACCCCTCACCCATGCTTGCTGGCATGCTGCACACAGAGCACCGGCCTCCCAGATCAGCCAGTCCAGCGGCAGCTGGATGGACAGAAGGACAGGCTGGACAAAAGCACTCCTAAAGCCCCAGGCAGTGGCCGGTGGCTGGCCACCTGACCAAGGCAGGAGAGAGAACTGGGCTCTCCCGGGGCAGGGCAGGCTTCCCACTTTGCAGCTGACCTGCAGCTCACCCTGCTTCAGAGGACGCACGCTTCAACGCTCCCCTGCACGGCCACTGGGGAGCTGCCCCTCCATCAGCTCTGCTGAGCTGTTCTAACACCCGTCCGGGCCAGCCCCAAGCAACGTGGCTGAACAGAAGGGGGTATGTGGTGAAGGACAACCTCAGTCATGGCTGGGAATGGCTACCGGAGGCTTTGTTCATTTACTCATTCATTCATTCATCGACTTCCTGCACACCCACCAATTTTTCCATACTCTTTTAGGCCCTAAAGACAGGGGGGCAGTGAGAATCACGAGGTGGATAAGCCCCCTGCCTTCCGGGGGCACATCTGTAGTGTGAATGTGGGTGCGAGGAAGGGGCTCTGTGAGCCAAGAACTGGATGATGCGAAGGAACCAGGCAGGTCAAGGGCAATCCAGGAGGGAACAGCACATGTGAACACCCAGAGGTGGGAAGAAGCTGGTGGAGTTTGAGGAACAGAATGAAAACCCAGGGGCTGGGGGCCAGGTCCCACAGGCCCTCCCTGGAAGACGAGGTAGGCGTTCAGACGGCATTCTAGGTATGAAAGGAAATCAACGGCAGCTCCTGAGCAGGGAAGTCATCCAATCTGTGCGTCTGGAGGTTTCCATAGCAGCTGGGGTTGCAGCCATGGACGAGGGCAAGCAGGAGCTCAGGGCAAAGAGGATGGGGGCCAGGAGACGGATGACGGGGGGGGCCCATTCAGGGCATGTTTTGGAGGTAGGGACATCAGGAGCTGCTGAGGCCCGGGGCAGGGGGGAGACAGAAAGGGCAGAATCAAAGGGGACTCCAGGCCTTCCAGGCCCCACGCCAAGTCCCACAGGGCTTCTGCAGTGGCAGGTCTCACCTGGTGGGCTATGGGCCTTTGTCCCAGGCGTGCAACCAACATCCCACCACCCAGGAAGAGCTTCACTTGGCCAAAATGGGGGAGGCACTCTGCGGCACAGCATCCGCCTGCTGGAGCCACGTGGAGAAGGGCTTGTGCAAGAAGCTCTGGGAAACGCGGGCCGCACCCCTCCGGGGGCCGCTCCCCTCCGGAAGAGGTTAGGGGGCTCTGGCTTTTGTGGCCGGAGAAAGATTCGGTGCTTTCTGGAACACTTGGCAGCCTTACCCTGCAAAGATAAGAAGTGCTGGCGAAGGCCGGAGAGAGCTTCCCTCCAGCCGTGGGACAAGGGCTGCCGTGAATGGGAGCGAGCCGTGGACGCTTCGATCCACACTGTTACATTGCGGGAGGAACCTCAATGGGGGCTGCATTGTCCTTTTAGCTGACTTTCGTACTATTTGGAACCTTCTACTTCCTTCACGCGCGCTGCCAAAAGCCCTTGGATTTGAAAGTGTGCTGTTTGCACCGGGTGATTAAGACGCACTGTCTTAAAATAATCTGAGCCTGAACAGCCACCAAAAAAAAAAAAAAAAAAAAGTGCAGGATGGGAAGATGAGCTTTCATGACCCCTCCCGTACCACTTGTGTTTCTATGTCAAGTAATCTCCCTAAAATCCTGGGTATGGAGCGACCATTCCCTCAGAGATGCTGAAGCCACATTGAGGGACTCGCCTGAGGTCATGGATGGGAGCCAGGCCTCTGTCCCCACACCAGGGCTCCAGCCAATAAATTAGCCACACACGACCCAAAGTGTGGTCTTGGGGCACCAGCCACCATGGCAGTTTCTGTAAATAATGGCATTCAAGTGAGTAGGATTTAGCAACTTCTCCAGCAGGAACGATGTCAAAGCAGGGGAAAAAGTCACATACCTAGTTATTCACAGAAGCCTTCTTTATCATCTCAAAAGGCTGGAAACCACCTAACAGCTAGGAATAAGGAACTAGTTGAGAGGACGAGGAGTTGTTAACTGACGGACATGCTGCCACGAGGAGTGGGGGCTTACGAAGACCAGGCTGCCACATGGACCACTGGTGGCCACATGTCATCACATGGGAGGAAAGAAACCAGCAGGGCTTCCGCTCGTTTATACAGAGTGATCACAAGTCTACAAGAATAAAGGCTTAAAGGAGTTATGTCAGGCTCGAGAGGACAGAGGTATTTTGTTTCCTTTAATGTGGTAATCTTGTTTTAGTAATAATAATAATAATAATAATAATAATAATAATAATAATATCCTGAAGCATCAAAGGCTTAAGGAAAAGACATTAATTTTAACACCACCTTAGAACAGTCTGGTTCTCAGGCTCAGTGCAAGGCCCCCAGCTTGGGTCTTGGGTCCACTCTCTGTGCCAATATGCACCCCCCACGGATGTCTGTTCTCCCTCCATCCCTCCCCCCAAGCTGGATGCGTGCATTTTATTCTAAGTCGTGTGGGAGGAGAAAGTGGGCAATCTATAGCAACCTGGAATCAAGGGGAGACACGGAGATTAGGACTCCCCCGAAAGAACTCACTCCCCAACAGCTGCTTCCTGACGCCTGAGCCTCTTCAACCGAGCAGGAGAAGATAACAGTCATCCCCTCCACACTGTCACCGGAGACGGGCCAATTTTCCGGTGCCACTAAAGCTCCAGTTGGAGGCCAGCCTCCCACGTGGGTGATCCCACAGTGGGATCCTATCCAAGATGCCCTGGGCAGGTGAAGGTTCTGCTTCTGCTGCTTCTACAGTCCTAGCTCAGCTCTTCTGGAGGCTGCAAGGGAGCAGAGAAAAAGGCTGGGGTCCTACAGGACCACCAGCACCACGGTGCTCCCACAGTTAGCCAACCATCAAGTCCTGTGCGGACAGAGCAGTCCTGTCATTTACCGGCGTCTGCCGCATGCCAGGCATCGTGCTAGGACAGGGGAAACTTGTGCCCCTCTCCCTGCAAGGAGGGTGTCGAGATTGCCCCCATTTTACAGAAAGGGAAACTGAGGCTCAGATGGCGTGAGCCTCACCCCACACAGATCACTCTCACCGCTACTCAATGCTGACTTGAGCCAACTTCTGGCCGACCTCAGACACACGGTTTTCTGAATGAGGTGATGTCTCCCGGCCCATTCAGATGTCCCCAGCTGAGAATGTCCCTGTGCGGGTGGGATGGCACTGGGGAGGCTGCTTCTGGAAAACCCTTGGAATCAAGACTCCCTTGGATGGACTTCCCATCAGAGATCTGCTCTCAGGGATGGCTCAAATGGGCTCTTCCTTACTCAGGATCTCATTCCAGCTTCCTGCTCGGAGGAACCTCCCCTTGTTCTGATTCTCTGGGAGGGGAGAGGTGGGGGGTAGGGAGGACCACCCAGAAGGACTCCCCTGGCATGTTTAGGAGTGGGCTCAGGAGGCCCTGCCTCCAACGTTTCTCATGCCTGCCCCGCTCTAGGCCCCATCTTGTGTTTCATGGTCGTTCCAGCCGCCAAGAAGGAAGACCAGAACCTTGACCCAAGCTAGGCGCCCTGTACTTGCTCCACCACCCCTGCCTTCCTGCCCATCCCGACCAGGCTCACTGACCCAAGGGTGCCACTCTCCAGCCACGCCTGGCCAGATCCCACGTCCTGCAGATGGACACTCCCTGCTTCCTGGAAGAAAGGGAAAGTGAACAAGGCCCTGTTCCAATACCTGCTTCCCCTGGGGATCCCTGCTGGGGAAGTGGGGAGCAGGGTGAGCCCGACCCAGCTCATCAGGACACCAGGCTCTTGCCAGAGCAGGGCTCACAGGGTGAGCTCCACATACTCTGCACCACGCCTTCTCCGTGACTTCTGCCTTCTGTTGCCTCTCTAGGGGTTATTAAATAATTTACAGCTACACTGTCCAACGTGGCAGCAGCAGCCTTATGTGGCTACAGAGCATCTGAAATGTGGGGAGTCCAAATCGACACATGCTAAGGGGTGAAATATACAAAAGGACTTCAAAGATTTAGGACGAAAAAGAAAATGTAAAATAGCTCATTACATTTTGCTATTGATTACATGTTAAGATGATAATATTTGGGGGCGCCTGGGTGGTTCAACTGGTTAAGAGTCCAACTCTTGATTTCGGCTCAGGTCGTGATCTCAGGGTTGTGGGATCGAGCCCCGTACTGGGCTCCGTGCTGGGTGTGGAGCCTGCTTGGGATTCTCCCTCTCCCCCCTCCCTCTGTCCCTGCCTGCCCACCCCGCACACCCCCTCAAAAAAAACCCACATATTTTGAACGTATTGGGCTAATATGTTAATCTCACCTATCTCTTCTTACTTTTTAAAACGTAGTTATTAAAAATGGAAATGATATATGGAACTTGCAGTACCTTCCACGGCAGGTAGATAAATAAAGCAACCCACTGTTCACATTTGGGCGAAAATATTTACATGTTAATAAACTTTAAAGTTCTTTTAAATTAAGTACTAAATTTCTAAATTTTACACCCAGTGGGCCACGAAGGAATGCCAGGTTGTTTCCATTTTGTCTGAACTCTGTAACAAAAATCCTTCTGAGCTTCCGTTTTGTCCGAACTCTGTAACAAAATCCTTCCGAGCTAAATTGGCGCAAGTCCTTATTCCAGAGGATACATGTAAGTGAGTTAAATAACTTTTGTTTCTTACTGTTAACTTATTCTCCAGAAATTTCAACCAAGTTACAGTCCTACTAACGCAGGGCGATGGTGTCCAGTACCAGGTGTTACACCTTTAGTTAGAAACACAAAAAACTCAGTAACCAGCACACTTGCAAACTTGTGATTTGTATTTCTTTCATTATTAAGGACGGTGAGCATTTAAAGCCTGTTATCATTGGCTTCTGTATCCTTTCTCTTGGGAATTGCTTGTTGAAATCGTTTGCCCGTTTTTCTGGGGAAGGGGCTTTACCTTTTCCAATGGATTTGTAGGACTTTTTAAAATATTAAAGCAATTACATTTTTTACCATCATATTTTTCAAATATTTCTGCAAATTTTTCATATACCCGTTTACACTGGGACGATTTTGTTTTCTTTTCCAGAGTGCTTATTAATTTTTACGTAGCCAAATTTGTTTCATGGTTTGTGGCTTTCGAAATATGAAGCAAAGACCTTTCCCACTTCTAAGAGTATGAAAATCTATTTACAAGAGAAACAGGAGGAGACAGAACCCACTTACAACAACAAGACCCAAGACAACAATGACCCAGAATAAACATGACCAAGACCGTGTACGACTTGTAGGAAGAAAACCCACCACATTTAATGGAGGGTATCCAGAAGACTTAAATAAATGGCCTGAAGATTTGATGTGGTGATCAAGTCTATTCCTCGCAAATTAATTTCTTATTTCCTTTCAGTTCCAACATAATCCCACCAGGATTTCTTTTGGGACTGACTGTTTTTAAAGTCCATCTGGAAGAGTAACAACATTAGAAAAAAAATTTTTAGAAAAAAAGTTTAGGGATGTTACCCTACTAGATGCTCAAACACGTTTACAGAGGGGCAGTGTAGACCTGGTTTAGGAATCAACAGACCCGTGAACACAAAGGGGAGTCTGGAGATAGAGTCGTGAGTGGGAGGTATCTGTAGTTTCTGACCATTATAGCTGGTAAACAGGGAGGTTACAATCTTGATTTATATATATTTAATGTCCACCCTACTAAACTTGTACTTTCTCCCACACTTGAATCGTTACCGTTGAACATTTGGGCCTTGTAAATAGACAAGCCCATCATCTGCAACTGATAATAATTCTGTCTCGTTTATTTCTTATTCTTATCTTATTACATCTGCTACAATTGCCAATATAATATCGAATAACACTGCTGACATGAAGCACCTCTGTTCCTGGCACTTGACCGTAATATACTCAACTTCCGGCATCGGATACAGTAGCCACTGGCCACAGAGGGCTGCTGAGAGCTTGAAATGTGGCTAATGTCACCAAGGGACTCAATCCTTTATTTTAAATATTTAAACTTAAAAATTGATGCTAGATGCAGTTTTTGGAAAAACTTATGTTTAAAACATACTTGAGTATATGAATCTGCTTTTTCAACTCTGAACTTTCAGAGACTCAGATTCAGATTAAATATCTGTGCAGTTTAGCATCCAAATGAGGATGAGCTACAGGAATAAAATACACACTGGATTTTGAAGACTTTCTATGATAAAATAATGTAACACATCTCATTCATTTTTTATGACTATGTGGTGAGATGGCAATCTTTTGGATATGTACTATGTTAAATAAAACATATTAAAATTAATCTCACCCGTCTTTAGTTTTTATTATTATTATTACTTTTTTTTTTTTAAAGATTTTATTTATTTGACAGAGAGCGAGATAGCGAGAGCAGGAACACAAGCAGGGGGAGTGGGAGAGGGAGAAGCAGGCTTCCCGCTGAGCAGGGAGCCCGACGCGGGGCTCGATCCCAGGACCCTGGGATCATGACCCGAGCCGAAGGCAGACGCTTAACAACTGAGCCACCCAGGCACCCCCCGTCTTTAGTTTTTAAAATGTGGCTACCGGAGGACGGAAGGTTAAATACGTGGCAAGCAGGGTACTCCACGGGCAGTGCTGTTCTTGAGGGATCTCTGCTAATCATGATGCTCACCACCGGATTCATTCTTGTTCATTTTAAGAGAATTTATAGTTCTTAAGAGTTTATAAGAAAATGAAGCCAGTAACGTAGCCAGCCAGGGAAAACTCACTACAGCTTAATTTACCCTTTAATGGCTGGAAAACATAGAAGCAACTGTCCAACCTTGCTCAGCGACTTGTGATCAAGGGAACTGTGGAGTAACATGTCTCAAGAGTGGGCTGTGCCGGCTCTCAGGCCGGCCTAGGAACCTACTCTGGGCAGGGATATCCTAGCCCTGACCTGTGGATCTCAGGTGGACAGGCCCTTCCTGGACCATGGTATGAGAAAGGGAACTCACATTCCCTGAGCTTTTATTCTGCACCAACCAGCTGCTTTATCTTGACCACAGTGCCTTTAAAAAAATAAATAAATAAAACGAGTAATAACACCATCCTGTCTTCTTCCCCACAATCCCACTGAGTTATCATCATCCCCATCTTGCAGATAAGACTGAGGCTAATATGGTGAGCACTGTGAAGTGTGCAAGACTGTTGAATCACAGACCTGTACCTCTGAAGCAAATAATACATTATATGTTAAAAAAAAAAAAAAAAAAGAAGATAGCAGGAGGGGAAGAATGAAGGGGGGGAAATCGGAGGGGGAGACGAACCATGAGAGACGATGGACTCTAAAAAACAAACTGAGGGTTCTAGAGGGGAGGGGGGTGGGAGGATGGGTTAGCCTGGTGGTGGGTATTAAGGAGGGCATGTTCTGCATGGAGCACTGGGTGTTATATGCAAACAATGAATCACGGAACACTACATCAAAAACTAATGATGTAATGTATGGTGATTAACATAACATAATAAAAAAATAAAGAGTAAAAAAAAAAAAAAGAAGACGACTGAGGCTAAGAGACAGCAGTGCGTCACCAAGCCACACACACTTGCTAGGGACAGAGCAGAGAGAAGGGTCTCAGGATCCGCCTGATTTTGAACCCTGGGCTTTTCCCCCCTCCACCAGAAGGGGTACCAGGGAGGGTCAGAAGCCATGCTGGGACCCCGGCCTCTGAGATATGAAGATTCTGGATGTATGAACACCCAAAGGATACACAGTTCTTTATTATTATTATTATTATTCATTTGAGAGAGAGAGATCACAAGCAGGAGGGAGACACAGAGGGAGAGGGAGAAGCAGATTCCCGACTGAGCTGGGAGACTGACATGCAGTCGACATGGGGCTTGATCCCAGGACCAGATCATGACCTGAGCCGACGGCAGACGCTTAACCATCTGAGCCACCCAGGCACCCCAGGATACACAGTCTACACAGGATTTCAGGTTAAAAATGTCTCTAGCCTGGGCACTCCATTCCCCACCACCCCAGGGAAAAGTACAGATAAATCCTGGGAAACACAGACCACAGCCTGCCACCAGAACCCCTGTCCTGCTCCCCCACGGCTGGGTACACGCCACTCTCCCCAGCAGCTGCCTCACCTTTATCTCTGCATTCACCTCCCTCCTAATCCCAGAACTGTGTGCTCTGGGCCCAGGGAGGGAGGCGGTGAAGACAGTGGGAGTAGGGAGGAGAAAGCCTCCTCACCTCCTGGGAGTTAAAACAGCCCTGGAAAGAAGGAGAAGGCATGACCCGTGACCCTTTGGGGGGGGGGGGGACAGGAAACTACAAGGGAGTCAAGAAGATCAAGAGCCGGTGACTCAAGGGTATTCAGCAACTTTGCTTGTTTACAGCGCTCTTCCTGGAGACGTGTTTCCCCCAGCCTGCCACCGGACAGACAGACGGACGGACACAAGCACCCAGCTGCCATGGCAGAGGGAAGAGCTGGGAGAGAGGAAGAGGTGCGGGGGGGCGGGGGGGTGTGGGGTGGAGTGGGGGCCCAGCACGGGGCAGGTCCCCCTCACCTGGGAGTGGCCCTCTTGCTCCTCCCTCCTGCCCAGAGCTTCTGCCTCAGAAAGCAAGCAGCTGGGCTTGAAATCAGATCTGCCAGGCCCTGTTTGGTTTCACTTCCCTTCTCCTGAGAGTGGGGTGCTCAGTGGAGGAGTGGGGACGGAGAGGACACTCCAGGCTCTCCAGAGGGAGCGGGCGGATCTGGACTCACTCCAAATGGTCTTGGCCTTGCCGGGGCATGCGGGGCGGAGGTGAAGAGCATGGACCCCAGAGCCAGACGCGACCCCCACCCCACCCCACCCCACCCCTCCCCCAGGCCTGGCCCTCACGAGCTTCTAGCTTTACCTACTTCCCAGCGTCACTGCGAGGTTTAGATACGCTCCCACAGGCCAAGCCCTCGGCACCACACGCAAGGTGGCCGCTCACCTATGTGCTATGAAGGTGCTGCGACGTGTTCTCTGGCTCTCAGTGGATACCCCCTGTCTGTACCTGGAGACGTAGGAGGAAAATTCCAGCAGCCCCAGTGACACACACCCTGGCCAAGTTCAGGACGACCCATGATTAACCTGGGACACCTACCTCAGTGCCACCTGAGGATACCCCATCCAAAAGGCTCTAGGGCTGACCCTTTTCAAAGTCCTTGGAGGGTCCCCGGGATGAGGCGTTGCAGGGGGAGGAGTCCTCCAAGCTTCTGAGGCCCAGGGGCAGACTGTAGTCCCCACCAGCCGCGGGTCCGGCAACCTGAGACTTGGTTTCTAAGCCCATCTGACTTCCTCCTTCCAGATCTTTTCGTGATACAGCAGGGAAGAGCCCGGCTTCTCTCAGACAGAACTTATACTCTTTCTGATTTCAGCTTGATTGGGGGGGGGAGGGAATGAGGCGAAGGTGGGACAAAAGAGCCCCCTGCCCTTCCTCTCTAGGATGAGGGCTGGATAACTCAGGAATCTGGGGCGCTCTGGGTGCTACCAGCCTCAGATAAGGCGCAAACCCTCCACACCCTCCACCCCCGATAAAACACCGCCTGGTTCTTTGGACCTAATCCAACTCTCAACAGAGGTGTAGAAGCTGCAGTGGAGCCCAGAGAAGGCTCCTTTTGTGTTCTCCCGGGGTCAAGGCAACAGTGTAAGGAACAGAGAAGGGCTGCAGGCAGTGGGCCCCTGAGGGTACGAAGGAGGGGCAAGGAGCAGAAGGTGGAGGGCAGAGCCTGGCTTCACGGTCAGCCCGGGAAGACCCGAAGCTGGGGTCCAGTGGGCAGCCCACCTTCAGTCACTGCAAGAACAGGGTAGACACAGGTGTATGGAGAACCTGGAGACTCCCCCAGGGAAGCCGGAGGCTGGCCCCAGCCCCCCACCCCATGGCCAGGGCAGAAGGCGGTAGCCTGAGCGGACCTGGCTGAGCGAGAGAGGCTGTTCCCGAAGACACACTCGGGCACTGCTGCCTTGCCGAGCTGCAAGCCATCAGTGCCTAGGGGAGACTCTGATGTACGTTTCTGGAAGGGAGCCCAAGGCTCCACAAGCGGTGTATTTTAAACTGGAGCTTCAAGAACACGCTGAGTGGGAATGTGGGAAAGTAACAGCTTCAACTTCCTCGGCCGCACACCGCGAGCAGACAAGGGCCACATCCAGCCACACACCAGTCCCTCCCGGCGCGACCATCCACCTCCCTGTCCAGAGAGGGCTGGCACGGGTCTGTCCTCCCCTGAGCACCCCAGAAGTCTTCACTAGAGCAGGCCTTCAGGACTCTGCCAGCTGGCTCCAAGGTTTGGTTCCTTTTCCCAAGGTTGAGGGAGGAAAAGCCTCCAGTACATAGGTCAGAAGACCTAAGCTTGGGTCAGCCCTCTCTCAGCTTCCAGGGCAAGATTGCGCAAGCCCCGTCCCTCCGCCCCCAAGCCTTATCTCTGGCATCAACCCAGATCCTGTTCCTCCAAGGGACAGACTCCTCCCTCCCCACCTAGGGCCAAGCTCCTCTGAGCCTGTGGAACGTCCAGCCAAAGGAAGCTGGACACGCTGCCCGGCAGGAGTCCTGGGCTCTCCACTCCCACCAACCCAAACCAGCGAAGGGAAGAAAGATTGGGTGGGAGAGTGGGGGAGGGGGAGAATGAGAAAGAGAAAGCAGACGAGGGAGCCTGGCCAATATCAAACACCTTGCCTGCCACACCGGGGCACAGCCTGTCCCGGCCCACAGAAATCAATCAGCCCCTCCAAAGGTGGAGGGGGTTGGAATCCTTGAACAGAGCCAATCTGGGGCCCTTCTGGGAAAGCGCCTGACTTGTCAAGAAGGGTCTAAGATTCCTCTCCCAGGTTGACATCCGCCCGGGGTGGGACTGGGGGATCCAGCCCATTTTGTAAATAAGACTCTCCTTCGCTTGGGACTCCGTGGGCTCCAGTCCTGTTGAGGGCTGGACGGTCAGTCTCTAAGAGGCAGCAGGACAGAAGTCATTTTGGGTCTGCACACTCGATTGGGAGGAGCATCAGTGAGTGGGCACGTGTAAGAGAGAAATGAAAGAGAAAAAGAGGGGTCAAGAGAAAAAAGGGCAGAAACCCCAGATAATGGAAAGAATGTTCCAAGCGGAGGCATGAGCTAGGGAGTTTAAAATGAACCCTGGCTCATCAACGAGCAAGGGTCTGTGAGCTCAGGGAGACATCCGGGGGGCTGGGATTCACCCCAAACCGCCACCTCTTGGGAGCAGACTCACTTTATCACACCAGCCCACTCCCAGTCCTTGCGTGGGTCACCAGGACCCCTGGGAAGACCAGAACCCACTGGGGTATCTCCCCTAGGTTCATGGAAGCCCCCCGCTGTGGGAAGCAGCAGCTGTGCTCAAGGAGGAGAGGGGTGAAGTCCACATTTGGAGGAGATAAACTACCCTAATCAGTTAGTCACATGGGCAGCTCACACAGGGCAGCTGGTGAAAACTGGAGCCCACGAGGCACCCCCACACTCGGGGCACGGTCCTAGCTACCGCACAGGGATGGCGCCTCCCAAGACTCCAGAGGATGCCCCATTCTTGTTCTGGGAGCCTTGGAGCCACCTAGAGGCCTGGATGGGCCCAGCCTTGGGCCAGCAAACTCCCCATTTCTGGGGGAAATCCACAGCTCGGCTTCCCCTTCCTTTGTGCCCTGTTCTTTGTTCTCTTAAAATTCAGTCCATCCTGCTGGTGGTCCCCTCCTCCACCCCAGCCTCAGAAAGGGGGCGGAGGCGGCGGGGAGTTATTAGAAAGCCAGACTGTTCGAAGAAGTTGCATTATAGGAGGCCCTCCCGCACCCGGGCCCCTCATTGTTTACGCTGGCTGCAGGGGGGAAGCTTTCCCTGGTCCAGATGGCTGCTGAGGGTAAGGATGAGGGAGAGCCTCCCTCCAGCGCCACAAACCCTCAAGAGCGGAGCAGCAGGCTTCAGCGGCTCGGGGACCCCTTCCGCTTTCAACCGCTCCGATACACACGGGCAAAGAATAGGCGCCGCGGCCGCAGCTGAGGGCGTGGGAGCCAGTCAGATTGCAAAGGGTGACAAGAAAAGAGAAAGCATTGTATTTCCCCTCCATTCTCCCAGGGACAGAAAGAAAACTTCCCAAGCCGGGGCTGCAGTATCTCTACGGGAAACACCAGGAATCTGGTTTGAGTTAGCAGAGCACCCCTCCCCCAGCCACACACACGCACACACACACACACGCACGCACGCACACACACACGCACGCACACACACACACACACACACCCCACTCCGGCTCAGTCCTCTCCCAGGAAGCCCGCCCAGTACAGCCCTCCAGCCCCGGCTCCGGGTTCCAGCCCGGCTCTCCCGGGCCCGCACTCACCCGCGGCGGCCCAGGCCGCAGGGCAGCTGGTGGGGGACGCACCGGGGACAGGGGCAGTTTTGTACCCCCGGCTGGGGGCGCTCCGGGGAGGGGGCGGAGCCAGAGGGGGCCGACCGCGGCTCCACCGCCCCCGGCGGGTGATTAAACCATTAACCGACCGCTCGCGGCCGCCGGCCACGCCAGCAGCGCTTGGCCCCGGGCGCACCCGGCGCGCCAACCCCGCGCGTAGCCCCTTTCCCGGGGCCGCCGGCTCGGCTGCGCCCCACCCCGCCGGAGGCGCCGCGGCCTCTCCAGCCCCGGCCTCTCCCGCCGCGGCCTCCAGGTCTTCCGAAGAGGGGGGCGGGGCGGGAGAGTATTTGTTTCCTCGGCCGGTCCCTTCCAAGCAGCTCCTTCCTTCTTTTCTCCCCGCCCGGTGACACTGGGTGGCGTGTGCTGCAGTGTGTGTACGAGAGCGAGCGCGTGTGTGCACGCCTCCGCCACTACAGGCGAAGAATTCGGTTCTTATTCACGGAGAACTCCGTGCGCACACACGCCCCCCTCGCGGAGACTGCGGGCGGCGCGCCGCGATGGTGGTGCCCCTGCCCACCCCGGAGCACACCCCACTCCCCGGCAGCGGGCAGATCTTTAAAGCCGGGGACCCCCCACCCCCCCCGTGTCACCCGCTCCAGCAGCGCCTGGGGCCGGACGCCGAATCCCAGTCTGCGGAGAGGAAATCGAGGCGGAGCGCGGCTTCCCCGGCTCTCGGCCGCCCCTCCTCCCCAAAGCCCGATCGGCTCGGACACGGCGTGCGCGGCTCCGGGTCCCAAGCACCCGGGCCGCCCCGCACGCGCCCCGGCCCGACCCTTCCGCCCGGGGGCGGGCGCAGGAGTGTGTGTGTGTGGGGGGGGGGGGTCTCTGAGCCCTCCTCCCCGCCCCTCTGGGGGCTTCAAGCCCACCCAGGCCTCGCAGGGCGCAGGCGGCTGTCGCCTACCTGGGTCCCCAGAGACGCGAGCGCCCGGCCGGCGCGGCTGCGCTGTCCCCTCCGTGGGCTCCGAGCGGCACCGGGGCTGGAGGCCCATGTCAGCGCCGGCGTCGGTTTCCCTCTGGCTCTCGGGCTTTCTGGGCGGCGAGCCTCCCGGACACTCCCCTCCCAGGCTCCTCCCGCGCCCTCCCTCCCGCGCCCTCCGCGCTGAAGTCACGGCGCCGCCGCAGCCAATGGCGGCTGCCCACCCCCGCCCGGCCGCTCGGCCTCCGCGGTTCAAATGGGCCAGTGTGAGACCGTCGGAGCTCCGAGTGGGGCGGCTGGGCCGGGGGTGGGGAGGGAGGGCGGCCGGAGCCGGGCCGGTGGGGTCCCGGGGAGACCCGGCGGTGGCCGGGAACCAGTGCCCCCCGCCCCCTGCCTCCCGGCCCGGCACCGACGGGAGAGCGGAGCCCGGGGGTCTGCGCCGCCCAGGCGGTGGATTCGGTCCCGGACTCTTGCTGGAAACGAGAGGGGCGGGGGGGTGGCGGCCCCAGGCCAGCCCCGGAGCCGGTGTAACAGGGGGTTGGGGCGGGGTCACCTGGCTTTGATCGGCCAGCTTTCCGGAGGCCTGAGTCCTGGGCCTCCTGAGTATCCGCGGAGACTAAGTTCTGCTCGGAGCGAGCCTGTAGGACGATGAACTCCTGAGTCCCAGAGGAGCAGGCCTTGGGCTCGATTCACCGAGGAATAGCTTCCCCTTGTAAATGGTTATTACCAAAGTAATAAACGCCAGTGGGGAGGTGCTGCCCAGGAAAGTGGACGAGCGCATTGTGGCAGTTCCCTTGCTGCGGCAGCTAGCTTCCCTGGGTTTTAAAGCAAGTCAGGAGTGGCGGGGGGGAGGGGGGGAGGGTGGCATGCGACTCTTGATCTCGGGGTTCCACCTTGGGTGTAGAGGTTACTTAAAAATAATTTTTAAAAAAGTAAAAATAAATAAAGCAAGTCAGGCCGTGGTGGTGTGCGGGCTGCAGACTCCCTCCGCTCCCAGCCCACGTGGCTTTCCGTGGGATCCTTCCGTGGGCCCCTTTGGGCTGGTGCCTTACCCCACACTGCTGACAGCTGGAAGCTCTTCACCCCCGCGACTGGCGGTCCTGAAACCACAGCTTAGTCTTCTCTGTCCGGAGAAAACTTACCTGATTCGCTGGGGCACCGCCCCCGCCCCCTCCTTCCCTCCATTTTTAACACATTATTTTGTCTTTTAGGGTCAGCTGTTCAGCAATTTGTTGTCCTTTTTACGGGTGTCTGGGGTTTGCCCTTCCCAGTTAGATTACACAGCAATTAAGCATACCTCCAGGACAAAGTCCTCACCCCTTTGTAATCCTGCTGCTCCTTATCAGAATTCAGTGCGTGCGGTGCCAGGGAGGCTCCTTCCTCAAGCACTTGCCATTCATTGTGGTTTGTCTTTGGGGCAAAGATGTGTAAAACCCAACCCTGCCTTCAGGATGCCCACAGGGGATGTAGGCTGTCTCTCCGCCTGCCCCCGCCCCAGGAGCGCGGTCGGTGCTGCTAGACAGTGGTCCCCATTGCACTGCCAGGACCCTGGTGGGGAGGCTTGATTGAAAGACAGTGTTAATTGTCCCTGATGTTCACGATCCCAGACCTGTGAATTTCTAGGGGCCTTTGCCTCCTAAGTATCCACTGAGGCTAAGTTTTGCTCCAACCTTTCAGACCAGAGCTGTCTACTGATAATCAGAGGAAGTTAGCAAAATGAGGAACTTGAAGCTTGAATAGCTACCTTGAAATTTCTGGCAAGCTCTAAGCCCCTGACTTTGGAGAGGGATTTGAGGTCTTAACTGCACCTTCGCTGTAACTTGACCTCTAAGCTTTTAGGCCTGGGCGTGTGTGTCTGCCTGTTGGAGCTGCTGGGACCTGCCCTGAGGGTTTGTGTTCACGTGCTCCTTAAACTGCATGGGCCTGCCCCACCCGCCGCCTCCCAAGGCACCCACCCATCCCAAACACACACCTCCCTGCTTTATTAACACTGGGTTCTGGGCATCTCAGTTCATATTCTTTTGCCCCAGCTTTCAAGAGAGTACGTTACATTAGGTTGCTTAATCCTACTTCTGTGTAGTTACTCTAGTCAGGTTTGCCCTAACGTATGACTCTGGGCAGGTCATTTTACTTTCTGGAGGGACCTGACCTAGGGCCTCCCATCTATATCCTGAGTCCCCTCACCATTTTCCCCCCACTGAGGTTAACCAAGGTGGTCCAGGGTGGACCCCTGAGCGCATCACCAGGGCCTGAGGTCCACACAGCTTGGAGCCTTGGTGATCTGAGACCCTGCCCACCCTTGGCTATTCATGCCCACCCGGCTGGGCCGGGGCTCTTTCATGCCTTGGTTCCCTGCGCTAGGGAACCACCTGGAGCCCTTTCACAGGGCCGGGGGGAACCTCTGCCGTGCAACCTGGCAAGATCCCCAGGATACCAGGCTACTGGCAGAGAGCCTGCCGTCAGGGCAAGGCCCTTCCCCACCTTGGGGGAAAGTCTGCCTCTGGGGTGGGGGCTCTTTTGCCCCAGGCTCCAGGGGTATGAACCCCCTTCTGAGGGATTTAACCCACATCCGGGCTTTGGGGCAGCCAGTGTACTCAGAGAGGAAAACAGCAATTCATCCCCACAGGCTCTTGGAGACAGGATGGTGTCTGGTTGGTGTTGGGATCTCCAGTGTGGGTTGGCATATGTACATTGGGCAGATGAATGCATGAGCAGAGTCCAGAGCCCTGTATCCCTCTCTTCTCCCACCTGCAACCCCAGCCTTGAACTGAGCTCTGGCTGGTGACCGCCATGGTGACCTCGCTGGGCCATCCCCAGGGTCAGAGATCCTCCCAGGATGGCAGGTCCCAGGGCTCAGGGGCTGAGGGAGGCGCTGTATCTCAGAGGCCCCCTGGCCCTCCTTGGTGAGGGAGACACGCTGCTCACCAGGCTGGGGACTATCTGGAGGCACGAGGCGGCAGTCGGCTTGAGCTGGACCTGAAGAAGGTGATGAGGTGCGGTCAAGGGGTGGAGACAGAGCAGAGAGGCCATGGAATTTACTGGAAATGAGTCCAGATGTGGGGTCAGAACATCTGGGTTGTGTGACCTTGGGGGAGTCACTTAGTCTCTTTGAGTCATATCTGTAAGGAGGGGACAACAACAGTCCGACCTCAGGAGTTTATCAGAAGGATGGAAGGAGATAAAGCATGTGACCTTGCTTTATGAACTGTCAAGTCCAAAGTAAGGGACGCTGGTTTCTCTTATTGTTGTTAAGTCAGACTTTAGCCTCTGGGTCCCCTCCTCTATCCTTCTGCCACGGGAAAAGACAGAGAGCGCCCCCCTCCCCCCACTAGGGGTTTTGTATGTCACTGTGCATTGTCCTGTTATTAACACGCTGCCCCTGACCACTGAGCTGGGACATTTCCAGGGAGGTGGGAGATGATATGAAATACCTTATCTGGGAGGGAGAAAAGGATGGGCAAAAAAGATACAGTCAGGGTTGCCGGTTCTTCAGAAAATGAGCATAGACTTCAGCTAAAGACAGTGAGTCTCAGAAGCAGGGACCCTGGAAGGAATGTTTCATGTGGTCTCCAGATTTCTGAAGCCCAGCGCTTCAACCACCAGTGACACCCCCTCCCCCCCCCGGGGAAAAGCAAGAAACGGAGGGCTCCTCTCTTGGCGCTCCAAGGACCTGCAGGTCCCGATTGGGAACGCAGATGCCTGAGGCCTATCTGGGTTCAGATCCCAAATGTCACTGTATGACCTGAAAGAAGTCACTTGAGCTCCTGGGGCTCAGTGTGCTCATCTGTAAATGGGGGGCACGTGGGTCCCCACCTCATAGAGTTGGCATGAGGTTGGTAGATAATGCAGGCCAGTGTTCAGCATCAGGCTGGGGCCCCATGAGGGCTCCCAATGTGGACGCTGGCTGGTCTCAAAATGGAGGGCTCAAGTTAGACCTCTGGGAATAAGTTTGTTCCTGAGCATCTTCCCCCTTGAGCAGAGAGTGGGCCCATTCTCATCAGTGTTTCCTAGAATCGAGCTAACAGAAAAAGAATGAATGACATTATCTATAAGAGGCAGTCTTGGACTTCTGATAAAGGAGTCGGTCGGGCTCGGGGTGGCTGTGGAGGGGCTCGCCCAGAGCTTTCTCTAATTGTCTCTGGAGAGGGGTGGGCAGACACCCAGCTCTGCTGGAGGGCAGCCCCTGATAACCAGAAACCCTCCTGGGCCCCTGAAAAGATGGAAAGAAAAGCAACTGGGGGGAAGGAAAGAGCTTTTGTCTGTGCCCAGAAAAGGCTTGTCTCTGCCTCAAGAGCCCAGATCAGAGGCAAACTAGCCTAAAGGGGGCACTTAGAAAAGACAAGGTCGCTGTCACCTGTCGAGTAGTTTACTCTGAGTTAAGAATTCTACATCTCGGTCCTATGGAGTAGTTGCTATTACTCCCATGTATCAGATTAAAAACAGAAAAGGCTAAGTAACCTGCCCAAGATCCCACTGCTAGTTAAGTCCAGATCCTAGACTGGAAAAAAGCCTAAGCAGTCAAGCCTTGGAGCCCAGGGTTCCAGCCACAAAACCACAAGACAGCAGGAAAGGAGACAGATTCCAGCTGAAGCATGAATGGTCCTGTGACTATACTGGGTCACAGTGGGCAAGGGAAAGTCGCTAGGGGAGACTGGGCACCCATCCAAGCAGACACAAATCCCTATCAAGCCCAGGAAGGTTCTACATCGTTAAGGAGAACTGACACACCTTGACTCCAGGCAGTTCTTGGGAGGCCCCAGCCATGTCCTCTTCCACCTCCAATACCCTGTCTCTACCAGCCCACATCCACACCAGAGACCCCAATTAAATTCCTTCCTGGAGCTCAGTGCATGGCCCAGGGGTGAAGAGGAGGGTACCCAGAACTGAAGGCATCACTCAGCATCTTCTCTGCCCCTATGTGATGTGACACATGGACCCACATGTTCCAAGCGCTTAAAGGAACAGCCCCATCAAATCAGGAGGTCCTTGTGCTTGTGTCTCTGGTCGGGGCACTCCTACCTCCTTCCCTCCCTTTGCATGGAGCCCCCCAGATCCCAGATCCTTGGGTTGACCTGAGGCTTGTATACTTCTTTCTGACCCCAGGACTTCCTTATACTTTCCTAGCCCCCATGGGCACCCGGAGGGAGGTTCCTCTGGAACAAACAGGTTGTAAAAGACATCTGTCTCTCCTCTGTCCCCACATTCAAGCTGATGTGACTGTGTCTTCAGCCAGTGACTGCAAAGAAGCCACAAGAGTGGAAAAGGGTCTGGCATTTTGGTGTCCCTTCTTGTGGGGAGAATGAGGCAGAGGTGCAGAAAACGTGTTTCTGGGCTGGGCGTAATTGTCAAAGCCCCTCATTGTGGCTACGGGGTTGGTTTTCTCTAGAGTTTTCCGTTTCCTATAAGTGTTGTCTTGCATGTCTGTGCGTGTTTGTGTGTGCATGTGTGTGTGTGTGTGTGTATGTGTATGTGTGTCCTTCCTCGGGTCCTGCAAAGCCTTTGAGTCATAACAATAACTCAGCCTGATGTCAAGGCTAATTTATTTACACTTCCCGGCTTGGTGCCACAGGATGCTAGTTTTCTCCTCTCCCCAAGTCTTCTGTCACGTTCACAAGCCAGTTGTGGCCGAAGACAGTGGACATGTTAGGTAAGCCAGCAATGAGGACTGGGTTTCAGGCGGCTGATAGCCCCAGGCCCAGACCAGTGGAGTTTCTGGGTAACAAATGAAGTCTTGGCGGAGTGGCAGCAGGGATTCCTCCAGCAAAGCAAACTTCGCTCTTGCAAGGCCATCAGAAGATAACCGAAAGAGAGAGCGGGATGAGGAAGCATATGAGCCTTGTAATTAAATCTATAATAAAATAATTGCATGGAAATTTGCACGAGAGAATATTTTCCCCTTCTTTCCACGCACGTAGTTTGGCTACTTTAGGGCTAATGATTAGAATGCTAGCAATCACCTAGGCCACCCACTGTACAGAACAGAAAATAAAATCCAGAGAAGTGAACTGACTTTTCCAAGGTCACACAGCCCTCTACTAGCAGAACCTGGGGCAATGCATGAGTTCTTCTAACCCTGGGCCAGCACTTGTCCTGCTGCATGGGTGGTTTTCAAAGATTTTATTTTTGTAAGTAGGGACTCCTTCTCTCGACCCCTCAAGTGAAACTGTACATGATCTAAAACAGATCGAGGTGGCCCTCCTACTGAATTTGCAGTGGGTTGAGGCTCCCAGAGCCCCACCTGCTTTACCTCTTGAGGGTCTTCTGGGAGATCCCAAGGCTTCAGGACACTGAAATTTACAACACCAATCCTAACGATAGTAAGCGCTCAGGACAGGTCAGTTTCCACAAGGTTCCAGGCACTCCTCTGGCGGTTTTGCATATATTAGTTCATTGGGTCTCCAGAAAGCCCTGTGAGCCCATACCCCAATGGGGGCTGCAGGTGCTTTGCAGAGCTCTGTCTTCTACACAACCGGGCAAGCAGCATCTGTTGGAATCTGGGATCTTGACATGGGATCGTTGCTAGTTGAGGGTGACTTCTTGCACACACACACCCTGTCCCCACCTAGATGACCCTGTCCTAGCAACCCAGCTCATCCCCATTCTTTTCTACCCTTTTCATTTCATTTCGTGGCCCCCTTTCCCCAAAGGTATGGAGAAGGCATGGCTCCAGGTTGGGCAACTTTTTAGGCTTGCAGAGCCCATGACAACCTTGTGATCTGATCCAAAGGCAAACTGGTGTCCTGTGGGTTGGATGCAGCCTGAAGATATAGTCTGTTTGCATGCACAGCTGTTCTGGTTACTATTACTGCAAAACAAACCCCTTCCAAGCAGTCATTTTATTATGCTTCTAGATTCTATGGGTCCCGGGAATTGAGACTAAGCACAGAAAGAGTGGCTTGTTTCTGTTTCATGATGTAAGAGGTCTCAGCTGGGAAGACTGAAGACAGGGTTGGGGGGGCAGATAGAAGTGCGTGGGTATGGGTAGTGTGACTCAGTGGTTGGGGGCCAGAATCAGACTGGCTCACCTTCACTCTGGTGGTTAATTCTGGCTATCAGCCAGAACTCCTATGTATGGCTTTTCCACGTGGGGTAGTTTGGGCTTCCTCACAAGATGGCGGCCAAGTGCCAAAGCTCAAGCATCCTGAAAGAACCAGACAGAAACTATATGATCTTTCATGACTGTATTGGTCTCCTAGGGCTGTCATAACAAACTACACAGGTGATTTAACAGATATTAATTCTCTCAAAGAAGTTCAAAATCAAGCTGCCAACCCAGTTGGTTCTTTCTGAGGCTGTGAGGGGGGAAGCTGTTCCATGCTCTCTCTTAGCTTCTGGTGGACTCAGGCATCCCTTGGCTTGTAGATCCATCACCCCTAATCCTCTGTCTTCCCCTGGCCCTCTTCCTGCATCTCCACACTGTCTTCCTTCTGTGCATATCTCTCTCTGTGTCCAATTTCCCCTTCTTATAAGGACGCCAATCATCTTGGATTAGAACCCACCTCATCTTAACTTGATCATCTGTAAAGACTCTTTTTAAAGAAGGTCACATTCACAGGTCCTGGGGGTTAGGACTCAGACATCTTTTGGGATGACACAGTTCATCCCATAACGATGACCCTGAAAGTCACATAGCCTCATTTCTGCTGTAGTCCTATGCCCCCCTCAACCAGGTTCACAGAGAGGGAACATCGGCTCCATTTTTGGATGGAGGGGTGTCAGAGTTACATTTTAAGAAGAGCACATGAGATGGGAGATCTTTTGCAATCATTTGGGGAAGATTTGATCTGCCACAACAAAGCTTACTATATATGTATGTACCTATAGTTGTTAACATTTAGGCATAAGGGAAATTCACATAAAATTTGCGTTTCTGGTTCTTGAAGAATCAGAAAAGCCTGGAACATGGGCCTCTCACCCCACCTCACCCCCTCCCAGTGGCAGCAGTCAGGGAGACCTGCCCCTTTCCGGAGGGCAGCGGGTTCTGCAGCTGACCCACTTTCTGAGTCTCCCTTCTCTGAGGTCCAATGTCAGTTGTCATCTTGTCACCGTGCATCGCTGTGTGTCCCTTACACTCAGCCTGCTTCTCTCCCGTATGGCCTTGCAGCCCTGGTCCAGGCAGGACCCCAGGAACTCCCCCTCAGGTGAAGTCACGGTGTCAGGACAGAAACAACTCCACCCCCCACCCCAAGGGGTGACAGAAGGCCACGGAAAGGAGCCGGCCTCTGATTCAGGGCCCAGTGTATGCAGGACGGGTCTAGGCAGGAGGACAAGGCCCGACAAGCACAGACAGCTGGCTGATTGCAGAGGGCAGGGTGAGGAGGAGTGGGGAGGTGAGCTGGAAAACTGCAAACAGATGTGGTCATTCGCCCGGCCCCGCCCCCACGGGTCACCCCGCCCACCCTCCGCCTCCTTCGGCCCCGCCCCGCCCCACCGATTTCCTTCCAAGAAATGACGTGAGGACCACTTCTGAGGTGGCTTCTCTGACTTCCCACCATTCCCATCCGTTTTCTAGAGCCCTCCGGATCTTCCCTGCTATTGGCCAAATCCCTTTACAACCCATGCCACCAAAGTAAACAATCCAAGATCGCCAGCTGTAGTTCAGGGTCATCCTGGGAGCCTTGAACTAGACCAATGATTTTTCTCTGCAGAAGAGACCATGGATGGGAAGCAGGCCAGCACTGGGAGTTAGGGGACAGGCTCTAGCTCTGGGTCTCAGGCAGGAGTGTGGGCAGCTCCCTTCGCCCCCAGGGGCTGTCTTCAAGCTGGAACCCCTGGTGTTTTGGCTGGGGCAGTCCCCAGGCATGGGGGTATCCCTGGGGGCCCTGGCCCTGTCACTTCAGGCGGGTTACTTGGCCCCTCTGTTTCAGTTCCTGCCTTTGTGACACAGAATGAGTTAATTTGTGCAAAGTGGCTAGGAAAGCGTTTGGCCAAGGGTGAGCTCTTGTTCGTATGTACCCATGTCCTTGACCACATCCGGGTGTCTTCCATCTAGTGATGTACTGTTGGGTCCTAGCAGAAGTTGGGGAATGTGGAGACTTGCTTTGTGAGGGTGTGCGGTGTCCCCACCTACCAGGCACTGTGCCAGACCCAAACAAGCAGGTAGGTCCTGCCACTCCCTCTGCACTTACCCAGCAATGGCCACAGAGGGAGAGAGCCTCCCCGCCACCGAGTTCTGGTCACCGGCATCTGTGATTAATATTTTGCAGATTGGTGGCGGGTGAGGGTTTTTCCTGACCTCAGGGAATGACTGTTATTTGGCTCTTACTGAGAGGTGGAAACAATTTAAGAAGGGGGGAGGTTGGGGAGAAATAGGAAAACAAGCATCCCATAGTTGCCAATTTAATTCAGGGCTGGCTGGTGCTTTTCTACAGAAAGCTAAGACAGCTGGGGGTGGGAGCGGAAGGGAGGCCTGAGGTCTGGGAGGTGCCTGGTCCTGGGACGCTGCCAGCCTATGTGAGTCTGTTGAACCTAAACCCTCCAAGATAAAAGGCACACACTGGAGCTCCAAGGAGAGCCGATGACGCGTTCCCCAGGGCTGCCATAACCAAGTACTGTAGACGGGGGTTGGCTGAGACCAACACAATTTTATTCTCTCCGGTTCTGGTGGCTGGAAGTCCAAAATCAAGGTGTCGGCAGGATCACACTCGCTCTGAAGGTTCTAGGGGAGGCTCCTTCCTGGCCTCCTCCAGCTTCTGGTGGCTCTTGCAGTCCTTGGCGTTCCTTGGCTTGTAGACACGCCACTCCCATCTCTGCATCTGTGTTCACATGGGCTTTCCTGCGTGTGTGTCTCTCCGTGTCCTCTCCTCTTCTTATAAGGACACCACTCGTTGGATTTAGGGCCCACCCTACGCCAGTATGACCTCATCTTAAATAATTGTATCTGCAAAGAACCTACTTCCAAATAAGGTCACGTTCTGCGGTTCTAGGTGGACACGGATTTCGGGGGTTCACAAGTCAACCTACTACGGTACCTTTGACTCCCTTATCTGGGGGTCATGCCAAAGAGGTTCCAGCAAACATGGACTTGACCAGAAGCCACTTTAGAACAGGGGTCAGCAAACGCCACTTGTTTTTATATGACCCATGCGCTAAGAATGATTTTTACATTTTTTAAATGATCCAGAAAAAATAAAAACCAGAGTGATATTGCAGTACACGTGAGAATTACAGAAAATTCTAATTTCAGTGTCCCTAAATAAAACTTGATGGGAACACAGCTACCCATTCATGTATTTACCGTCTTTGGCTGCTTCCTTGCTAGGACACGGACCATGTGGCCTGAAAAGCCTGAAATATTTACCACCTGGCCTTTTAGGGAAAACGTTTGTCCACCCCTGTGAAGGTCGCTATCCTGAAACAATGTTTCCTGCCTGGCCTGCATCCTTCCAGAATGTGGAGGCCTCCCCAGACGTCCAGGTCGAGCAGTGTCTGACCCCTGGCTGGAGGCTGCTTGGTGGTTAAGGGACGGTGACGGGGGAGAGGGGTCGTGCGCAGGGAAGCCAGGCAGACCTGGGGTCCAGTTCTGGCTCTCACACTTACCTGGCTTTCCACGTCTGGGTGTCCTTCTCTGGTAAATGGGCAGGAGGCGAATTCCTGCATCATGGGGCCGCTGTAAGGATTAACGGAGTGCAGAAAGGGGCCTTCAGCACAGTGCTGGGGGGTGGTATGCGGTCAGCAAAGGTCAACTGCTGCTCCGGCTAGTGCAGACGATTGCAGCCAACTGAAAGTCAAAGACCTTTTAAATTCTAGAATACGCCAGAAAATCCCACCTATTCTGGCGGAAGCTCCCGGCAAGCCTATTTGGGTCTAATTCCACTCTTCAACGTTGAGAAAAGAGTAAGAGAATTGAGTGGAAGGGTGGAACTTTCCACGGGGACATGAGCATCAGAAGACACACCTAAGCGCTGCTGTGGGCCCGCCAGCCACTGGGTGACCTTCCTGTCCACCTTGCTCTGCACCCCCGGGGGAGGCCGGCCCGCATGGACTGCATCCCAGTGCGCTCTGACTTCCTGCTGAATTTGGATCATAAGGAGCCCAAATGGGAGGCTGGAGGACGGACGGAAGGCGAGCCAGGCCCAGGTTGGGAGGTGGTGCTTCTCTGGCTCCCGACCGGCCCCTGTGCGGCATCTCTCTCTCCATCCAGCCTCCTCTGTCTGCAGGTTCCAGTAACTTCCTCTTCCGTCCTCTGCAGGCCTGGGCGGGTAATGGCACCAGGTGATCTTGACTTCGGGTCCCGTGGTATTCCTTGAGCTCCCCGGCGCTTTACTGCAATTTTGCAACATTTTCCTTAAATGGCCCTAATTAGAGGATCCTGTTGGTTTCCAGCATGAGTGATACACTCTGAAAGGCAGGCTTCACTCTCCTCCCAGGGACGCCCCCCTCCACCCAATGTCTAAGATTCAGGAGTTTTCTACTGATGCGTTTTCCAGCTAGGATGAGTCCGGAGGCAGGTAGAACACGGTTTGTTAAGGGATTGGAAGTTGGGGCAGATTGAGTCGGAATTGTGCCTAAAGCCAGAAGCTCTTGGATGATTCCACACGAGTGTCATTTTATCCATGAACAATAGCAGTGATCTCTTACATGCATCAAGTGGCATACAGCTTACAAATTATGTTCCCGTGTAATCCTACTTCTAATACCCACACACCTTCCAGTGAGGGAGACAGAGCTGTTTCTGGCATCCCCCACTTTCTGGAAAAGGACACTGAGGTTCCAAAAGTTTTGTAGGAGTACCCACATCTGGTGTGGAGTTAGGATTTGAGCCAGGTGGCCGACTCAGCAAATAAAAATAGAGGATGCCCAGTTAACTTTGAAGTTCAGATCACAACAAGTAATGTTGCATGGGATAAACATATCCCACACAAATTTGGGGTTGTGTTCTATCCAGCGGCCCTACCCAATGTCAAACACCATCGGTCAGTCTGGGGCAGCGGGAGTGGGGACGGGGGTGGGGAAGGCCCTATACAAGGAGGATGTGTTTCTTGTTCTCTCGGGCAACTGTTAGCAAGACTGCTCTGTCAGGACAGTCTAGGTTGAGCAATGTCCTCCACATATCAATGCACGTGTCCGAGAGCCACGGTCGGGAGAGCCAGACAGAGGACAGCACAGACCTTCAAGAGTCAGGACATAGGGTCTGAGACCATGGGAGGGATGAGCTTCCCACTGAATCTGCGGTCACAGTGTCTCATCCTGGCTGTGGTGGAACTGAGCAGGAGATACAAACCTGGAGGAAACCTAACTCGCTGGTTCTTTGATGCCATCCTCCCATCCCAAATCATAACTCGTGTCCAGGAGAGGGTTCCTTCTGTTCTCTGGACCTTCAACATGGCAGTCCAAGGGCCCAACTATCAGAGGGGCTGGAGGCTGGGCCCTGCCCAGCTGTCAAGTATCACTCATCAGTAGGAGTGGGGGGTGGGGCGCAAGATGATTAAGAAACGAAGTGAAAAGGGGCGTTACTAATAATCACATCAGGACAATAGGTATAAAAGAGGACCTATGGTGACCCTATGCATCAGCCACTTTATCTGGGCCCCACAGGAACTGCTCCTAACCCCGTCAAGGCCATGCTGCTGAGAGCAGTTGGAGCAGAGGGGAAGGTGTGGCCCCCACGACTTTGCAGCCGCATGCTCCGAGCTGCGTGGGTAATGAAGGCCAGGAGCAAGAGCCTTCCTGGTCAGTTCCGAGTACTGGGCCCATGTCCGTGCAACCAGCCTCCAGGGTGGCAAATTCCAGGACGGTCACACCGAGGATGCCACTGCATCCAGATCCCCCTAGAGCAAGGGATGATGTTCTTTGGGCTTTGACCCCTGTGTTATCTGGGGTAACTCCGGCCCTGGCTGATGCTCTAAGTAGTGATAAACCCCAATGCAAAGAGCCTGGTTGACTTGGACGGTCAATGTTGGGGGGAAAGTGAGCCAAACACTAGTTGTCCGTTTCCATTCCCATGTCACTGCCTGGCTTCCGAGTGATTGGCTTGCTAGAGCCCCAGCAGTCCCCAAGCGGGAAGTGATAAGGTCTCCTGGATTTCCTTGAGCCTGTCAGGGCCAGCACTGGAGAAGGGTGGTTGTGATATGCGCTGGGAGCCTTGGAGTAGGTGGGGAGGGGGGCAGCCCATCTTGGGTCGGATGGAGCCAATTGGCTTGAGCCCCCTGGAGCTGAGTGCTTACACCCACCCAAGTCTCTTTTCCCTCCTACCTTCCTGCACTGCACCTTAACAGAATCCCCTTCCCAACCCATAACCTCCAGAGCCAGCTGCTTCATCCCTGCCAGACGCTAGGATGCTGGAAAGAAAAAGAGTAGCCACTTTCTCCACCTGCTGACTGTAGCCAAGCCTCACGGCCAAAGGGCTTTGCCAGCAAGATCGGGAAATCAAAAAAAAGTAGCTCTGATAGTTCCGGACAGAGGAGCTGGGCTGGGGGGCTGGTTGGATGCGGGGGGGCGGGGGGGCGCATCTCTGGAGGTCATCTCTGTCGAAGAGATTATTTCCCTACACTTCGTTCGTTCCAGGTATCCGATGCTGGAAGAGGCAGAAGTTGTATCCATCCCACAGATGAGGTGGCAGAGGCTGGTAAAGGTTGAGCTCCAGTTCCAGGTTAAGCAGAAATTTGTGGGTTTCTCTTTGGTTAACCTCCCCAATCTAAAGTGCTTTTCCCAGTTAGTCACTCTGGGAGCTTTAAGGAGAGAAAGTCCACTGGATTCTGTGGGGCTTTTCCTGATGTTTTCCAGGTGAGTTTACCTGGAAAGGAGTACTGTGTATAATCCAAGGAGTACTATGTATAATCCGAGCCAGAATATGCCCTCCCACCATGTCTCCTTGGCTTTGGAAAACACCTTCCCTTCCCTCCTCCCTTCCCTCTTAGCAAATTTACTTTTCTCATTTTTGGGGGGTAGGCCCTGTTTTTCGTAATGGCGAGGGAGGCAGCCGAAGTCCATGCTCACCCGATGCAGTGAGGGGAGGAGCCAGTCTGGGATTAGAAAGGAACGAGGAATAAAGATTACAATGAGACGTCTCCTGGGTCTAGAACAAACGTGCCACCAGAAAGACATGCCTTTTGGTGTTCAAAATCCTTCCTTTCAAATCCCATTATTTTCTTCCATCCTTTCATTGATCAAATTGCTGGTAGATCGCTTGTTTCCCCTGAGAAAACTAAGAGGCACTTAGTTTGCAAGTGACCGTTCTAGAACCAGAACCCATTCTTCTGACTCCAGTTTCTAGAATGCCTTCTGGGTTATGACCCTTCACCCCAACATCCTCAAATCAGTTGGAGTGGAGTTGCATCTAATGTGGGGGTTGGGCTCCAAATTATGTGTAACGTAAAGACTAGGTGTAGTCCGAATTACCCTTGAGAAAACCCCTTAATCACCTTGGAAATTGGTCATGAAGTTCAGGATACACTGTACTGTCATGTACATGGAAGCTCTCTCCTCTGACTTCTGCTTAGCCCACCAGCCTTATTAATTGATTCTCTATATTTTCTCTGCAACCATGAAGATGCCCATAGGCCTCTGAGTTCTGAAGGCTATTAACAGGCTGCTTTCTGTGATGCCCATGTATTTCTGCTCCTACTGAATCAAGTTGTATGTTTATAAAGATTCAATTATCACTGTTCCCAAACTTGTTTTTGCCGGTTGTACTTTTTATAGTAATTACATCATTTAATTAAATATGATGCAATGGATAAGAGGGCAAAAGAATAGTTATTTCTTTGAAAATTCCACTGACTGCTTCGATAAAAGAAAGTGGCAAAAATGAAAGAGTGTGCTGTATTAGTCGTGAACGAGCACTGTAGAAAAATTAGGGAAAGAATAATAAAATATAGGATTCTGCTTTTACATCAATCCACAGTTTCTACCAGAGATTCTCTGCAGTTGCCCATGTGTTTTGGGCACAGCAGTTTGCTGTGTTGAGTTCCCGTCTCTCTCTCTCTTTTTTTTAATTTAATTTATTTGACAGAGAGAGAGAGAGAGAGAGCATGAGCACACAAGCAGGGGGAGCAGCAGAGGGAGAGGGAGAAGCAGGCTCCCCGCTGAGCAAGGAGCCCGATGTGGGGCTCGATCCCAGGACCCCAGGATCACAACCTGAGCCGAAAACAGATGCTTAACTGAGCCACCCAGACGCCCCATGACTTCCCATCTCTCACGGATCTATGAATTGTCATTGCTTCTTCAGTTTGCTTGGCTTTTCACTGGTGAAAATGGAGCGGCGACTTCCAAGCTCCCTGCATGTGGCACGGACACTGCAACTCCTCAATCCATAATTTCTATACATTTTTGCTTTCTTTTAAAGAAACAGACTAGAATTCACTGATGATCCATGATAGATGTGATTTATGTAAGAAAAGCAACAAAGAACTGTATCTATGGAGCCCATTCTTGGGAAAAGAAAAACGCCATGGCCCAACATGAACAGATTGGTGAATGAATTTACATGTGTGTTTTAAGAAAAAATAGCGCGCAAGGGTATATATATGTAGATTTTTAAATTCCCTGCTTTGTTTGGATTAGTTGAGCAGTCTCCGTAGGAGTGTCTGATGTACATTACACAGTCGACTTTGTAAAATAAGTCTGCTCATCGAGTGGCCTTCCATGAATATTCCTATCGTTTGTCCTTAGTTCCCTTTCTATTTGAATCTGACTGTATGTGGGAGAAATGTGGGATCGTGTAATACCAATACCACGGTACTCAGAAACTCAGCCATTCAAGTCCTCCCTCTCAACCCAGGTGGACTAACTAGGTTAATTCCACCAAGTACCACGGTGGCTCTTGAAACACCCACATCAGGGTCTGCGGTGCTGGCTTGGTAGGAATGAAGATGAACATGGGCAAGGAACTTGCCTTAAAATATCACAGAGGCAGCAAATGCCTCTGGAGCCAGACGGCTTTAGTACAAACCACGGCTTTTCCAATTCTCAAGGAAGCCACTTAAATTCTCCCTGATCTGGTTTCCCTCCTGAAGGTCCTGTCAGGACTCCCCGAGTTAATCAGTGTAAAGCGGTAAGAACAGTGTCTGCAATGTAAAGTGGTAAGAACAGTGGCCGACGGTGAACGGCACACAAGAGTTAGCTACTGTCATCAATCAGTGCCGTTTTGCCTCTAATTTGTTGTGATCTGGGTGGCTCTTATCCTCAAAGCGTAAAATAAATACAATAGCACACTTCATCTGAAGGCACGGATGTCCACTCACCTACGAATTGAGAAGGCAAGTGAGTGGGACCCCTGTTGCTGCAAAAACACAGCCTGGCTAACAATGGATTGCTTCAGCATGATGCGAGGGTAGCAGTCCCCACTTACCTTCCAGGGAGGAGAAGAATAAATGTCGTTTCAGAACTCCAAAAAAAAAAAAAAAAAAGTTTATTTATAAAATACTGACAAGTTTGACAGGCCATGGGACATCTCGTAGTATATATTTCAAATCAATTTCGTTCTTACCTTTCATTTAAAAAATAAACCCGCTAACAAGCTATATGACATATAGATATATATTTTTTTCTTACAGATAGAGACACCTGCCACAATGAATACTCTCCCCATAATTTTTTATTATATCTTTTAAATCAAAAAATAAAGATTTGTGTTGGTTTTTGTTTTTGGAGTCTATGTGTGTAAAGAAAGGTAACACGTTTGAATGCTTTTGGTTATTCTTACGGAAACAGAGAGAAGGGGGTGGTCCCAAGAAAGGGCACGTGTGCTCTGGGTGGTGGCAGGTTTGCCACTGGGCAGGACCATGCAGAGGCACTCGGATCGGGCGACTGCTGCTAGGGTCGGGGCGGGGGGAGGTCGCCCCCGTTCCTGTCCTCCGGCCCCTCACGCCATGGGCACCATGGGAAGGTGAGGGGAGCCCCTGCCCCGAGTGGGCTCTGGGAGGCCCTGGCACCTTTAAAAGCTCTGCCCAGGGAGGTGTGGGCAGAGACAGAAGGCCTCGAGCCAGCGGTGCTCTGGGCGGGGGCAGCCAGAAGTGTCCTTGTTTCTTCTGAGTCACGGCAGTGTCAGGTGAGGGGACAAGACAGGCAGCCTGGGTTTGCAAGCTCCCCGGGGCCCTGGGAGAAAGGTGCTTCTGGAACCGGAGCCGCTTTTTGGTTCGTCTTGGCAGCCTGGGTGCGGAGCGGCTGTGCACGCTGGAGGCGTGGCCGCGAGGGGGAAGGGCGGCGCTGGGGGGCCAAGCGCAGGCTGCAGGGTGGACCCCAGGTTCCCCCGGGGCACGGTGAGGCAGAGCCAAGGACACAGAGGTGTCCTGCTGTGAACCTGCCGCAGGTGATCACGCAGACAGGGGCCCCGGCATCATGGGCCCAGGGAAGTTCCCTGTTACCCACGGGCAGTGCCCAGCACACCGTTCTCATGCGGCCGGGGGTCTGGCCGGGGGGTCGAGAGCCTCCACTGCCCCAGCAGATATGTAAACGAGGGCAGAGGTGTCCTCTAAGAACTCTAGAGCTCCACGGTGGGAGACCTGGGCTTCCCGATGCGGGTGGGGCGGCGGGGCAACATTTTGGGTGGGTGGATGTGGACTGAGGGCTTGGACGTTCACCTTGGGCCGTGCCTGCCTTCCGGCTTGCGCAGTGTCCTCGCCCCCTGAGACAACCGATCCCAGCTGCCTTCGGGGGCAGGGACCCCGGCTGCCCGGGCCTCACGGGGCGCAGACAGCTTCGGCCATCAGAAGGAATCGCAAGCCTCTTTGCGAACACACACCTGGATGTGTGTGTGTGCGTGTGTGTGTGTGAGCCCAGGCGTGCACGGGCACCTTGCTGAGTGTGCATGGGTGTGTCAGCGTGGGCGTGAAGGAGTGTGTGGGGAGGGGAGGGTGCACATCTCAGTGCCCCAGGCGATCCATGAAAGGCAAAGGAAATGTGGCCTCGTGTGCAGTACACACATGCGCGTGCACACACACACACACACAGGGCTTCACTCGTCCCACGTCCCCCCACCCCACACACACACCCAGTGCCCCCCCTGCGCTGGGCTCAATTCATTCCCCAGTGCAAACTGGGAACTTCCATAAATGGCTAAACACACAGCAGATAAGGAAAAGGATGAGGTTGTTAAAAAAAGATGAGATGAAAAAGGAGGAGGAAGCGGGAGATCACACGCCAGCCGATGTATTTCCAGGGAGACATGAGCTGTGTGTACAGGGCAGAGCTCGGGCCTGTGTCCCCACAGCCCGGGCCAGTGAGCTTCCCTCCCCAGAGCCCCCTCAGCTGGTGCCGGCCTGTGGGGCTGGGTGCAGACCCTCGCTTTCCTTGGCTTGCTCCCCAAATCCCCCTCTCAGGCCTCCCCTAACCGTTCCCCTCAGCCCCGAGATGGGGCCTGTGTGTGGCACCCCCAGAGAGCCCTGTCCCACGGAGGGCCCCACGCGGAACTGAACAGGTCCCTGCAGGACCCTCTCCTCTCCCAGAGGCAGCCGTCCACCCAAACCCGCGGGGCTGGGCCTGCCGGGGGCACTTGGGGAATGCGACCCTCAATCCCTTCATCTGGGGGCTGAAGGGGAAGGTTCAGGCCCCTGCAAGTGGCCTTTTTAAAGAACATTCCTTGGAGCACATTGTGTGTAAAAGCTTTGCTTCCCGTCAGCTATTCTGGTCCTTGGTCCCATCTGACCTGCTCGTCTGCCGGCCTGGCTGCGCATCTCAGTTTGGACAGGGCCCCTCCTTGCTCCGAGCCCTGGCGCGCGAGGCTGAGCAGAGCCTGGAACACATGACTCTGGGGGGTTGGGTCTTTGACTCTTTGTAAACCGGGTGCTGGGCCGACCGGGCAAATTCTGGGAGCTCTGGTTTCTAGACCAGGGTCTTGGCCCACCCCTCTGGGCTTCTGTACCCCTGTGCTTGGCGGGGTGGGGGGGGATGTGTTTTAGATGTGGATCGCTCTGGGGTGAGAGCGAGAGGGACCACACATCTGGGAGTGAGTGTCCCGTTTGGCTAGGACCCACAGGGATTTGTCTTGGAGAGGATCTCTAGACCCTTCTCCCTGCAAGTGCATGGGGGACCTGTGTGTCTCAGGAGGAAGGGATCTATCTAGGGACAGGGGTGTGTCTGCCTAGATGGCCATTCCTCACCCTGCCTAGCTCCCCAGTCCTGTGCCTGCCCAACTTCCTTGTCTAAGAAGCTTCCTTTCAGGAGGGAAGAAAGAGAGAAGTCAAGCTTCTTTCTTAACGTTCTTCATTTCCTGCCTTAGGGCCCAGTTATCCCAGTGATGCCTGGCCAGTGCCCTGTACCTCTGCCCCCCGGGTTCACCTCTCCTGGTCTGCGCTCAGGAAAGTGAATTCAAGTAAAGCCACAGCTGGGTTCAGCGTGCTGGGGTGGCCTCTCCCCGCCCCACCCCCCACCCCAGGCCCCTCTTCCTTAGATTCACCACAAAAAGAGTGTATAAGAAACAAAGAGCTAGCTAGGCAGACTCTCACCCCTTTGTTATTTTCCTTTTTCTAAATAAACCAGATGCTTGGTGGAGACGTTGAGCCAGGGAGGGGACAGCAGAGTGTGAGGAGCAGGCCAGGGGGCCGGGCCGTCCATCCGTCTGTCCGAGGCCTGCCAGTGATGCATGGGGAGGGGTGGGCGGGTGCAGAGAGAGAAGGTGAGCTTTGCCCCCCCACAGGGATGCCCAGCCTTGCACACCAGCCTTGCACACCACCAGTCAGTCAGCCGTGGGCCCAGGGCCCCAGCACACACGGAAGGGGCAGCTGTCAGGACTTCCAGAAGCTTCTCGTCCCCTCAGCACACTGCCCTACAGCTCTCCTGGCCTCAGCTTTCTCGCTGCCCCGCCACCTGTCTCAGGCCCGGTCCAGCAGCCCCGACTCTGAGCACAGTCTGCAAAGGGATCAGAGAACCCCACAATCTGGAGCCGACCAACCGTCGGCCACGCAGAGCCTCCCTCATGTCTTCCTTCTCCTCCTTCTCAACACCGGCTTTGCTGGCCCTGGAATCTCTGGAAAAATAAACTCAGGAGGTGAAAAGTTGACTTGGTTTCTTGGTGTTTTTGTTTTCTGGCAGGCAGTGCGGGGAGGGGCGGACGGGGAGTTTGGTGCCGTTTTTTTTTTTTTTTCTTTTCTTTCCCCCTTCCGACGTCAAACAAACGAGGAAAATCCTGCTATAGGAGCCCGGGAGCCGGGGGTGAGGCTGCTGGGGGGGCGGTAGAGGGTGCTCTGCTGACTCGGGGGGTTCGGGGGGTTCTGGGGCGTTGGGGTCCGACTGGCCTTGGGCCGGAAGAGGCTGCCCTGCTGGGTGCTGTTGCTGTTGGCCACGGTGTTGGGGTCCGGCTCGCCCGAGTCGCTCTCCGTGTAGCTGTAGGCCTGCGCCCGCGAGATCCCCTTCTGCTGCCGCCGCCATGAGTTATAGTACGTGGGGTCGCTGATGTAGTGGTTGACAAAAGAGTGGGCCTTCTGGTGGGTCGGGTCGGCCTCGTACTCACTGTCGCTTCCCTGGGAGGACAGAGAATCGGGGAGTCAGGGGCCCCGAGGGGCCAGGTCAGCGTGCTCAGGGCCGGAAGGCAGCAGGTGCCCCGGTCTGAATCTCCCAAGCCCTGGACGGGGAGCCACCGCCGTCCCCTCACCGCCAAGGGGGCCCGATGCAAAGTTGGGCCCACCTCCCCTGCCTTTGGAGCAGATCGTGGGGCCGAAGGGTCTACCGTGGGGCTGGAACACGGCCTGCAGGCACCTGACGTGAATCTGAACTCGGAAGACCTGAGTTCTAATCCTTTTTTTTTTTTTCAATTGAGAGGAAATTCATAGAACATAAAGTTAACCGTTTTAAAGTGTAAGGTTCTGTGGCTTTTAGTCCATTCACAATGTTGTGCAGCCATTGTTCTGTGTGGTTCCAGAACAGTTTCATCAGCCTCTGCCCTCATTCCCCGTTCCTTCCCCGCCCCCACTCCGGGTGACCACTGACCCGCTTTCTGTTTCTGGGGATCTACCTACTCTGGGCATTTCATACAGGTGGGATCTACAGTATGCGGCTCGTGGGCCTGGCTTCTTTCACTTAGCGTAATGTTTTCGAGATTGAATTCATCCTGCCTTTTCATTTGCTGTATTTCTGATGCTCTGGCAGCTGAGGCCTTGCTGACTCTGGAGAGGAAATGGGCTCCCGGGGCTGGTCGGTCCCTGCACCTAGCGATGCCTTTTCCTATCACACTGACTCACTCTCCCCTGTCCCTCGTCACCCCAGGGCCGGGTACCAGACAACCAAGGGACAGCCCCTCTACCCCAAAGCCCACTGAATTTATTCAAACAAACCCAAGCCTGCTCCCACAATGAAGGCTCCTGCCCACATGTCCCTCCTGTTCCCTCTGATACCTGGGGACCCTGGTGCCTCCCCAAAATGGTCCCGCATGGTGTGACATGTCCCCTCTACTTGGGAACTGTGAATAATTCGATTTTTCTAGGTCGGTCATCTCCTGATCCGTTCGTGCATGATATACTGAGTTCCGACCTTGGTCTACCTCTGACTTACGGTGTGACTGGGGACCGAGCCAGGGCCAGACCTGCAGAGGCTCCTGGCTCCGAAGAGAGATGCTGGTGCCCACCCATGTGTGATCCAGAATAAAAGCAACCCTCAGTTATAAAACGAGCATGCGAAAAATATCAACAGAAGGTCCGAATTTCGCACGATGACTGCCCTGTGGCTTTTTCTCCTAAATGCAAAACATTAAATTATTCCTAAAATTGTCACTACTTCCATGTCCCACCATTGCTTCATCTGCCTATGGGGGAATCAGCAGGAGACAAGAGTCAGGCTGGGCTGTGAAGTAAAACAGCATTCGCTCGTTGGTTCGGATCTGAATCGTGGAGCTAAAAATATCGAGCGCCCCTCCCCCACGCCCGGCTCCCAGCACTGTTTTGAGAACCAAGAAGAGGACAGATGGGAACACCCTTAGAATGCTCTGGAAGAGACATGCTCTGATTTGAGTGAACAGTACACTCTCAGGGAAATGCAGCTCCAAAGGCCTCCGTCAGGTTACCACGTCCCGGCCCGAATACACGGAGACAGTAAATGTGATCAACCTACTTCAGATAAAAACAGCAGCAAGAACACCCAGTGAGCCCAAAGCGAACGCGTGTGTGTCCTTCTTGACAGGTAGAGCAGACGGAGAGTTGCTGACCTTGCTGCAAGGCGTCTGAGCCACGGGGAGTGCAAGGTGCACCTGCCCTCCGGAGCCCGAAGTCGCGTAGGGCATCGAGGCCCTCTCGGGAAAGAGCTACAAGTACAGAACTGCGGCAATGCCAGGCTGGGGAGCAGGCACTCTGCCAGGCGGCAGGAACCTGGGGTCAACTTTCACACCTCGGGGTGGTGGCTGCTACCACTCCGCGAGTAAGGAGAACCCCAGTTCTCTCTACTGTGCAGAGAGGGTGAGGGTTCGCCCCGAGACACACAGAACCGAGGGACTCGGATCTGCCGGATGTTCCAAAGCCCACACGTGCTCTGAACAACCCCCCTCCTGTCTGGAGACGGGACGAGAGCCCTTCTGCCCTCCCAACAGGGATTGCGTACTCCCTCCTGGATCTGCAAATTCCTGTTGTCTGGCCCCTCCCCTCCTCCGCCTCACCCCTCCACAGTCCTGGCCGCTCTCCTTACCACCACCCTGCACACCCTCCCAGGACCTCAGTCCTCTTGGCAGCAGAACTGGCTGCCAGAGACAATGGAAAGTCCCTCGCTCGTCCCATGACGCAGAACAGCACAATGCGAGCCCCTTTCCTTGCCTACTGCCCAGCTGCCGGCCCAGGAGGGAACAAAGGGGCCGTACAGACAGGGGCTCTATATGCCAAATGTGGGGAGGGGGCTGAGGGCTGGGCACCTGAGGCCTGGGGCTTTGAGGTGGCGGCCCAGAGGCAGGAGAAGTCTGAGCAGGCTGTGGTAGATGCCATGAGACAGGGGGCCGGAGAGGGGAGGCCCTGGTCCAGGAACAGCGAGGGTCTGTAAGTGCAGGGCGTGGGAGAGGGCCACCTCAAAGTTCTGCCTATGGGTCAGGTCTTTCCAGAAGGGCCTCCACCAACTGGCCTGAATAGCTGCTAGCATCCTTGTTAGAGGTTCTAGAACTCTGGCTAGCCCCGCAGGGGAGTCCCCATCCCTGCGGCCCCATCCCAGAGTGAATGAGTATCTAGGAGGTGACTGTGGTGTGGCCCAGTTCTGACTCTGTCCCTTGCTAGCTAGGTTAAGTTTGGACCCATCACCTGGCCTCTCCCAGCCTCAGTATCCTTGTCTGTAAAATGGGTAGATACCTGCAATTCACAGGGTGAAAAAGGCTTGGAAGCTGCCCCCCAGGAGGGATCAGAAGGAGCTGGGGTCACAGAGGGTGACTCAGTGCTCAGGCGGCCGGGAAAGGGGAAGGATGTTCAGCTTCTGCCCTCCCCTCCAAAAGTGAAGCATCACTAGAGGGGCGATGGGCCTCTCTGGCCCTCCCGGGGGCCCCGACCCCAAAGCCCATTCATGCACATCATCACGGTCTGATGGCTACCAACTGCTGAGCACCTACTGTGTGCGAGACACTGTGGGGCGGCCTTCCTGATGCGCACGGAAAAGCGGCGGAAGCAAGAGTTGCGGGGGTGGGGGGAGGAGCAGGGGCTTAGAGGTGGGCCTGCCCCACCCACAGCTCTCCGAAGCCGGCGGGAGAGGGGGATGCTTTGCCTCAGCGACTGCTCTTCTGCTGCCACCTCCTCCAACATCTGTTTCTTTTCTGCATGGGGGTGGGGTGAGAAGGGGAGAAAGCAGGCAAGGGGGGACCCGGGGCGCCCATTCTGGCTTTCAACTCTCACGCGGGCCTCGGTAATTGAATGCAGCTTCCCAGTAACCAACCCAGCACAAAGGAGACCTTTCACAGGGCAGTCCCGCCAGGCCGCCAGGCAATCAGGGGACTGCTCCAGCTCTGGGCCTCTTAACAGCTCCTCAAAGCCACTCACTCAGCAATTACCAGACTTGGGGAGGGGCGCGGGGAGGGGGCCAGTGGGAGGGGGGACCCCGACAAGAGCCCGCAACAAAAGAGGGGGGGCAAAGGAGAGCCTCTTGTTCTCCTGCTGCTGCTAGCATGGGGTGGGGTGGGGTGGGGTGGGGATCCTGCACCAGACTCAGGAGGCGATGGGCGTGGGACCCGGGGCCCAGGCAGGGTGCCCTCATCTTGTTGAGGCTCCTGAGGTCTGGCAGGAATGTGTTGCCCCGGTTGACAGGAGGTCCCCTGTACCCGCTCCTTTGGAGGCTGGAAGCTGGAGCCCCTCCCTCACCTATGGCCCAGGGGCTCTCCGCGGGGGTCTAGGCAGAGAGGCCAGCCCTGCATCAGTCCCTCGGAAACCCTTGCCCTCGAGCCAGTGGGCCTCTCCTGGGCATTAGAGGTGGGGTGAGGATGTGCTGATTCTCCCTCCCTGGAAGCCCCCTTTACGCACAATTTTGTTAGGGATCTGGGCTTCTTGTACTAAAACAGCTAGAAATCTTCTCCCAGGAATGTCCTTTTAAAAATGTCAGCTCAGGGGGCGCCTGGGTGGCTCAGTCGTTAAGCATCTGCCTTCGGCTCAGGTCATGATCCTGGGGTCCTGGGATCGAGCCCCGTGTCGGGCTCAGCGGGAAGTCTGCTTCTCTTTCTCCCTCTGCTCCCCCTTCTTGCTCTCTCTCTCAAATAAATAAATAAATCTTTAAAAAGTGTCAGCTCAGACACAAGGTTACCTGTGCCCCTTACAGGTGAAGTGACAGTCAACATATCCCCCACTCACCCCGCTGTCAGACATGCTTGCATTTGGGGGCCTCATGGGAGGTCACCAGGATGGGGGAGGTGTTGGGGTCAGTGAAGACCTCTCTCTCCTTCCATCTCCCTTCTGTGCCAGGCATCTGGGCAAGGCCAGGCTGTCGGAGCCGGCCTGACCCAGATTTGAATCCCCACTGCCTGCACTTCTGAGCCCTGTGATCAGGGGCACGGTGCTGGACTTCTCTCAGCCTCAGTTTCCCCCAACTGTTAACTGGGCGTCCTGCAACTTGCATGATGGGACGGTTAGATTTTAAATGAGAATGTGGACAGTGCAGGGCCCAACAGGTAGCTTTGCCTCCTTCCTCCCGGACTCCCTCTGCCCTGCCCGGAGTGTGTTTCTAGTTTGGCACAAGCTCGGGCTTCCTTGGCCTGTATGAGTCAGCCTAAGGAGAAGCAGGAGACGGGCCTCAGTGAATCTCTTAGACTCATGGCCCAACTCAATGGACAAGAGGCAAACACGAATAAAAAAACAGACACTCAGAAGGGATGACAGAACCACTCAGCCAAACACAAACCTATAAACCCTTACCACTCCCTTCTATGCATGACCCAGTCCTGTTCACACTTGGAGGCCCAGCTGAAATGCCACCTCCTCCAGGCAGCCCCCCGGGACCTTCCCCCAAGATTCCTCACAGGGCTTTCTATCCATGTACCATGAGAAACAGGAAGTCTTCTGCTCCCCATTTTTCTCCTAAAGTTAGATACTGTGGTGCCATAAAATTTTAATGAGAGATGAAAACACAGGGTTATTTGAAACATGTGGTCTTCCCTAATGGGTCCTAACACACCATAATGCAACATTCATTAAGAGCCGGTCTTGCTCACTACTGGGGCTGCCATGTGTAAGCCATGCTTGGTACTGTTTAGCGGGTGCAGAAAAAATAGTTGTTGAATAAATGCACCGAGAAAGGAATGAACAGGTTCCAGGGAGGACAAAACCAGCCAGGTGCTGCCCAGGACTCGATCCGAGCATGACATACAGTAGGGGTGTAGGGGGCTAAGGTGGGTGGGCCTGGCCTCGTCGTCGTCGGAGGCTCCCCGACTCCTGCAACAGAAGCCTACTCAGGCTTCCCAGAGCGCTCTGAGGGCCAAGCGGTACCATTCTTGAACAATCCTTAGGGTCATTCCTGGCCGCCCATAAGGGCTCATAAATGTTCACCCTTATGACGGGGTGCTCAAGAAAGCCTAATTTGTCCGGTGTATTTTCTTACTTTTCCACATAGGCTTAATTTCATTACAATGAGCTTCCCAGGGCTTCCCAGGAAATCACAAAGACTGAATACTTATTCGTAGAGACCTGCCATTGGCTGGGAATTCCTTTTCCATTGAGATTTGCTTGTGCACTATGTAATTTTTCTCCCATACTTGGGCTCTTACTTTGAAAATGACCTTGGAATGCAGCCATACTTCGTTTTTAAAAGTTGCATCAAACAAGCCCTGGGCTCTTCAAACCTCAGCCTTTGTGTGTCCCCTGCCTGGAACCCCCTTCACCAGCACCCCTCTGGGGACAGCCCACCCCCCCCCCCGAGTCTTCCCACAGCCCCGTTATGGCCTTGCTCACATCTTATCATGTGTGTTTGTTTATAAGCAACGTGGACTCTTGTTTATTACCATATCATAGGAAAAGAGCTGGGCAGATTTCTGCCAATTTTGGAGATCCATTTTGGGTGGTCTGACTTGGAACAGAAACCAGGCAGCCCATGCAGAATTCGCTCTCAGAGGACCTAGGGGGAGGGGTACTTCCACAAAGTCAGGCCATCATTCTCCAGAGCCGCTGAAATGCTGGGGACCCCGCCTGCGTGGCTGCTGACCCTCAGGGATACGCCGCTGCAGACGCCATCCCGGGCGGGGGGCTTGCGGGGCATCCGCCATGAGCCCCAAACGCAGGCCACGATGGCGGATGCTCTCCACGCCAGAGGCTGGCATGTCGCTCTGCTGCCTCCCACGGGGGCCAGTGAGGAGTAATAGGATCTGCTTCTTTATGTCTTCAACAAGGGCATCCGAGGGAGACCAGCTGCTCTGTCTCCAAGTCTGTCCCCTCCAGCCCACCAGGAGCTCCTTGGAGGCAGGGTCATGTCTCCGTCACCGCTGTGTCCCTACAGAGTCCACGCTCAAGGAACGAGTGTTGAGTGACCCCTGAGCCGTGCACCTCTGAAGGTGCACGGCACCGGCCTCCTGGGTCCTAGACCTCCTGCAGTGGCCCCAAAGCCACCTGCCTGGCTTTCAAGAACCATTCCAAAGCGAACAGACCCAAACAATCCTGACTGCCTTGTCCTGGGGCCCCGTGACGAGCCTGGCACCGCACGGGCCCGACTCCATCCCCCGCCACGGACTCCGAGAACAGCCGCTTGGACCGGTGCCACCGTGCTGAGCAGGGGGTGGGCTGCGAAGGACCCCTCCCCGACCCGCAGTCAGGGAGGGAGGGGCCGGGATTCAAGCCCAGCGCTGGACCCAGCCACAACTACGCGCCGCCGCTTTTCAAACGAGCGTCTCCCCGCTCAGAGCCACCCTCCGACAGGGCTGGCTGATCACCTGAGTGACCCGCTGGGCAAAGCTCCTAGGGCACCCTTCTTGGGGACGACCTTAATGCCTACGGCACTTTGCTCTGAGCGTGTGTCTTCATCCTTTGAAGACGAGCTTGGGGTTTTGTTTTTTTTTGTTTTTCTTTCAAGAAAACCCACAGTCACTTGCTCTCGAGAGTGTCTCACTGGCTGGTTCTGAAGGCCTTTCCAGAAAGGTCTGCCGTGAGGGTGGCATCACGGGCTTTGGGACAGGGGAGGGCAAGGAGCCCAGCTGGGCTCCGGGTCGGAAGGGCCCGTGGGCAGGGTCTGCATGCTGCACTTCTTGGCTCTAGGGCCTGAGCCAACTCGGTAAAGCTCTTTGAGCCTCAGTCCCCCATCTGTACAAAAGAGAGGACACTAAGGGCGCTCGGAGGGTCACTGTCATTATAGAGTGGTAAGGCACGTGGGATGGTGAGTGCAGCCCCCAGGGCGTGACCATGGCCATCGGAGTTACTGTGAAGGGCCACGCCTCTCCGAAAGTGTGTGTTCTGACCTTGGTCCAAAAGGAATGGCTTGACAACCGTGAACACTTGTTTGTCTCTCCTGCTAACCTGCTTGGTCTTGACTAGCTTGACCAGCTTCTCCCATGACCGACCCTTCCGTGCTTTAACGACAGCTACAGAATGCCATGCGCCACGGGCCAAGACGGACACTGGGGAGGTGACTGACCTCAGGACTGTCACAAGACAGGACTGTCACAAGACAGGACTGTCTTCATGGAACTTAGCTTAAAATAAATAAACCCACCCGAGCTCCAAATCAAACCCCAAACCATCCCCAAGCCCGCAGGTGGGGCTCTAGGCCTGGGCTGGGCTCCCCCGCGCCCCTTGAAAGGGAACGTGGGAGTTCTGCTGTGACAACTGGCTTCTGGAACCAGGAGGCCTCCCCTCCCCAGGGCATGTGTTCCCCGTAGGTGCCTGGTTCCAGATTGCTATGGAAACGGCATTCAAGTGATGGGCTTGTTTTGGACAAAAGACACTAGGGGCAAAGCGGGGGATTCCAGGGACTCTGCCCGCCTTGGTGGTGACTGAAATAGGATGGTCTCAGGATGAGCATTCTTCTCTCAGTGCTTTCTCAAGGCTGGGGTCCTGGCCTGGTCTCAGGGACCAGCTCTGCGTCCTGCAGGGGTTCCTCCTGACTTATGTGGAGATGGCCACGGGCCATCTGAGGACACCCGGGCAGGATCTCCTGCACTCAGAGGGCTCCGTCCCTGGAAGGTCAGTGCCCAGCCAATGAATGTGCAGGAGTAAGGCCCTCTGTGAAGGTTGAAGGGGGCTGATCGGAGCCGCACGGGGAGTCCCTTCTGCTGGCCACTGCTTCTGCTCTCCACAGACAGCAGCGTGGCTTAAGGAGCCCCCTGTCACAGCCTCGCGAGCACAGGGAGTCCCCTTACTTTCTTTGAACTTTCCCTTGAGTTCCTCGAACCTCAATGCTCATCGCCCTCTTTGGGGAGAAAGAAAGAAAAATCATGTTTCAGCGAAGCATGGCCTTGGAAGTCCCAGTACGTATACGGCTGCGAAGAGTTAAGTACTTAAAACAGGAAGCCATAACCTGAGTCATGTGAGTTCCTGTGTTAGCCAGGCTAGGTTGGGGTCTCTGTCCCTGCCAGGGCTGTCTGAGCTGGGGTGTTGTAGCTCCAGGCCTGCAGCCGCTGCCAAGCCCATCAGTGACCCTGCAGCTGAACAAAACAGTAGTGAGCCAGAGGCCCGGGCTCCACCGGGCCCACGACCGGATCCCGGCATGCTGGCACCTCCTACCCAGCCGACAGCCTCCCTGCTGGCATCCCTTGGCTCTTGTCCTCTCCCCGCACTGGGCAGAAAGGTCTAGGGCGTGGGACGCAGTGGCCTTTCTTGGCCCCTTCCTGGGCAACCACAGGCTTGGCCAAGGCCAGGAGGGCTGGGCGGGAGGCCATGACGTTACTTCACTGGAATGCGCTCAACCCCCTCTCCCCATCGTCTGGGACAGTGTCCCCGTGTGGGCCACCTAATGGCAGCCTCTCTAAAGCTCTGTGTCTCCCAGAGGCACCATCTCCTTCTTCACATAAAGGCTGACATTTATCGGAGAGTTGCTGTGTGTGCTTGCTAAGCTTCTCTGTGCCTCATCTCAGCAATCCCACTGCCCCACGACAGAGCCTCTTACGGTCCCTGCCTCTTCCACAGATGGACCAACAGGCTCAAAGAGGTTGCCTACCCCACCCAGGATGCCCTGGCCTACAGGCAGCAGAGCTGGGATTCAAACTCAGGCCAGAGCCTCCAGAGCTTAAGGCCTCGCTCGTCTGTCCTGCTCCCCCCATCCTTGAGGCTCCAGGACTCACAGCTCCCAGTTTCTGGAGCTTACTCTGACCCGAACTAGCTAAGCTCAGCCGTGGCAATGCAGGCCTCCTTCTCCTCGCCTTCACGAGCTCCTCTGCAGGCCAGGGCATGTGGGGAGACTCCAGACACTCTAGAGGACTGAGCTGTTGGGGGCTCTTCTCTGGTTAAGGTTACAGGGCCCCCATGAGCCCTGAAGCAAACTCTGAGCAGAGCTTAGGAGGGCACGGCGGGTCCACATATGACTCCCGGCTAGTTTCCTGGGCCTGATAAAGGCCAGGAGGCAAGGAAGCCCAGGTGATGGGCCACCATGCAGGCCTGCACTCTGGGAAGGGGCTGCTCCGGTCCCCAGTCCAGGACGCCTGGCCCTCCCGCCCCTCACCTGAGAGTCGGAGATTTCTGAGGGCTTCTCGGTCAGGCTGCCGCTCTCTGCCGGGATGAGGTCGTTATACTTGGTGACGTCCTCGTCGGAGTAGTGGAGGCTGCCTGGGCTGGGCCGGGGAGGCGACCTAGAGGGAGTGGGGGTGAGGCTGAGAGGCGGCCTCCCCCACAGCGGCCGGCCTGGCTGGGGAGGCCGCAGCGGGGCCTGGAAGGGCACCGACTCTCGCTGCCTCCGTTCTACAGCCCTCCTCTCTGTCTGGTCCCCACAGGCCTGGGCCTTGAGCAGCGGAGCCTTGGGCTGGGGGTCCCTCAGGGGTGGGAGAGGCTCAGCTGGACCAACCTCCTGAATCAGCTTCAGGGAAATGGGGGGCAGCACTCCACTTCCCACTGGATTCTCCACTCGTGGTTTCAAGGCCTCAGGCACCGGGATCACTTGGCAGGGAATGTTACAAAGCCTCTTTGAGCCCCCCTGAGACCTCCTGAGTCAGAATCACAGGGGACGCCTGCATACCTGCACTGTCATTCTTGACAAAACCCCCATGTCATTCTTGAACTCACCAAGGGAGCTTTAGAGGGTTAACGCAAAGGGTTAAGTGAAAAAGGCAAACCACTGCCTCCCCCCTCCAGATCTGCTCAGAGACCAGAAATGAATCCGGGCGCGGAGTCCTGCCCTACCTTTGAGAATTAGCCTTGGAGAAAGCACATTTCCCACTGAGTTAGAGACCCGCTCCGTGTCACCTGCACAAACACGCAGGACAGGGCACCTCAGCACTCCACCTGCCAGGGGTGCCCGCAGGCTGGAGGAAGGGCTGTGCATTCTGGAACCACCTGAGCTGAGGGTGAGGAGAGCGGCTGGGCAGGCTCCTGGGGGCACCGAGCAGGTGGCTGGGGTCTTTCATGACCCTGCCTGGTTCCTGCTTCCTCGGGACCGGGCTCAAGGGGGGCACTGCCGAGGACCTGGCGCCCTGAGGTCTGCCCAGCCTGCTCTAGGAAGAGGCTCTGGGACCGCGGCTCTGAACGCCAGCTGGCCCCACTCGGGGCCGGCAGTGCTTTGCTACAGAAATGCTGTTCTGGGAACAATCCCACGGCCTGGGAGTATGTCACCAGCAACCTCCCCGCCACCTCCAACCTCTTGGACTATATTCTGCACTGATTTGATTCCAAATAACAAAGCTGCATCCTCAACTACTTAAAAATAAAACCGTAACAATAGCGGCAGTAGCCTCGTGTAGACAAGATGGACAAAAACGTGACGCCGGGAGCAGGGAGGAAACAGGGTGTCAGGCTCAGGCCGTCTTGGCCATAAGCAGGGTGAGTGGGGGGCTGAGGGTGTCACCAGGGCTGGGTCAGACTCCCGGAGCCTGGGGCTGGTTTGTCGCAAACAGGATTTCTGTGTGTACACAGCAGGGTGGGGGACACGTGGGGGGCCGCCGTGTGTGTACTCTGGGGGCGTGAGAGGCAGGCGAGGCCGGGCCATCCGTGAAACGCCCCCTTGTTCCATGTGGCAGGGCCCCGGAGCCAGCCCGGCGGGGCTGCGGTGGACCTGCTGGGCCCACCACCTCGGCCTCAAATGGCTCTTTCTTTGGAAAGCTAGCTTTGGCGGGGGATGAGAGGGGGGCCTGCCGGCCTGCGTGCCCCTCCCTCTGTCCTCCTGATGAACACACACATCGCCTCTTCCCTCCAGGACGAGACAGAGAGAAGCTTTGTGAGCTGTGCCTGGCCACCGTGCCCCTCCGATGAACCGGGAATGTTAATAGGGCTGAGGCCAAACAGACAGGCGCTCCCGGGCTGCAAGCCCTCCCGAGCTCTCCTGAGCTCCCCAGAGCATAAAACTGCCAGGTCACATCAGGGGAGGGTCAGGTGGGCCCCAGCAGCTGCCCTTGCCCTTGGAAATGGGCAGCCCAGCCCGCCCCAGGGAGCGGGGCGGGGTGTGTGTGTGTGTGGGGGGAACCCAGGGTTGGAGAGAAGTCAGGAAGAAATAGGAGTCGCGGGCACCACCAGCCAGGACCTTTCCTGGTTGGCTGTTCTCAGATGTTGCCCTTTGAGGACAACGCTGGAAGCACAGACTTGTGGGGTGAGTAGGAGAAAATTGCTCTCTAAGAGGTGTGCCTAAGGACCCAGGGGAGAGGGTGTCCACACTCTGAGTGCCCTTTCTTTCCAGAATGGGGAGGAGACAGGTTAAGGCATAATCCATGATGGGGGGGGCTCCTGGCACCTGTCACTCAAGTGTGTCGGCCTCGCCTACCTTGGCCGGCCCCCCCACTGTTGGGGCGGGCGGCGCTCCATGCTTCAGGCCTGTCCCTCCAAGCGGCTAGCTCCCAACAATAGTAGGCTGGGTCGCAAAATTGTACAAGGTCTTTGCATTTGGCTGCCATTGGCAGAAGCCCTGTGTCCTCACCTCCTTGTGACTTTCCAGCCTGGTTGTGCTGCTTGGGCCCTGCTGATGTCCCCAGCCCCTGAGCCCGAATGCCATCGCTGGGACACTGAGACCAAGTGGGCACTGGTTCTGTGGCCTCTGCCAGGAGTCCTCCACACCCCGGGCACTGCTGGCCCCCAAGCCTCCATCCTCTGCCCCCCCGCCCGTGCAGAGAGCTCTCTACCTGGTATATAGGCCGTTCTTCCGGCAGAAGGAATTCTTGACGGAGAGCCTCCGGTTGTTGAGTTCCAGAGCAGGGAAACTGCTTTCATCCAAGCTCATCATCTCCCCGTGGCCAAGGGCACCAGACTTGGCATTGTTCCCTGGGTTGGGGCAGGGGGCGGGGGACGCGGAGACAGGATCCAGTCACTCACGCCATCCCTTTAGACCTCTGGCCTCCCCTCCCCCCCTGGCCAGGCTGCTCTCTCTTTCTCCTCTTACAGGTTGAGACCAAACAGGAGATGGAGGTTGTATGCCGGGACCCCGGGCTGTCCCGCCTAGCAGAGCAGGTGCCTTCCTAGGAGAGAGAGGGAACCCCCGACCCCCACCTTGCCGAAAGGGAGGCAGACCCGTCTAGCTGGTTGGGCTTGGGGCCAGCTCACCAGAGTCTGTCTTCTTGGCATACTTCTTGCTCTGGCCTCGGATGATGAGCACAAAGACCAGAAGGAGGATGAAGATGAGGCCGACGAGGGCAATGACCACCAAGAACCACCACTCCTCGTAGAAAGGGTTGGCTTTTTGGGCTGGAACAGGAGTGGGGGTGTCAGGTCCAGGCTGCTCAGCAGCCTCCTGCCTCCACACCTCCCACTCTAGCTGGGACCCTACCACAGACCCCAGGCAAGGTCTGGGCCATCTCAACGAGGTAGAGCCTAAGACAAGGTTGGCAGGGACAGTTTACTCTCAAGCGCCGGCTCTCATCCTTCAGTAAAGGGATGCCTGGAGGGCTGCTTGGAGTTCTGAGGTTGCTTCTGGACTCACCAGGAAAGAGTGCAGGGATTGATTAGTGACGTCTGCCAAAGACACAGGACGGAGAAGCCGCAGTGTGCGTGCTATTTTTCCTCCCCCCCACCCCTTCTTGCCACCCATGGCCGAGGGGCTACCTTGACAGGGAAGCCCCAGATTTGTATTGGAAAAGTACCCGTCGGGCCCATGGTAGGTCTGGGAGAGTTTCTCCCCAGGGATAGGATTCAATCTTTCTCCGGTAGCTGAGAGCGAGGGGAGCCAGGAGGGTGGACGTGAGTGGTTCTTTAGAATGCTTCCTCCAGCCAGGCCTCTCCTTCCTTCAAAGCCCTCAGTACCATGCTTTTTGCACGTAACCACTACTAATCCAGGGGGCTACCTGACGAGGGGCTGGCTCTTCTCTCTCTCATGATCTGGTTCTATCAACTGGGACAAGGGAGAATGTGTGTAGGAGGAGGGAGGCAGCCAGGTTTCCAAGACTCACCCAGTGGGTTACAATTCTGAGCTGTGTTTCTGTCTTGAGGGGAGGGGCATTGGTATTAAAAGTTGGTTAGTGATTGGATTTGGGGTCATGGGTTTTGGCATTAGAGTCCTCTGTGAGTCCTCCAAGACATGCTGGATGGGAAGGACGAGAGGAAAAAGGGGAGGGATGGCAGTCCTATCCCCTCCAGCCCCGGACACTGCTTCATAGGCTGCTGACTCTGTTTTTTGGGGCGGTTTCCATAGAAACATGTAGTTTATGGCCTGGGTGAATCTCTTGGGTGATGAGCTCACAGAAGTGCTCACCTTGGGCCCACTGATTTGTCCACAAGCAAGCCCCACTGAGCCCCCCGTCCAGGGCTTCTGAAATCCTTGCAAAGGAACCCCAAAGATGGACCACCCCCAGCTTCTTCTGGAGCTCAAAGCTGACCCAGGCCCTGGCCCAGAGTTCACTGCCTGGAGAACTGAGAGGACAACACATTTTGGTCCCCACCCCAATGCATCTGCTGCCCTGCTGTCTGCCTCGGTCTTCCTTGCCCGCCACCAGCCTCTGCCACAGGGTCTTCCATGGGGTGCCCCCCCCCCACTGGCGGTACCTGGCACAGACTGGGAGGGGCTGCTCGGGGTACCGAAGCCATAGTCATTGACGGCGATGACCCGGAAGTCATAGCTCACGCCTGGCTTCAGGATGTCCATGCTGAACGTGTAGGACGTCACCTCCTTGGGGATGTCTTTGATGAGGATGTCCCATAGCCCCTCGTCTGCAAGAGTGTCGAGAGGGAGACGCCCCATGAGGGGGAGCCCCCTCCCATCCCGCCCGATGCCCCCTGAGAGCAGAGCCTGTCTGGTCTGCCCTGTCAACATTGAATCTCAGCAGACAGTTTTCGAAAGATCCCTTTTGGAGTCTCCGACCCTTTGTTCCCTTTATTAAAATGCCTGTAAAATATTAAAAAACCCTGTAGTTTGCAGAAAGTACAGTACCAACCAACCCCATGCCACCACCCGCAGAAAGAGACTCAGCATTTTGGCAGCCGTGTAGAAGTAGGCAAGTCACCTGTTTTCGTATCCTTAAAAAGTGCTGGTCAACGTGACTTCCCCAGGCTGCCTATGATTGTGGCACATGGGTATACCCTCCTTTCCTTGGCTGGGCCCCTCTTTTTCTCATCCCCCTTCCTGTTCAAAATATACACGGTAGCAGCATCAGATAAAAAGAAGATCCTTTTTTTAAATAGCTGCAGGAGGGGCTGGGCCCGCCTGTGAGTGCGTGGACCTACGGGGCCCATCCTCAGTGGTCTCCTTGCCGAGCAGCAGAGATCTGAGGAGAAAGAGCTCAGACAAGCCTAGAGGGGTCCCCCATCTGTTCTCCACCCACGTTGTCCCCAACCACCCCCACCCTTTGAGCTCCTGACTTTCCTTTCAGGCCTGCCCCTTTGTCCGCGGCTCTCCGGCTCTCTGGGTCTTGCCTCCTTGGGACCTAATTCATTTCCACCTCATTCAGAAGGAGCGGCGAGCATGCTGCCCCACACAAGAGAAGTGCAAGCACCTGCAGGGCCCTGTGATGGGGAGGCTGGGCGGGGGCCCCGGCCAGAGGCTCCATGCGGGGCCAGCAGGGCTGGCATGGCCCTTGGAAAGACGGTGAGTCCCCCTGCCTGTGCTGGGGAAGGGCTGATTTGGCAACTAAAGCATCAGGCCACCCTTTTCACATGGCCCAGGTGACCAGAGATCTTAGAAGGACCTCGGTGGGCTGGGCTCCTAGGTCCTCCATCCTGTGGATCTAGGAAGGTCACCTTGGGGCCCCAGGCGAGCTCCTGCCTCAGCCTCAGCAAGGCACTATTTCTCCTCATCCGTTCCTGAGCTCCTTCTGGGAAGAGCCGCCTGTGGGTCCACGGGCTACCCCCTAACTCCAGCTTGGCCCTTCCAGCCTCTTCCAGGGGCTGATGGATTCGGTTTCCTTCACCACGCTTGTTACCGGCCCACTCACGTCAAGAACTCTAGCGGAGGCACCATCACCCGCCTCGTCACCCCTGAACTGTGGACCAAGAGTGTGCTGGCACCTTCCGAACGTTGTCCTACCCGTCCAGATCCCTCCAACTGGAAGGCAGCATGGGGCCCCGTCTATGTCCTGCTGTCCTCACAAAGGCTTGGGGTCCTGAGCTTGGCCTCAGCTTCCATCTCACGTCTTTGTTTTGGGCGTCTGCCTCATGCACCCTGTGACTCTCCCCTGCTAGGCTGTGCCGTCTCTCCAGGGCGAGGACTGTGCCCGATTCACCTCTGCAGCCCAGCACCCAGCGCCCAGCACCCAGCACAGGTGTCCTCTAAGTGCTGGTGGGATGGCCGAACGAAAACCTTCTTCCCCGACCTTCTCCGAACATCATGTGCTCCGATTTCAGCACTGCATGCCCCGAGATCCAAGTTTTGGGGTGCAAATCCATTCTCCTCCCATGCCCCTGCAAGCTCTCATTCCCTTTCAATGACAGTCACAGTGACAACAATCATGGTGACGACACTCGCTCGTTAAGCACTGTGGTTCTAAGGGCTTTACTTTCCACATCCATGGCAGTGCCGGGGAGAAGGAAGAACCATTGTGCCCATGTTACAGATCAGAGAGAGAGAGAGAACCTGTCCTCCCAGGCTCTGGCAGCCCTAAGTGGCAGAGGTGGTGCTTCAGCCTAGAGCTGTTGGGCTCCCCCCAGCACCGAACGCCAGCTGGGTGTCCAGGATGGTGCCCTTCGAGATCCGCAGCGGATTCAGTGTTGGCTGGGCGGGCTCGTCCAGGACCCTGCTGCCTGGCAGAAGATGGGGCCTCCGGCCTGCTGTGTGACCCACCTTGCTCTGCCCTGTGCAGAAACAAAGGGTGGGGCCCCGGCAACGGGGCCAGGCCCGAAGCTGCTGGAATGTCATGCTGGGCCTCTGGCCTCCAGCCCCAGGAGTGGGCTGATGAGCACGGCGGGTCCCACGGGCTGGAAACCTAGAGTGAGCCCCTCCCCCTCCTTGCTCTGCGGGCCGGCAGTTCCCGGTGTGTAGAAGGCGGGCAGGTTTGGCGATGCTATCCGGCAATGCGGGAGGGGGGCGCGGGGGCATGGGACAAGAGCAGTTTCATCTTGGAGATGAGGAGGATGTACAGCCCAGGGGCACGGAGGAGGGGAGATGTCTCCAGCAGCCCCAGGGAGAGGCCCGGCTTTCCCCTTGCCCTCCGCTCACTCCATCCTCACAGCCTTCGATCTCTGTCACAGCTCTCGGGCACTGCTCCCCATCCCGACCCTTTAGGGGGTCCTGCCTTGAATCCATCTGTGCGCACCAAGGCACAACCCCAGGTCCCATGCTGGGCCTCCCAGGGAACGCTGGAAAATCAGCAGGCCCGGAGTCTGGAGCCAACATTCCACAGCCGGGCATCCCGGCCTGCCGACGTGGATGGAGAGCAGAGTCACGGGCCCTGGTGGGAAGAAGCACGGGGCGCTCTCCTGGCCAACTCAGCAGCCCGCACCGGAGGGCCGGGGAGGGAACATCTGGGGTGGGGGGGAGCCAACCCCGCACACACCTTCCAGCTACACACTGGATGGGAGCTGCTAGATGAAATAGCTGTTCAATGCTGCAATTATTAGCATAAGATGAGGGCAATGGGGGGGCGGTGGTGGCTGCTTCCTGGAACGGCCGGCATTAATTCTTGGCTATTGAGATATTAGCACTCATACCTGAGGTATTAAGCTTGCCTTCGGGATCCTTCGATGCTCTCATTAGAAGTATTAGCTACTGATAAGCCTGACTACCTCCCATTCTGATTATTACTTGCTATTCGTGCTGTTTGCCTTTCTCCACTTCAGCCGGCTAATCACAGGACCGTTGGGTACCAAGAACAAGCCTCCAGCTCTCCATGGGCTCTGGCGCCTCTGATGAACTGGGAAACCTAGCTGGCCGGGAGAAGCGGGCGTCACGGCGACCGACGAGGATGAAGCCGGGAGCGCGGGGAGCAGCCCCCTGGAGCGACTCATCAGTCGCTGGTCTCCTGATGGCTCTGGAAGCTCTTGTGATTCGATTTCAGGCTTGACCACCCCCTGGTACCGTTACCGGAACTGCTGAGATCATCAGGATGGCAGAGGCGGACCTCAAGGAGGCGGCCAGCATCCCCGGGGGACAGCCGGCCTCCCGACGGGACATTGGTCAGGGGGGTTTCAGGAAAGACTTGGCGTTTAATCGGGGCGGGGAGCGGGGGCAAACTCCGTGCTCTTCTGGTTTCTGGAATGATCTTCCATCTGAGTTGGTCCTCACCTGGTGCTAAGTGCCATTCTCCAGGGGACCCCGGGGTGTCCCCCACCTGAGGGTGCGACTCTCCATTTCCCACTCGCCCCAGGGCCCCCTCTAGCTTCACCTGGAGTGAAGCTTCACCTGGAGGTGCCTTCTCAGGAGGACACAAGGCTGCCAGGTGGAGGGACTCCAGCAGGAGAACGCGAGACCCGGAACCCGCTCCAGAGGGAGACGCTCAGCCCGGGGCAGCGCGTACCTGATGGCCTGGCCTCTATTACGTAGCGGGTGATGGGCCCTTTGCCAGGGTCTCCGCTGGACCAGTGGATGGCGATAGCAGAGCTGTACCGCACGATGATGGGCACTCCAGGCGGCCCGGGGGCACCTGCAAAGCACATGGTGGGCAAGAGGAGGTATGGACCCCAGCCCAGCTCCCTGTGCTCTAGCAGGGGGGCTGGGCAGCCAAACAACACCCCCCCCCCACAAGCCCGGCCAGAGTCTCCAGAAACCCCGCAAGCGCCAAGGCCCAAGGAGGGGGTTTTAGGCCGGGCCTGCTAATGCAACTGTGTTCTCTGGGTCACCTACACCCCCTTGTTCCAAATTCAAGGCCAGGAGAAGTATATAGGGTAATGCCAGGAAGATCCCTGGAGCAAAGTCAGGAGACCTGAACTCACTAGACGGGTGAATTTAATCAAGTCACATAGCCGCCAGTGCCTCAGTTTCCCCATCTGTGAGACCCTTTTGGAATGTAAGGCTTGAAGGGATGTGTCCTGGGGGGATGGTAGAGGTGGGTGTGATGATGGTGGAGTGGGCCTAGGATAAGTGGGGGGTTGGTTTTTGGGGGGCTGCAGGGCTCTCTGACATCTTGTCTCCTGGCCTAGGATGGCAATGTCCTCCCTACTTGCTGCCTGAAATACGCCCACCCTCACTGGGCCAAGGAGGAGGCTGGGAGCCTGGGAGGAGGGCGGAGTGGGGTCTGCCACTGGCTGTCCTGGCGGGTCCGTCAGAGTGGCCGCCTGTCACGTCAGCCACCTGGACACCAGCCCCAGGAGCCAAAGCAGGGGAGAGCTCACTTGCGTAGCCCGAAGAGTGAGCCAGTTCTAGCTCTGGAGGGTCCCGAGCCCCTCCTCTCTGGGGGTGCCCATCCCCTGGGCTCTGGCCATCCCCAGAGCCCTGACCCTGCAGTCTGTCTCCTACATGCCTGTTCATCACTGGACCTGAAGCCTTGCACCTGCAGAGCTGGGCACTTGTGGGATGAGGGGAACAAGTTGGTGAGTGGGTGGGGGGGGTGACCGCTGGGCCAAGTGAGCGCCGAGTGTCAGCTACGGACGCCTACGGCAAAGAGCCTGGAATCTAGCTCCGGACTGAAGATCCTCCAGGCCCAGGGCAGTTGGCAGGCTGGACAGCAGGCCGGGGACTCACGACCAGAGCTTGGCTGCCCACCGCCCGGCCCATGTCCAGTCCCGACCCGTGACCTCAGAGAGCCTCATCTTCCTTCCTTCCTTCCCCAATGTACATCCTGCCTACAGCTCAGGGCAAAGGCAGCTGAGGGGTCAGGGGGTGTGGGACAGAGCCCAAGTGGGGTGTGAAGGGTTGGGGGTGCTCTCAGGACCCCGAGTTCTCATTCTGCACAGGACAGAACTCAAGGCTGAGAGCTGTCATCAACTCCTAGACTAGAAGCTTCTAGCACTTCTAGCGACTGCCTGGTCTGGATGGAAAAGGATGCGTGATGGCACGTCCTTTCCTCGCCCACACTCACTAGGCACAGCTCAACTCTGTTTCAGAGGGACCCCCACCGCCTCCTCCGAACTTCCTGCCTGCCCCCTTCCCACGCCCCGCCTGGGACACTTGAAGCCTCAGGTTAGAACAACCAGTCCTCCAGCCTTCTCCTGTCCCCACTGCTCTGCCTCCCTTTGTCCCTGCCAGCTCGCTTCCTGCTTTTGTTTCCCAGGGAAGTTGGCTCAGGTGAAGAAGCGGCACAGGAGGGCTGGGGGCAGGTGCAGGGCAGAGGGGGCGGCTCCTTCCGGCCAGCTTCCTCCGGCGGCCCTGCAGGCTTCGTTCCACAGGAACCTAGAAACCAGCCGGCTTCTCTGCAGAACCCGGGGCAGAGAACAGAAAGTGCCCACAAAGAGAAAGTGCAGGGTGGCCAGCCCAGCCCAGCAGGGGAAAACACAGCTGCCCACAGGTGAGAGGCAAGGACAGGCCCCCGCTCATCTCCCACAGGCCTAGCTAAGCTGCACTTCAGCCCATTGGGGGAGGGGGGGGAGGAGGAGGAGGAGGAGGAGGAGGAGGAGGGATTTCAGGGAAAGTCTGAGATGGGCTGTGTCCTTTCTCAGGGAAGGAGGGAGCAGAGGTTGGTTGTGTTCAGGAGAGGATATCCTGCCTGGGTGACAAGGACTTTGGAGAACAAACCTCAACCACAGTAGGCGGCTGAACAAGTCCCCCAGCTCAAGGCTGACCTCAAGAAGTGTCACATGCTCAGACAGAACCCTCTGCGGTCCTGGTCCCCAGCGTCCCCCTCCCCATCCCCCTCGGGCCCAGTGCGCTGCCTGATCTCTAACTGCCCTGCTCCTTTCTTCCCTCTGTCACCTCTGTCTAGGGAGGACGCAGCCTGGCAGGTCCCCCTGCCTGTGGCCTGGATGCCCACCCCCACCCCCGGGAGCAGGGGTGCTCAGAGCACTGGGCAAAGAGCCACCCCCAGCTCTGGTTCAAATGCACGTTCCCAGGGTGAATGGTCGGAGATTCCGATTTCCTGAGGCTCAGGGCCCAGAACCCTGGGGGGCTCTGACTTATGTGGCACCTCAAGAAACCCTCTGATGACAGGTGATCCTCCAGGGCCCAGGCCCGCCTTCCCTCGCACCTGGCCACCCAGCCCTCCCCCTTCTCCTCTGCCAGAGCTGCCTTAGGATACTCCCAACACTGGCTTGTGTTTTGGTGTGTCTGTCTGAACGCCAGCCCCCCATGAAGTCCTCCTTAATCACCTCCTTTAAATGCCTCCCTCGTCCCCCTTCCTCCCCCCCAGGCCCCACCCCTGTACTCTCTCGGGCTGTGGCTCTGTCCCCTCTAGACCCCGTCCCCCTCATCTCTGCACCTCCAGGATCTAGCACAGCTCTGACTTCTGACTCAGGGGCTGAATGTGGTGTGTGGACGGCAGCGGCCCCCTTGTCCGTCCTGCGCTCCCCTACCTTCTCCTGGGCCGGTGGTGACGTTGGCCTCGATCTCTGGCCCGTAGGTGAAGGTCTTGGCTCTGATGCGGAACCTGTATGTCATCCCCTCGGCCAGGTCCTTCACCTTCAACCACAGAGGGCTGCTCCCCTTCACGTCCACTGTCACGATCTTACTGACGCCTGGGAAGGAAGCACAGCATGTGGGGGACCACGGGCGCAGGTGGTGGCTGTGGGGGGCCCTCAAGTCAGGCCACGCAGCCGTGTTTCCCAAACACGCAGTCCTGCAGGCCGTTCTCGGGAGAAAGGGCTCCTCGGTGGGAGAAGTTTGAGAAGAGCTAGGGACCATCTGTCCGGGGAGGACGCACAGGGTCCTTCAGCATCTGGTGGGAAATGACCCCCCCCAACCTGTTTCACTGAACCATTGTACCCCAAATGTATTCTGCCCCCCGAATTCCACAGAACTGGAATCCCAAGGATCACCTTTCAGGAAGGGCTTCTGTAGAAGAAGCCCTGAGTCCGGCGTCGGAGGGGAGACACCTGCAGCCAGTCCCTACAGCTGAGGACAGCCTCGGGTCCGCCAGCAAGGGCCGGGGGCTCACAGCGGGCCCTCCATCAACTGCACCCCAAATCACAGCAACTAGAGGGGAGGCTGGGATGGTTTTCAGGAGGTCGAGGTTTGTGCTCCATGCTTCATGGGCTCAAATCCTCCCGACCACCAGCCTCCCCAGGGGTCGGGACTGGGGGTGATCTCCCGTGTCCTCCAAGCACGGTGGTGGCCCCTAGGAGATGGGCTTTGCAGGTCACAGCCCAGTGCGGGCCCTCCCCTGCCGTAGCTTTGGTTTGTTGTTCTACTGAATGAGGCTATTGATAGCGTCATGGACAGGATGTTATGAGGCTAAATAAAAGAGCACCTGGCACCTGGCACCTGCCCAGACTATCTTACGAATAAATAAGTACCCAACGACAGAGTGATGGCTGCTCGAGGGGCCCTTCTGAAGGAAGGAAGTCACCGCGGGGGACCCAGAACAGCAGTGCTGGGTACCTGTTCCTTGACATTTCTGAGCAAATCCCTCATCGGTCTGGGCCGTGGTTTTCCCAGCAGGAAAGGGGCGGGGGTCGTCGCTGGGTTCTCGTGAGGCCTGTTTGCTGCTGACCTGAACCCTGGGCTGAGGCGTGGCACAGTGCTGGCCTGGCTCAGTGACACCCAGGGCCTGACGGTCTCATCAGGGGCCATCGCAGAGTGGATGGGACTAGGCGAGCGCATGAAGTTAGTGAGGCGGCCAGACCGTGCCGGACCGAGGAACGGGAAGGCCAGGTGCTCACACCTCTCAAGGGCTGGGAGCCCCCTGGGTAGGTCAGGCAGAGGCCACTGTGAGGAGAGCCTGTCCTGTCCGCCTGCATCTTGTCCCCGTGACCTCTGCCCTCTCCTTTCTGTCCGAGGGAGAGACGGCCCCTTTCCCGGGGCCTGCACCTGACCACATCTCCTGGCCCGCCCCCCCGCCAGAGGCCCAGAACACAGTGCCGCTTTGCAGAATGAACTAGCTGCTGGTAGGCAGGTGACGGTGGGAAGACTGAGGGCCATTGTTCCCTTGGCTGGCCCGGGACTGCTGGCCCCTGTGGCTCTCCCAGGGCTCCGCCCCTCGTTCTGGCCAGGCTCTGTAGTCAGGGAAAGGTGAGAGTGAGGAGGTGACCTCAGGCCATCAGGCCACCACCTGTGAGCCAGCCACACCCCCCGAGTCCTCGCTGGGCTCTGAAACCGGACCCAGGCAGCCAGAAGCCCCTCTAAGTCGATGGCCGTGCTTTCTGGGCTCGCCCTGGGCTCGCCCACAACAGCGTGGGGCCGGAGCGCTGGCAAGCGTCTGACATCCACGGTCAGGGTTAGCACGGCCTGGCCTGGGCGCCTGGGAGTGGGGAAGGGTCCCCCCAGGGGCCTGGAGGAAGGGGTGGGGCAGGGGCCACTGGTGGCTCTAAGGACAGCTAGACGAATGGGGCTCCCGCTGAGAGGAAGGCGACTTGCACATCGGGGTTCTTGATCGGAGGTTCACAAGGGAACAGGGGTGCAGTGACTCCCCCAAACTTGTGCTTTCTGGGGAGAGGCTCAAACGAGTTCCTGACCCCACGAGAGGCAAAGACCTATCCAGAATAAGGCTGACACCCTAAATTTTGGGGGGCAGGCACGGGAGGGGCCATCGGGGCTCCCCCATCTTCCTGGGCCTGAGAGCAGCCTGGCCACCAGGCGGCGCCATAATTCCTGCAGGCTCCCTTCCTCTCTCCTCACTTGGGCCGGATTTGGGAGACCTAGGGTGCTGCTCAGCTTTGCCCCCCGCTCGCTGGTGGGGAAATGCTCCTTTCTCGTCTGGCCCCCGTGTCTCCCTTTACGAGCCAGGGAGACGCTCACCGCATCTGACTCTCTGCAGTGACCCTGGCGAGAGAAAGGCCTTGGGAGCCGGGCTAGGAGGGCCCCACTCACCGTCCACTGGGGTGCAGGGCTCGTACACCAGCCGGTAACCTTCCAGGACACCGTTGGGGAACTGCGGGGCCTCCCAGGACACGTTTACCGAGGTTGTGGTCAGCTCACTGAACTTGACCGAGCTGGGAGCACTGGGGGCTGCAGGGAGACAGCAAAGGGTTTGTTTTGTTCTCACGTGGATATTCAAAGCCCTGCTCGGCTTCCAGAAACCAGCAGGGGTGGTTGGGTCTGGGCCCCAGGGAAGAGAGAGAGGACAGGGGGTCGTCAGAGGTCATCCGTGCCCCTCCCCTCCCCCACTGACGCTGCTAGCACTCTCTTTCCAATACCAGAGTCCCAGAATGAGGAGGAAAGAGAACGGCCTTTTCCCTAAAGCTAGGGAACTCAGTTTCTTCCTGCTAAGTGGTCCTGAACCTCCAGGGTCGCTGTGGGGCCAGGCGAGGTCCTAGCTTTGTAGGGCTTGTCTTTGGCCTTCCCTGGTGGAGAAGGCAGGGCCGCCTGGGCCTCAGAGCATGAGGCGGGTGGTGAACAAGAAGATGACGGAACTGCAGCCGTGTGGCCTTTCTCCGGTCCCTGGGGCTCCAGGGCTTGTCATGGAGAGACCACGCTTGTCAGAAGCAGCCCATAATAGGGACGGTCAAACCATCTGGAAGAGATGCTTTCTTGGCCGAGAAGCCTGGAATGACCCTGAAAGCCTGGGGGCCGTGGGGGACTCGGATGGGGAGGACAGAGAGGAAGGGAAGGAAGCGCAGAGCTGGCTTCAGGCGGGATGACCACGCTATTATTATTGTCCGGTGCCGCCCCCCGCACCGAGCCGAAGCTAATCTGGACCCTGCTTCCGCTCCAGCTCCGGGAGGCAGCCCCAGCCCGCAGTCTTTGAAGGAGGGAGGCGAGCTCCAGGGGCCTTTCCTGCCTCCGCTAAGCAAGAGGGACATGGGTCAGGACACTTTGTCCTGCTGCCGGAAGCTTCCAGGCTCCCAGGGGCTCACATCCGACCCATGACACTGACGGAGAGTGGTCTGGACGAGCAGGCAGACAGACAGACCAGACCCTCGGGAGCCAGTGGAGGAAAAGGGCTGCCCTGGAGCCATGGCTTGGCCCCAAAGAGGACAATGCTTAAGAACTGACTCCACGGTCTGGTCCTCTCTTTAAGAGAGAGGCTAATTTACAGGCTGGGAAGCAGCAGGCTGGGAAGGATGCTGGGGGGGTGGGGGTGGGGCTCAGGACAAAAGGCTTGCATTTAATCCACCAGGAAGGAGCTCCATGACAGGCGAAGGAGCTGCCGTTCAGTGAAGACAGCCCAGGACCAGCTCACCTGCCCTGGCCTCCAACCTCTGCTCCCCGACTGGCGGGCCGGGGGGTCCTGGGCAAGAAGCATCACTGCCCAGTCCACCCCTGCTCACTGAAACGGGTGACACCTGCCCTGCCCATGCCTGGGCTTCTGGAAGGAGCTAGCATATCACTGCCCAAAAAGTGTCTTCGGACTCTATATATAGGCCCAGCTCTGCACGTGCGGGCAGCAGGGTTCTGACCATCACCATCCAGCCTTCTAACCGGCCTCCCTGCCTCCCTCCTCTGTTGGTCTGTCTCCCGCACGGCCGTCAGAGCAAGTTTTTAAAAACGTAAGCTGGATCCTGTTGCCCAACTGCTTAAACCCACCAATGATCCCCCAGTGCACTGAGAATCCATCCCAGACTTTCTTCCAAGGCTCCCTGACCCTCTTGGGCCATTTCCTCTCAAGCCACACGGTTGTTCCTTTAATCCCGTCCGGCCTCGAGGCCTTTGCACCTGCTGCTCCCTCTGCCCGGAACCTTTCCTCCAGGGCTTCCCACACTGGTCTCTTCCCACTCAGGTCTCAGCTGTCAGACCTTAGAGGCCGCCGCAGGCAGACCTGTCCAAGGCCACGTGTCCACCCCTGCCCCCGTCCTTCTACCGCTCACACTCACCGCCACCTGAGGCCAATTCACCTAGATATGTGTTTATGATCTGTCCCACTCCCTAGGGTGGGGACCTTGACTGTTGTGTTCCCAGCATCTAGCACAGTGCGGGTCCCTAGAAGATGCTCAGTAAATACTTGTAGAAGGAACAAAGCCGGGGCCGTATAAGAAAGCCGGGTGGGAACAAGGCATGGGCAGAACTGGGCTGGCGGGCTACAAGATGTGGGGAGGGCTGGGGACATCTGGGGGCTCTCTCCAAGGCTCTCTGGGGACAGCCTCTGTCTTCTGAGCCCTCTCATGTAGGCCCCTCTTTTTGGGCTGTGCTCTCCACCTCTGGAGGCCGTCTTGTGGGGCCTGGGTGTCCAGCCCAGACATCTCAGCTGATAGGACAGCTACTCCCACCACACCCCCCGCCCCAGGAGCACAGGTGCCCCCCACCGCCCTCCCCTCCTGCCTCTCTCCCCCACCTGCTTGCTGGGTCTGGCCCCGGGTCGGGGGGCTCCGAGGCCCATCCCCCGCGGCGTTGAAGGCTGCCACGCTGACCATGTAGGTGGTATAGCCGGTCAGGTTCTTGAGCTTCACACCGTTCTCTGCCAGGAAAAGCGTCTTCACCCGCTCCGTGAGGTTGCGCCGCTGGGCTTCCCAGAAATAAATCTGTGGGCACAGCCAATTGTGGGAGTGAGGGGGACACATTCGACTCTCGTCCTGCCCCCGCCAGCCCCAGGGTCGCAGAGACACCTTCGCTCATACCGTCCACACCCCCCACAATGGGCGTGAGTCACGCAGGGAACAGAAGTATTTAAGAGCTGTTTTAGAAACGCTTCCAGAACCTTCCTTTTCACAGCGAATACTTCAGTCTCTGCCAGACTAAACCCCAGGAGAGCACAGACCCCACGTAGCTGTCTGCCACGGGCCTGGAGGGTTTAGCACAGCACGGGCCCATCAGCCCTCGGAATACGGTTACCGGAGGAAGAAGCCAATTCTGCTCCTCAGGACCCTGAGCCGGGGACGGAAGTGCAGGGTGGGTAGACTCCTCCCCAGCCAAGAGGAGAGTGCAAGGACCAGCTCATGGCATCACCTGGGAGCTGGTTAGGGATGGGGAATGTCAGGCCCCTGGTGATTCACCTGCCCGGGAATTCACCTGCAGGCCGGCCTGGGGCTGAACCCCAGCGCACCATTCACGAGCATGGTGACTTCGCCAGGTGACACCCCTGAGCCATGGATTTGTCGGCTGACTAGTGGGGCTAAAGACACCCCACTTCCCAGGACCAAGGTGAGGAGGAGCTAAGGTGGTAAGGAGTGAAGAAGGTTTTAGTCCACCTGCTGCGCTCCACATGGTTCTGATTACTTAGTGCTCAGGGGCAGCGAAGCTCCGATTCCTCACGGGTGTCAGGAACTCTGGGAAACCCGCGGGGAAGCTGCGAGCCGCACGCCCCCGGGGACGATCAGCGAGTATTTGGCGCCACCTGCTGGCCAAGGAGGAGGTTTCTGCGCACGAAGGCCGTCAATTTCTCAATTTAGCTTCCTCTGCTAAATACAAGGGTCCCCACCTGGCACTCAGGACATCTTGTCACCCAGAAATCCTTGCTTTCATCTAACCCCGCCCACTTTTAAAAACAGATTCTTCTGATACGAGTAGATATCAGAGAGAAAGTTGATAAGGTTGTTCATTAAGTACTGTTCACAGTGATGGGCACACAACAGTGGACAAAGCTCCTGCTGAATTTGGGGCGTGGGGGGAAAGGCCAAGGTGAACGTCAGAGATCTGGGTGTTATCAGCACACAGATGGGACTTTTTGAGTGCACATGGAGACAATGAATGTAGGAAGTCGCAAGGGGATCTGGGGGCTTTGATGTTCAGGGGTTGGGGAGAAGCTGGGACAGCCAGCACGGGAAGCGGAGAGAAGAAAGCATTTCTCGGAGGAGGGACAGGTCTGCCGGGTCAAACTCGGGTGCTGAGCCAGGTAGGGTGAGGCTTGCCTCTGACTTCCATTGAACTTAGGAATCACTGAGGCCTGGACAGGAAGGGCTTTCGTCGGGGGTGAGAAGCTACTTGGAGCCGGTTGAAGAGATACTGGGAGACAGGGATGAAAGGTGGCGGGCCCAGAAGATTGTTTGGAGGATTTCTGCTATAAAGGGACCAACCAGAGACATGGCTGCCAGCCCAAGGGGCACGCGGCCGTCAGAGCGCACGCCAACAGGTAGCCAGGTGTCTACTAGGAAGTGCACTCCGCAGAGGGCTGCCGTCTTGGTGGGTCGGGCTCCCTGGTGTCTCAAGCACCTAGAATCGTGCCTGGCACCCTGCTGGGGCTCCAAAGAGGCTTGCTAATGAATAAGCACCTCATGCAGGCTGGAGCTGGTGGAGGATTCCAATCCCCTGCCCTTCGGGCTTCATCGGATCCAACAGGCCAATTTCAGCCTCAGTTAAATCAGGTCCACGGCCACACGCCGCAGCTGACTGGGAATTCACACTTTCAATTTTCACCGTGCTACACCGCCCTGGTCCACTTCCCCTGCGCGCATCTCCTACATCCGGGTCTCATCCACTCCTCCCCCACTGCCCCTCCCCTCCTCACTCCTAGCTGAGGCTCCTTCACCGAGAAGCAATCAGATGAGATTTTCTCCACAATCTCCGGGCGTCTCCTATACCTCCCCGGGTCCCTGTGTCCACCCCTCTGCCTGCCTCCCTCCACCACGTCTGCACTGTCGGCTCCTCCATAAGACTATGTTACATTCGAGCACGAAATCCCAGCCCCTCTCACCTCCTCCAGGACCTCATCCGCCAGCCCCCCACAGCTTCCGCTCTTCTAGAATCACATTTCCCCTCTTCCTGGGATCATTATCAGCACATCCACTAGCTGTCATTTCTTCTGTCTTAAAACTCCCTCTGTTGACTGTTTCTAATTCCTGTTTTCCTTTTCCTTTTCCTTTGTGATCTTTCCCTTTAAAGCAACACTCCTTAAAAGGGGTATCTGTACTCGCGGCCTCCCCTCATTCTTTCTTGAATCCCTCCAAGCTGGCATCCCCGGCCCCCAACCCTTGTCAGAGTCACCTGTAAACTTGACCTAGCTAATGCAATAATCTGGGGCTCAGCAAGCTTTCTGTAAAGGGCCAGGTAATAAATATCTCAGGTTTTGCAGGCCACACAGCTCTGTGGTAACTCAAAAGCAGCCTCGGGCAATTTATAAACAAATGAATGTGGCTGTGTTCCAATAAAACTTTATTTACAAAGACAAGTGGGGGGCCAGATTGAGCCCTTGGGCTGTAGTCTGACAATTCCCGCACAGTTGCTTCCTAGATTTCATTTTACTTGAGCTCTCAGTAGTATTTGGTACATCAGAGTCCTCCTTCCTCCAGGAGCACATTCTTAATATAGGTTCTGGGACTTCAGTCCCTTTTTTTTTTTTTTTTTTGGTCCTAGGTCTCAGTTTTCAGTCTTCTTGTGGTTTCTGTCTATACGTGTCTAATCTCTGGTCTTTTATCTATATACTGAGGACTCACAATTCACATCTCCAGCTTAGACCCTCTCTCTTGAACTCCAGACACATAAACCCAGCTGCATTTGGTGTCTCCCCTTGGGGGTCCAACAGACGTCTTGAGCTGACTCCAGCTCTCCCCCAACAAGCCTCCTCCTTCCACACTCTTTTGTCTTTTCCTGCTCTGTGTCTGGAAGCTCCATCATCGAATTGCTTGTAAATCCTCTCTCACACTCCACATTCGATTCAGCAAATTCTACCAGCTCCACCACTCAAATGGAGCCAGAGGGCAGACACTTCTCCTGCTGATATAGCCTGGCCTAAGCACCACCATGCCTCACCTAGTTGTTTCAGTCCCCTCCTTGTGGTTTTGTGCTTTCCCCATTTCAGATTGCTCTCAGCACAGCCCTTTAAAAACCCAAGTCACCTGTGGCCCTCCTTTGCCCCAAACCGTCCACAGCTGTCCTCTCATTCTGAGTGACAGCCAGTCCTTGAGGGCCCTGGGTGATATAGCCCAGGTCACTGCTTGGACCCATCTCCCATCATACTGCCCTCCACACACACTCGGACGCACTGGCTCTTTGTTGAGCTTTGTAAACGCCAAGCACCCACCGACCCCAGGACCTTTGCTCTTCTTTCCCTCTTTCTGGAATGTTCTCCTCCCAGAAGAACATGTGATTCTCACCCTGTTCTTCATTTTTTTTTTTTTTAAAGATTTTATTTATTTGACAGCGAGAGAGGGAACACAAGCAGGGGGAGTGGGAGAGGGAGAAGCAGGCCTCCCGCTGAGCAGGGAGCCCGATGCGGGGCTCGATCCCAGGACCCTGGGATCATGACCTGAGCCGAAGGCAGACGCTTAACGACTGAGCCACCCAGGCGCCCCCTGTTCTTCGTTTTTGCTCAGGTGTCCGCTTCGCATTAAATCCTTTCCTAACGACCCTATTCCCTATTAAAATGCCAAACCTCGCCCTGGCTCGCTTTCTCTATGCCCTTCATCTGTGTCCTTTGCCACCCTCTGGAGGGGCTACTTGTTTTGTACATTACTGGTCTTCTTCCCCTAAAATTTAAGCTCAAGTTGCCTCTCTGTTCACAGCTTTATGTCCAAACTGAGAAACTCCACTGGGCACAAAATAACAGCTCAATAAACACACACGTCCCTGAAAGACTAGCTGCATGGGCGTGCCTGCCCGTGCACACGTCACAGCTCAGTCCGACCCAAATCAAGCTCACCGGAGCTGTGCTCACTGGCTGGTGACGTCTGCCCATCATTAATGTCCGTGCTAATTACCGTGCAGGTTAATGCACGTCTGGGATGCAGCCATCCCGTGTCCCCAGCTAAGAATGCCCACAGTCTCCATGTTTTCCGAGCACGCAGACACCAGCCCTGGGATACATGCGGTCCAGGCGTCCACACGTTTCCTGGGGCTGCACGCTCGCTGGACACTTCCACACCTCCACAGTCTGCTGGCTACCAAACTGTTGCAGGCTCCGCCCCGGCTCCTCCTCCTTCCCATGGGAGGCATATGCTAGGGATGCGGTATTTAGCTCTTCCCAGCGGGCACTCCTGGGCAGGCTTGCGGGGTGTCATCCCTCTTTAAGCTCCCTCGGCAAGATGCCTTTCCTCCTCTCTCCTGCCTCCTTCACCCCAGGTGGAAAGAGACTCCTGTGTGGGTTTCTGTCTTCAACTGGGGCCACCTCTGTTACCAAGCTATGTGACCCCGGCAAGCCCCTGGCTTTTGTGGGAACTCGGTTTCTGCCTGTGGAATGAGGGGGCTGAGGCAGGTAAACCACGAGGCCCCGCGGGGGTCTCACACTCCCCACCCCGTCACTGCGCTGGGCTTCTCTCTGGAATAACAACCCCCCACAGCCAACGGCTCCGACGAAGGAGACGCAGTATTACTGTTCTGTCTACCACCTCCTCTGGGGATTGTGTTCTGTGCCTCCCCCCTGCCCCGCACAGGGTGAGGGCTAGCAGACCTGGCGTCCGATGCTCTGCTACCTTTGTGATCTTGCCGGACCACCTAAACCGGGTCTCGGTTTCCTCATCTGTACAATGGGTGCAAACGTTTCTAATCTGCCCGCTTCACAGAGCATTCAAGAGCATGAAGTAGTTCTATAGGACTGTGAGAATACTGGAGATGAACTGAATTCTGTTCAAACATGTGAGATCCTCTAAGATCTGGAAATAATTTTAAACAGAGATGTCCACATCCTTAGCCAGGGGTCCTTTGCCGCTTGGCCAAATCAACAGTGTAATTAGAGTTGGCCAAATGACCACTTTGAGGGGTCTTTTGCTGGCACTGGGAGCTGGGGGACTGGGGTGGAGGGTTTTGCCTGAAGCAAGGCCCGAGCTCCTTGCATCTGAGCTCAGCCTGGCTAGGATGCTGCAGAGGACAGGTGGAGTTTTGTATCGCTGCACAATATTCCGATGGATTGGGTGCAAGCAGCCGAGGGAGCAGGTGTAGACCTGCCGACCTCTCCCTCCTACCTCGCAGGGCTCACTCCCACCCCCAAGTTGGCCCTCTGACCCCCGGACCCTCTTCTCTGCCGAGCGCCCCGTACCTTGTAGCCCTGGATGTCTCCGTTCTGGCTCTCCAGTGGTGGTGGCTCCCAGGTCACATCAAGCTGTGTGGCCGTGGCGCCATGGACAGCCACGTTACGGGGCGTTGCGGTGGGCACTGGAGGGCGTGAGAGGTCGTGAGTGAGGGGCACAAGTGGGCTTCAGGGAGGAGGAGGTGGGTTGGGATGGTGTGGGGCCCCCGAATCCCGTATGTCCTCTAGCTGGACTTCTGGGGTGGGGAAGGCTGAGGCTGCAAGGGCAGGCAGGCTCACCTGCTTCCCCGACGAAGACTTCCTGGGGGGGGCTCGAGGGCCCCTCCCCCACGGCGTTGTACACGCTCATCCGTATCTCATACCGCCGGTGTTTGTTCAGATCTGGGGGAGGGGGGGCACAGAGAGGTCACTGGCCTGCAGGGGCAGAACCAGCATGGGGGGCGGAGCCTGTGATGATGCGCCCGGGATTCTAGTTCCTGCCAGAAGGTTCAGGAAAGAAGAGGTAAGGAGTGGGGTGGCCGGGAATCGGGACACAGGACGCCTGTGGTTGGCTTCCCGGCCAAGGGAGAGCATACTAGACACTTTGGAAACTGAAAGAGACACTATGCATATTTATGCAGGGACAGCTAGTGCAAACCAATATTGTCCTCCCGGGCACACGGGTCACGCACGGGTCACCCTGTCCCCACCATGGCAGATGCTTGAAGTTCCCAGCTGCCCAGGCCCCATCAACCAGCTCTTCACACAGGGGGCTCACCCCTCAGGGAAGGGGCTTATTGGATGTGAATTCTGGGCTAAAAAACGCTATGTTTTTGCCAAGTTTGGGGGTCCTGGGTGGAGATACCTGGACAGAAGCTGAGAGACAAAGGGCAGTTGCAGGAAAATGGGCCGCGAAAACTTGGATGGGAGTTGCCATCCCTGCTTGGTCGGGGGAGGCTAGAAGGTTCTCCCACCGTTCTCCCTGGGCACCCTGCCCTTCTCCCCTTCCTCGGGGGGAGTTCTGCCACTCAGCTGGAATGTGGGTGGGGGAGTCACCCTCATTTAACCGGCCACACAGACCGTGTGGGCCACTGGCCGATGAAGGAAGGAGAAGGACAACATGGTCTCACACTTGGCTTCTGCTTCGTACAGAGAATGGGGCCCCTTTGCCCAAGCTCTGGGCCTTAGGGAGAACCACAGACTTTAGAAAGAGAGCGAGACTTAGGCCAGGCACCCATCAGGAACATTCCCAGGTCCCTGGGGGGACAGAGGGGGTCCTGCTCACTCTGGAGGTGGGGGTTGGCCTGGAATACAGAGCCATGCAGAAAAGTGCCTTCAACGGGACGAGGTGAGTGGCAGTGTCGTGGATGCCTGCCCTTCCAAGCAGCAGACCCAGAGCTCCTCCCACGGACCTCCTGTCATCCCCCCAGCCACCCCACAGAGCACAAGACCGGAGCTGCTCCCTCTTCCGTTCTGTACCCGATGGATGCACGCTTCCCTGGTCACCCTCTACATTTCTGTGTGTTTCCAGAAAGTCATGTGTGCTTTGGGCGATCCCATTCTTCAAGTGGCCTGAGGCGGGCACGCCCCTCAGCCCGGACTCCGGTGTCCTCAGAGGCCCCACACTCCCCATCCCTGTGGAAGGCCTGGGCCCGACTCGGGAGCCGCCATGCAGGGAGACTTACTGTCCAGCTCGTACTGGGTGAGGCTGGGCCGGCTCAGGTTCCGCATGGAGTACATGGCTACGGGGCGGGAGGCCGAGGGGGCCAGAGGGAGACAGCAGACAGAGGAGGTTAGTACACACACACCCTGCTCCGCTGGGACCCCGAGGAGAGAGGCGGGATGGGGGAGGGGCCTGGCAGTGCACATGCAGACAGAAGGGGTGTCCGGGTGTCCGACGCTGAGTTAGGGGCCCCGGGCGGGAGTGAGAGAGGGTGCCCACGAGGCCGGGGAGACACAGGGCACCGCGAGCCCCCTGGAGCCCAGTACCCCTGAGGGCAGCTCTGGGGGACCCTCGGTCCCCAGTCGCTCCCTCGTCTGAGCTGGGACTTCGATAGAACCATCCTGAAACTGTGGGGTGTTAATTTTCCCCTCTTAAAAGAAACCCTTTTACTTCCAGGAAATAGGCCAGCATTATCCAGAGGCAGATAAAATCACAACCACAAGCACATGTCTGCCAAAAAAAAAAAAAAAAAATAGTGCAAGCTGCTGGATCAGCTACATCCGAGTTGTTCTGTGAATATTCCCTTGCTCTGCGTTCACTCATTTTGTTGTCTGCTAGTATTCATTAGAAGCCAAGGCACGAAAGCCTTAGGAGGATTACGGGACAGCACTTGGCATGCTCTTCGTCTCCCACCCACCCGGGGACCCCAGGCCCCTGGGCTCCTCTCTGCTGCCCACTCCCTGCCCCTCCGTGAGCCGGTCACGGAGCCCATGGCCTCTCCCATCCTGGCCCTCAAGTCCAATCCGAGCCGCCGCCTTGGCCCCAGCCGCCTGCTTTCGGTGACCGCAGGAGCCTCTAACTGGAACCCCTGCCTCTGGTCCTCCACCGCCAGCCATCGCCCTCCTGCCCCAAAGGGCAAGCACGTCATCCTCCTTGGCTGTGACTCTCCCTGGGATTCCCACCAGGCTCCTGGCTCTTTCCTTCCTGCCGCCACAGGCAGGCCGGATTCCGAGGACCCTGGGACAGAACAGTGACCTCCAACCAGCAGGTCATTGGGGTGAGCAGGCTTGACTCTTGGCCCTTTCCACCTCAGGCCCTTTGCTGGGCTTTCCCCTTAGCTTTGAATGGGTTGACTTGGGATCATCCATCAGGGTCATCGCCAAGGCCATCTTCAGGGAGGCCTTCCCTGACACTGACTCCCCTGGAAAAGGCCCCCAAGGCCATCATGCCAACTGTCTTAGACATTTATTGTTAGTTTACTTCTTAAGTGCAGGCTCCTCCTTGAGCCCGCAAGCTCTGAGGGCAGGGGCCGTCTGTCTTGTTCACTGGTGTGCCCCCAGTGTCCGAGGGCATGCAGAAGGTGCTCAATAAACACCCAGTGACTGAACGGGACGGGGGTGCCAGGGAGAGGTGCACTCAAGAGAGGGCGGCAGGTTTCAGGTCAGGGTGCCTCCAGGAAGCTGGGAGCTCCCAGGCAGGGAGGGGAGTGTCCCGGCCCCACTGTCCCCTGACCCCTGTGGATGCCACTCACAGGTAAGCTCGGCCCACTTGGCCCCTGGGTTGTTGATGCCACGCAGCGTGAAGCCCCTCAGCCCCTCGTAGAGCAGCTCCCGGTACCGGATCCGGAAGCCCAGGAGGATGCCGTTGATCTTGTCCTCTGCTGGTGGCTGTAGGGAAGGGAGTGGAGAATGGGGAGGGGCAGGAAACCCCAAGGCTCACCCGCTTCCACTCCACCCCTCTCCCTTCCTCCCTCCCCATCCTGCCTCCTGTGACCATAGGGCAGAGCCTGAGCATCCCCCGGGGAAAGAAATCAAAATGACACTGAGCATTTTTAACTTAAGAAGCACATCCAGTGAGGTTATTTCAGCTCTGCAATATCCTCTGTGGGGCAGGGAAGGACTGGAATCTCCATGCCATTCCCATTCCCAGAGCAGGAAGGTGAGGCTCAGCCAGGGTAAGGCATTTGCCCAAGGGCACACAGCACCGTTGGGCTCTCCTCCTAGACCGTTCCTTGCCCAGGGACACCTTCACACAGCACCAGCCTCCCTGGGCCTGGTGACCCCGCCACCTCCCACCTGACCAGTGTCTCCTGGGGTTCCTGCGAGGCCGCTCCCTATCCCTGAATGCACTGCCCCTGCGCTGCCTTTTACTACTTTCTTCTTCACTTTCTGCTCCCATCCACAGCCCACTGGGAGAACAGGCTTTAGGGGAAGGTGGAAACTACTTTTTAGGATACCTCTTTTTAAAATCCCGCTGAAGTGCTTCACCCTTTTATTAGCTCCTTCACTGTCTCCCTGGCTACTGACACCTCCCTGCCCCTTCGCCAGGATGGCCTGGGGCTCCGCCGGCCTGGTCCTGGCTTCGGGCTGCACAAGGTCACTTTCACTCCAGGGAGGGTCCTGTTGCAGTGCGGCCTCGGGCTGGGGAGGGGCTGCGGGACACCTTCCTGTTTCCTCTTAAGGGGTCTCCTGTTGGGGACGCTGTGGTGGACAAATGCCCGCCCCTCTGATGCCAAAAAGCGAGACAAGGGTTTGCTGCTTTGGGGCCCGTGTGGGTGACCTGCCGAGTCCAGAGGCTGGACTTGAGAGCGTTCAGGAGGGTCCCGCAGGCAGAGACCGGCAGCCTGGTCTCAGATGCGTCTGGTGGTCTTCCTCAGACCATGGCAGGACAACAGTGCCCACCAAGGGACGCCTGGGGAGCTCAGTCAGTTAAGCATCTGCCTTTGGCTTAGGGTCAGGATCCCAGGGTCCTGGGATCAAGCCCCGCATCGGGCTCCCTGCTCAGCGGGGAGCCTGCTTCTCCCTCTCCCTCCGCCCCTCTCCCCTGCTGTGCTGGCTCTCTCTCTCAAATAAATAAAGAAATAAAATCTTTAAAAAAAAATGCCCACCAGAGAGCAGGCAACGGGGGGAGGAGGCGGGGTGCACGGAGGAAGGGGGTTCTCTGTCCCTGGACGATGGGTTCCCACTTGGGGTTCTGGCCAGGTATGTACACCTGTGTTTGCTTTGGTTTGATCAGGAATCCCTTCACTGATGGTGGGCCAGGATTCATGGGGACTCAGGGGGCCCTGAAAGCCCCACGCACTTTTCTGTCCCAGGACTGGCAGCTCGGAGGGCACTAAGCCTGACCCTGCCACTTACTAGCTGTGTAACCAGGCCCGTTCATGTCACTTCCCTGAGGGCTGGGTCCTCGTCTGCAGGAGGGGATTGGAACAGAGCCTGCCCGAGGGGATTATCTGGAGAGCGGAGTGAGGGCATGTGTGTATGATGTTCCAGCCTTGCTGGGGGCTGTCACCTTTCTGGTCCCTGCACAGGGTGTGTCTAAGTCCTCCTGGGACATGGGCCCCTCCCTGTCTGCTGGCTGCCGGCCCGTACCTGCCATCGAATCAGCACGGAGGTGGTGGTGTGGGGTGTCACCGACACAATGGTGGGTGCCTCGTCGGGTGCTGGGGAGAGAGACAGACAGGTGAGCTCTGGGGACTGGGCCTTAGGCCCCCTGGCAGGCCACAGGGAGCAGATTCTTCTGCGAGTGTGGAGGGAGGGGGCCCAGAGCCCTGACCCCAGTCTGCACCCAAGAGCCCAGAGCCCCCTCCTCTTTGTCCCTAGAGCTACAGGTTTTTGCTGTTGCTGCTGCTGAGGCCCCCCCCACGCCCTTTCACTGGTTTTCTGGGGTTCGCCATGAGCTTGGGGACAGCAGAGAAGGAACACACTGGGATGCCGGGCTTGGCGTCGGTGCCCGAATCATGGCAAAGGCCCCTCTGGCCCAAACCTCCTTGGAACTCTGCCCAGGGAGCCAGACACAGGGCCCGACGGGCCCTCTGCCCCTCCCACCTTTGGGGGCCCCTCCCCTCCAAAGAGAACGCCCAGTGCCCAGGAAGCGCCAGTGGGCCAAGAGAAAGATCCGAGTGGGAGGGCAGCACTGACCGGCCTGCAGAGTGGTCAGTGGCTCTGACTCCTCGCTGAACTCGCTGTCCCCAATGTCATTGGTCGCCTTCACGCGGAACTTGTAGGACGTGAAGGGCTTGAGCCTATGGGCACGATCGGGTTCAATGAGCAGGGGTATCCCCTAATGCCTCACCCCACCATCTCTGCTTGGGAAAGGTGGGGGCAGAGCGTGCTGACCCGTTACACAGATGGGAACACCAAGGCTCAACAAGGTATGTTCCAGAGGGCACACGGGGCCCAGGCCCTCCGGGTCCTGATGCCTGTCTGGGTGTGGCCCCACTTTCAGCCCCCAGGTGGCCCTGTCTACAGGTCTCCCGCCTCACAGGGGGAGCCGCTATGAGAGCACGGATAACTCTCCCTCTGAACAAACTCCTCCCCCCAGAAATGCCATCCCTTTCTAGAATCTAGTAAACTTAGGAAGGGTCACGGTTCTCAAGATTTAACCACCACTTCACCTCTATAAGCCTTGTTCCTCTCCAGGCAAACGTCTTCCCTTTTGATTTGTTGGGGGTGGGGGGTGAGGAGGAAAGTATTCCTCAAAACTCTCGGTCACGTCAACCGGAATATAAAAAAAGATGACCCACTAGGAATTAAACTGAAGCCAGAATTTCGGAGCAAGCTCCGCTCCCCTATTCCAGACGGAGAGGGAGATGCTGTCTGGCTGGGAGGGACTGCTAATGAGGAAAGGCAAGCGCCTCGCTGCGGGGGCTTCCGGGCTCCAGAAATAGGTAATTAAGAGGCAGCCCTCACAGGGCTCCGGAGAGCAGGGAGGGAGGTTAGGACAGAGCCGGAGGCGGGGGTCTAGGGGTGGGCAGGCTCCAGGAGCGTGCTCCAGAGCCCCCCCCGCCCCCCCCCGGCCCCGGCCCCATCCTCCCCCACCGGGAGCCCCGCTGGTGCTGCCTGGGCTGGGAGGGCTGGGGCGGAGTTGCTGGCGGCCCGGGCCTCACCTGTCCACCACCCGGGCCTCACCTGTCCACCACGAAGGCAGACGCGTTGTGGCTCACGGAGGCCGAGTGCAGTGCCCACCGGCCGCTGGGCAGCTCGCGGGTCTGGACGGTGTAGTAGCGCACGGGGGACAGGCCATCGCTTCCCGGCTCCCAACACAGCAGCACGCTGCGGGCCTTCACGTCCTCCTGCCGCACCACCGGCTTGCTGGGGGGCTGGGGGCGGTCTGGGAGGTGGCGGAGGGGGACAGGAGCAGGGAAGTCAGCCGGGAAGGGGGTGGGGGGGAGCTTTTTCAAGGAAGAGAAGGAGGTGCTCTGGGCTCAGGCCTGATGCCCGCGGCCCCATCCCCTTTCTGCGCACACAGGTCCCGACAGCGAGCACCCGTGGCTCTGTGGCTTCTGGTCCACGACCTGTGCTCAGGCCATTAGAGGCCCAGGTGCCTGGGAACTTAGATCTCCCGCGGGCAGCCCGACCAGGGACTGGCAGGGAGGAGGTCCGAACACCCAGCTTTGTCCCCCGCCTGCCCCAGCGCTGAGATGGGGCCTGCGCCGTCCCTGCTTGAGTGGGACGGAGCCCACGCTTCCCTCGGTGGGGCTCTGCCGGATGCCCTGCCCACGCCTGGCCTCCTTCTCGCTGCCCCAGGCCCTCCTGCAGGGGTTCTCAGCCTCAGCACTCTGGCACTTGGGGCGGCCGATTCCGTGTTATGGGGCCGTCCTACGTGCTGTAGGGTGTTAGCAGCATCCTGGCCTCCACCCCCTAGATGCCAGTCATAGTTCCCTCTTAGTTGCGACAACTCAAATGTCTCCAGACGCTGCCCAATGTGCCCCGGGGGGCGAAGCAGCTCCCGGTTGAGAACCGCTGTCCTACTGGCTTTTCCTGGGAACACTAACGAACCACTTTCATAGGAACCGGGGTGTCAGCCTGCTTCAGGGGAGCCCGACCTCCGGTGAGTCACCGGCTCAGGGCCACAGGCCCATGGCACCCGGGGCTCCACGCTGCAGCCCCACCCGCCACCCGACCGGACACCATCTTCACTGAGGGCAGGGGAGAAGGGAAGGAAGCTGGTCTCACCAACCCTCCCTCTTCGGAAAACCAGGCTCCCTGGGAGGGGGACTCCCAGCCCAGCTTCTGGAAGTCCACTAGAGCCCTTGCTGACCCTGACCCCAGAGGTCTCAGCCCACTTGCCACTCCAGGTCAGGGCGATGCGGCTCTCAACTGGCTGATTCCCAGGCACCCGTGAGGTCAGGGTGGGGGCGCCTGCGTTGGCCGGGACCCCCGCCCCCGCCTCGGCTGCCCCCAGGCCTCCCCAGCCCCAGCGGGCAGTCACCTCTCTTCTCGGTGGTCACCACCAAGGCCTCGGCGGCCTCTCCCCAGCCCTTGCGGGTCTGGGCCGTGATGCGGAACAGGTAGACGGACTCTGGCTTGAGGCCGGTGGCCGTGTACTGGCGGGCGCTGGGTGTTAGCACCTCCACGGTGGCCGTGCTGGCCGTGGTGGCATTGAGCCGGTGTGTGACCTGGTAGGCTGCGGGAAGGAAGGACATGGGCTGTGCTGGGGGGCGGGGCAGCTGCCCCCGTGCCCGGGGAAGGGGCGAAGTCCTTCCTGGGCCACCGCAGTGTCTGCACTTGAGCTCCCCTGGCTGTGGTTCGTCAGCGTGGAGCCCTCTTGCTCATTCTTGTGTCCTCAGCTGCCACGTGGGGAGTGTGGCTGTGGCGGGCACTCCCTCTGTGGGGGTCACAGACTCCGTGACCCCCATGGCAGCCTCAGGTGAGGGGGACAGGGGCTCAGAGGGGCCAGAGCACCTGCTAGGAAGTGACTGAGCTGGAATTCCAGCCCGTCTGTCTAAGTCCAAGGCGCCTGCCCCTCCCGGCCTCCACTCTGCCTTCTGAGGAGCGGCCTTCCTCTGGGGCAGGCAGTGCGGGCTGCCAGCTCTGAGAGCCCGCACTAGGCACAGGGAGTGCCCGCCACGGTTTCACGGGTGAGGGGGCTGAGGCTGTGAGAGAGCCGGCTTGCTCCAGTTCAACCCCGTGAGCCTTCCACCGAGGGGCTGCGTGTGTGCGTGCGTGTCTGTGTGTGTGTTAGGAGAGGACCCTTGAATGTGAAATGGTGCTTCTGATCTCCAGGCTCCCCCTCTGCCTTAGCTGGGACTGGCTGTGCTGAGCTGGCCAGTGCGCCCTCACCTGGCCGCACCTAGGAATCGCAGCCGAGGTTTACCAGATGGCCAGTCGCCTGGCGTCGGGGAGTATCTAGGAACTTGTAGTGGGTCCTTAAGGAACCTCAACCTTGACCATGCCCTCCAAACGATATTTCTAGTGGGAGAAATAAGACTCAAAATCCTTCTTGAGGAGATGTGGACACTTCCTGGGCCCAGTCTCCCTCTGGCCTCCTCCTCCTACCTGCAGCCAGGGCACCGGAGAGGGTAGAGGCTTACCAAGAATGATGCCGTTGGGGGTAGTGGGGGGCTGCCAGATCAGTCGCACGGACGTGGTCCTCACCTCTGGGAACAGGATGCCCATGGGCGGTCCCGGGACTGCAGGGGACAAAGGAGAAGCAGGTGGCCGCCCAGCTACTGCTCAGCCCCAGCCCCACCCCGGGTCCGGCTCCGGGAGAGCAGGTGGGCAGGCTATGGGGCAAGGGCGCACTGAGCTCAGTGATCTGTGGAGTGCGGCTCTGTGCCTGATGCTGTGATCCAACACGGGACACAAAGATGCTATCAGGGAGGTTTCTGTCCTCAAAAACGGGCATTATTTGGCAGGAACCAGAAGGGACCAGGCTCCAGTTCCTTTGGCTCAGTGTCCGTGTCCGTGTGCACATATACGTACGTGCAGGGTTGCCCTCAGAACTGGGCAACGGGGCCTGGTCCTGGGTCTGTGCTTTAGAAGGCACCACTCTGACTTCCTTTCAACCCTCGCAGTGGGTTGGTGGCCCTCAGTGACCTGTCCCCCACAGGAGAAGCCTGACGCCACGGTTCCCTTTGGGGCAAAGTGTGAGCCCAGAGGGGCAGGGCCGGGCAGGCAGGAGGGAGGGGAGCTCCCAGCCTCCCCAGGCGCGCAGGGATTCAAACTCACCATCATCTAGCGTCCGCTCCAGGATGGGAGGGTGGCTGGGGCTGCCATCCCCGATTCGCGTGAAGGCTAGCACCTGGACCTCATAGAGCACGTATTTGCCCAAGCCCGTGAGCTGGGCGCTGCGTGATGAGTTCCCTTCCACCAGCCAGAACTGGGGCTGGGAATCCGAGTCCTTCTCCTTATACATCACCTGCCAGAGCACAGTGCAGGGGGTGAGGGCCTGGGGTCTGGGTCCTGCGTGCCAGCACCTTCCCCACGTCTCATCCCCGGAGTGAGGCAGGCGGGATAGAGCTGCTGGACCCTGGGCTCCTTGGAGTGGCTCCCTGCACAGAGCTTTACTCAAAGTGAACCTGAGGGGCATGGGATACGGTGGAGCTTGGGCTCTGGGAGCGCAGGGGACACAAAGATGCACTGGGCCAGGGAGCTGGAAGGTTCCTTAGAGAGCATTCAGCTAGGAAAACAGGCCCAGAGAAGGGGCATGACTGGCACGAGGTCACACAGCCAGTAATGGGGGGGCACGGACATCAAGCCACGTCTCCCAAACTGTGGGCCAAGGCTGAACCCTGCGGCTAGGCGCAGCTTTGGGAGCAGTTCTAGATGATGGGAACTGGGCCCGTGGGCTGAGCGAGGCTGGGCAGCCAGTGGGGCCTCCTGGGGGCTTCCCCAAGGACCTGGGCCCCCCTGGAAGCCTCCAGCCCTGAGGGAGGACTCCTTGGTTGCCGTGCCACCCAGAGCAGAGACGCCGGGAGCTCCTGGGCATCCATTCCAGAAGGCAGAGACGTGGGCCCCAGGGGTCATGAGGACAAGGCACCTTGGATGGGGACGCGGGTGACCTTGGAGCCAGGACTCACCTTGTAGCCCAGCACGAGCCCATTGCGGTCGGCCTCAGGGATCTCGTCCCAGCGCACTAGCATGCTGCTGGAGGTCGTGGCCAGTGCAGACACATTGGTGGGGCCAGAGGACGGGACTGAGGGGGAGAGGGAGCAGAGAGGAGGAGCTCAGGACCCAGTCGGCCCTACAGGGGAAGGGGGTGTGACAGCCTGTCCCCAGCAGCAGATTATCCTGCAGTGATTCCTGGTGGCTCTGGAACATCACAGATGCTGCTTCTGGTTTCAGAGGAGCCTCCCCGTTATCCTCTGCTCGGGCCAATGGGAGGATGAGCCCCCCTTTCCTGTCTGTGCAGCAGTGAGGGCTGGGGAGGGGCCGGGATGGGAGGGGACGTCCTTCAAAAGGGGCCAGGAAAAAGCCTCAGAGTGGTGAACCACATGTGGATGCATGAGGGCTGGGCTGCCTGAAGGCTGGGGGCTCATGTTCTGTGGGTGACCCCTTGCTGGGGTCCCGTGAGCTGCTGGTTCTGCTTCTGGAATGTTCTGAGAGCTGATCCAACCTCCCCATCTCCGGTTCTTTTAGGCACTACTGGGTGTCAGGGTTAAAGGTGAGGGCACAGAGACACGGGCAGTTTGCAGGGAAAGACCTCCTGGCTAACCTGCAGGGGTGGGGATCCCCCCAGCCCCCCAGTTTTGGGAGCAGTGGGAATATGCTGGGGGACACGGCAACAAGGTCGGGCACTCTGCCGGGATGTTGAGCATGAACAGGAAAGTGAGTCTGGGCTTATTCTGAACAATGGCTCCAGCCTTTGTACCCTTGGAAGGCCATGAGGGCAGAGAGACCAAGGTGGGGGTGGTATCTGCCACAGGCTGCGGGGCCCGGGGGGGGCTGCTACAAAGGCCACAGTACCTGACTCCCGGGTCCTGCCCGTCACCATCTGGCTCCAGGGCCCGCTCCCGATGGCGTTGAAGGCCTGGACCTGGACGCGGTACTCTGTCCACTCCTCCAGGTCTTCGATGGTGTACTCACGCTCCACGCGGTCCTGGACCACGTGGCTCAGCGTCTTGCCATGGCCGTCTGCCCGGCTGTATTTGATCTTGTAGCCCACCGACTCGGGGTTCCCGTTGTATTCCATCTCCGGGAGAGGCTGCGGGAAGGTGGGGGCGGCAGAGCAGCCGTGAGGCCAGGCCCACCCCGTGCGGGGGACTATCTGGCTTGTGCACCCTCTTCCAGGGAGCCCTACAGGATTATCATACCCATCGTCCAAGCTGTCCGTGCCCATGTGAGGCGCTCTTGCCAGGTGGGGCTTAGAATGTGTGAGTCTATATTTCTGGAGCCTTCCCCCCCACCGCCCCGTCTCCCTGTCTGTCTGTGCCAAGCTCCCAGGAGAGATGGCATCCATTCTCGCACACAGGGCAAACTCAGTACCCGGCCGGGGCACTCAGACTGGAGAGGAGACCCACAAACCTGTCTGTCCAACAGGCAGATGAGCACAGCACCCCTGGCCTCGGCTGTCTCTACCACTTAACTCCCTCGCTTAGGCTGCCAACACACACTTACTTAATTGCCTCTAACATGCCTGCTCCCAGCTCACGCCCGCCGCCCTTGGAGAAGCAAGTGTCTCGGGCATGGATGGATTGAGTACCAGTCACTGGCAGCAGTCCTTCCAGCAGGAGGCCTGAATCTCTCCTGCCGCATGTTCAGCCGCCTCCTTCTGGGGAGTTTCAGCCAAGAGAAAAGACAGATCCCTTTCCTAGGCAGCTGGGGCTGTGGCTGCTGGCTCAAGGTCGTTTGGATGAACCTGGGCAGTGTTGGTAAGCAGTGGGGGTGTGTGCATGTTGGGGAGACCTGTGATCCGGAGTAGGTGTGAGCTGAGGACTCCGCCTTTGGATTCTCTCCAAAGAAGAGGCGCCCTGGGCCCTCACCTCCCTGCCGTTCTGCGTCCCCGGGCACGGTTCACAGGCTCCCCACATTCTGACCCACTTCCTCCCGTTCCTCGGTCTCTGCCTCACTCCCTGCATACTCACTGCCTCCTGTTAGCTCAGACACTTAGTGAAGCCGACCAGAGACCATTAAGACAGCAATCAATGGGCCCGGAGTGCACGCTTCCTTACCTGCTAGGGAAAGGTAACAGGCCATGCACCATTACACGGGACTGGAGGTGCCTGGGGCCCTGTACGGTGCATCAATTGCCTTTTTATTCCTCCTCCAGCCCCCCTGGGCATCAGTCAGTCTCTAGTCTTTTAGTGTTTGGAAACCTTAAAGTGAACTGCAGGAGGAAGGCAGGGAGCCGGCCCCGAGGGGGCCAGAGCTTAGGCAGGAAGGGGCCGAGCGAGCAGTAATTGGGGCTGCACACGCCCTGGGGGGGGGCTGCCCGTGGGGCGTGGGGCCCCTGAGCTGGACGGAAAGACAGCTCTGCTCAGTGCCGGTCCCCTGGGAGGGGACTCATAATCACGAACTACCGTATGTCCATGAGCTCCTTCTACCAGGTGTCCAGCTAAATGAAAGGGGAAAGGGCTTTCCAGTCAATCCCACAGCGTGGTGTTTTGCAAATTGTGTTTTGTGCAAGTGGTAAGAGATCTCATGTGGAAACAAAACCAAGTCGCGCGTGGCCAGACCGGCCGGTGAAGCGGGGTCAGGCAGGCTCTTCCCAGCACTAAGGAGAGGAGCCAGGCTGCGGGGTGCTGTCCCCCACATTCGTTTGTCTCAGAAGTCCTGTACGTGCCTAGCTCTTCTTGGATGGCTGCTGTGTGGGGCAGTAGTCGGGAAAACACTGTCCTGGGGGGAACGGCATCAGGCAGACACACCTTCTCCTGATCCCCGGAAGATGGGGCTGCAGTGTGCTCCGTGGTTAGGGCTGTGGATTCTGGGGGAACAGACTCCCCAGGTTGGGAAACCCAGCCCTGCTGTTAACTAGAGGATAGGGGAGGATGTTGGCAGGGGCGGGTGGGTGGGATTTGGGCCAGTGATTTGACCGCTTTCTGCCTCAGTTTCCCCATCTGTAAAGTAGGGATCAGGATCACTCTGCTGTCACAAGCCTGTGGAGAGGGTTCTGGGCCTTACCTGGGATAATGGCCCTTGACATGCAACCCTGACCTGGAGGGGTGGTCTCCCGCACCTGGCCCACAACCTCAGAAACAACCCTTCACTCTCTGACTTGGTGCAAGGGATGACTTACATCTGAACCCCAGGCCCAACACTTGGGAGCTGTGTGGACATGGGCGAGTTCCTAACTTCTCTGATCCTCAGTTTCCTTAGCTGTAAATTGGGGTCGCAATGTGCCCTTTGCAGGATGACCGGGAGGATTAAATGGAAGAAAACATGTAAAATGCTTGGCACCTGGCAATGCTCACTAAACAGCGTTTTCTAGTTCCTTCTTACAGAAGGCATTTGTTCATTTGGCTAAGATGAATTATCAGGCACCTTAAAGGTGCTAGGTGTAAGGAAAAGAGAAGGGAGCTGTGGGTATTCTGGTGAGCCCCCTCCTTGATGTGGCCCTCTCGGAGGCAGTGACCGTGGCAGGGTGACAAGGACCAAGGAGCCATCCCACCCCCACTGCCCTTGTGGGAGCCTCACCATCCAGCGGAGCCACAGGCTGGTCTCACTGGCTGTGCGCAGGGTCACATTGGCAGGGGCCATGTCAGGGGGTGCCTGGAGGGTCTGGATCTTTCTAGAAGGCTGGCTGGGTGGGCTAGTGCCCACGATGTTCACTTGGCGCATTCGGAAGCTGGGGTGGGGGAAGGGAGCGAGCAAGGTGATGAGGGCAGGACCCCAGGCCAATGCCCGTCCGGGTCTGGGCAGCCCCCCGCATTCTGCCCTGTTACCTGTAGTAGGTGAAGGGGTTGAGCTCGGGCACCTCCATGGAGCGGGCGTCGGGCTCGTTGGTGAGCTGGTGAACCAGCAGCCACTCCTCTCCCTCCCCAACCACGCCTACCTGGAAAAGGGAGACGCTCTTAGACCCGCTCAGCTTGTGGGGCTGAGATGTCCTGTGCCCCAGGTTCTCAGGGGTAAAGCCCTGCCCATGAAGGTCTTGATTCCATCCTGGGGCTCACCTGGAGAGCCCCAAATGGGGTCACCACCTTTCCAGGCCCTGAAAATGACTTCAAGCATGACCCCGAGCCGTCTTGCGTAGAATCTGGTGGAATGCTTGCTAGAAACCCATGCCAGGGCCCTGCCCTAGACCGAGCCCATCAGAATCCCTGGGGGTGGTACCCGGGAATCTGGCTATTTACCAAGCTCCCCAGAGGATTCTGAACACCCTGGCATGCTTCTCAAACCCCAGCTTCATCAGAATCTGAATTTCTGGGGGTGTGGCCCAGGTGTTGGAACTGATGGACGCTCCCCGGGGGCAGCCAAAGCAGACTCGCCACTTTCGGGGCTGTGGGCGGCAGCTGTGTATTTCTCCAGGCTGGCCAGTCCCCGCCCGACCCACGGGGACTGGTGTGTGTGTGTTTCCACACATGTGTGTATGTGCACATGTGTGTTCACACGCGTGTGTATGCATGTGCGTGTGCATGTGTGTCCATGCACGTGTGTGTGTGCGTGTGCATGTGTGTGCACACAGTGATCAGGTGAAGTGGAGGCAGAACTGGGAACGGTGGGCATTTTCGGGGTATTTGGCCACATGACAGTTGCATATGAAAATCCCCACAGGTGTGAACACACGTATGGTTCGCTCTCAAGTGCGTGGCCGTGCGCCCACGTCCAGGAAGCAGGCTGCATGGGCTGTGGGCCCCCCTGGCAGCAGGGTTTACCTGAGCCTCCACCAGCCAGCGGGAGATGGAGGTTTTCCCATCATAGCCCGGCCTGAACTGCAAGGTCACGGAGCGGGGGCCGATGTTGGAAATGCCCAGGTTGGTGGGGGCCCCTGGGAGTTCTGGAAAACAGGATGGGAGAGGAGATCCGTTGAGGACAAGGTCCTTCCACATAGACTAGGCCTCTGGGTGGGGGGCTATGTCACTCTTCTAGAAGTTTGGTAGGAGGAGCTGGGCTGAGGCTTCCGCCCTCCGACTCAGTCTTTCTTCCTGCATCCACAGCTCTCTGTGTCCAGACCAGGGGCCTGAGGGGCAGGGTCGGGGGCTGGGAGGGCCTCCCAGGGCCACAGGGAGGTTGGAACAGGGAACAGGGGCTGGGCATGCAAGGGCTTCCCAAAAGAATCTTCCTCTCCGTCCACACACATAGCCCCTTTCAGCCCTCCCAAACCCAATCATGGCTGAGGAAGATCAGAAGGAGAGCTGGGTGGGGGAGGGAGCCCCTAACTTCTGACCAGGAACCTTGGGATTCAGGATGAACAGAAAGAGTATAGATTCTGGAAGTCGGACTGTCTTGAGCTGGAATCTAACCCCACTGTTTCCATGCTGTGTGTCTGTGGGCAAGTCACCTAACCTTTCTGTGCCACAGTGTCCTCCTTGGTCAAATGGTGACGGTAATATCACTGATCTCAGGTTCGTTGTGAAGACTAACTGAATTGATGTAGATATAGCACTTAGCTTCAGGCACAAATATGTGTTGGCGTCATTATCAGCTGTGGTTGAGTCAGCTGGGGTGTCTCAGCCATCTCGGGAGCAGAGTGGGGGGTGCAGGTCAAGGGATTCTAGCTGGGTCCCATAAGCATAGACTTACAGACCCAGCCAGGACCATGTGGTTGTCTAATCCACCTCCCATAGATACAGATGGGGAAACTGAGGCACAGAGGGGCCACTTGACTTGCTTGAGGTCGCAGAGCTTGGCAGAAGCAGGGCTGAGAGTAGATCTCAGCTTGCTCTTTATACCAGATTTAAGATGATTCCCACCTTATTCTACCCTTTCCCAACCAACACTTCCACTGGCTGGAATCCCATTTGGACTTTCTGGGAGACAGTGAGAATTCTTCCCCTGAATCAGAGATACTATTGCTCGATGCAGAACCTGGTGTGGCATGGGGGTGGATGAGACGGGGGCGGGGGAGGGTCCTCTGGGGGACTCTGCTTTTCTGAGAGCCATGGGAGGAGGCAGCAGTGGGTCCACTGAGCCTCCAAACAGAGACCTGGGATTATGAGACGTAAGCCTGCTCTGGGGGAAGCTCAAGGGACCATGGACCCAAGGCAGGGGAGAGCTCGGGGGGGAAGAGAGCCAGTATTCCTGAGAAAAAGGTAAGCTTCTTGGTCAGGAGGAAGACCACAAGAGGCCAGGAGTCTTGCCCTGCGAGTGGGCACCCACCTGGAGGCACACCGGAGGAGATGGTTGACGCGGACACCTGGCCCTGGCCCTTGGCGGTCATGGCGGCCACCTCGATGGTGTAGGTGGTAAGCGCAGTGAGGCCCGTGACGCGGTACTCCAGGGTCACGTTGGGCAGGTAGTGGGTCACGCGGGTGTTGGTTCGGTTATACTCCTCCCAGGAGATCCGGTACCCTGGGGAGAGCCCCCAGTTGTGCGTGAGCTTAGCTGTGACCAAACGCTGGCTTTGGCCCTTCTGCTCTGCTTCTCCCTTTTTCACTAGTCTGGGTTGGGAGCAATGGGGCCGAGGGAGCTGGGAACCTCGTGCCTGGGGCCCCAGGTATAACTTGGGTGGGATGCCCCTGTTGGGTGGGGACTATAGGAGGGAGCAAGTCATTATGGTGGGTGCTTGAGGCCTGCGGCGGAGGACCTGGGACGTGCTACAGAGCAGAGGGGCTGAGAACCTCCTCTGAGTACGTTCTAAGAAAGAGTGGCCTGCTGGGAGGCTTTGGATGAACATCAGTCAACAGGATGGACTGGACGACCCTGTCTCGCCCCCGGGCTCAGGAACGCCCACCTGTCACCCTTACCTGTGAGGATGCCATTCTTCTCTCCTGGCTCTTGCCAGCTGACCTTCAGCGAGGTGTCCAGGATTTCACTGAAGCTCAGGTGTCCCACAGGACCAGGCACTGTACCCCAAAAGGGCCCCCACCCCACCCAACGCACGTTAGAGCCAGAGAGAGACCACTGTCTGCAAGACAGCCCGCGGTGCTCCAGGGGCACCCCAGGATGGGAGACAAGGCTGGGATCGCCCCATATCTGGAGCGCTCAGTCTGGCTCTTGGGTGGGTGGGTGGTGAGGGGGCAGGGATGGCAGGGGCTGGGTGGTGCCTACCATCCTCATGGGTGCGCACCAGCTGGGGGGTGCTTCGAGGCCCATCGCCGGGAGTGGTGAAGCACAGCACAGAGGTGAAGTACTCGGTGAACTTCTTCAGGCCGGACACGAAGCCCACGTGGATGCTGTCTTGAAAGTTGGGCCGGGCAGTCACCATGGTAACCTCCTCTTCCTGCTCTGGCTCCCAGGCAATCAGCTGGGGAGAGGCCAGCAATTCAGGCAGGGTAGCAAGAATGTTCCAGAAGAGGCCGAGCGCTCTCCCACAGTCTGGGCCAACGGACAGAGAGCGTCTAGGAGCCCAGCTCCCTAGGGTCCCTCCTCCTAGGAAAGGGATGGCTGCGCGCACACCTCCAAGCCACGAGCGTCCGTCCTTCTGGGCGTTCCCTTTGGTGTGCTGGCTGTTCATTGAGCAACTTACTGAGAGCGAGGCACCGGGCTCAGTGTGCTCCACAAGGGGTCTCTCACCAGGGAGGTTTTCTACCAAGATTGGCTGCATAATTTGCAGGTTCAGTGCAAAATGAAAATGGAGGGTCCCCTTGTTCAAAAATTTTTAAGAAATGCAAGGTGACGGTAGCCGAGCATTGAACGGAATGGGGTGGTGGTGGTGGTGCTGGTTGGGGGGGTCCCTCTGAGCGCAGAGCCCGCCCTGTGTGTTACAGATGAGGACCCAGGCTCAGAGAGGCTCAGCGACTCCCACTATCCACACAGCTAGTGCGAAGCTGAGGGGCTCCTACAGCTTTCTCCGTCTGGGCTGGGCAGGGTCTCCCTTGGAGTTTCCCCATAGAGCTGCCACTCCCGCTAGACCTTTCAACTTGTTCCAAGCTGGGATTTCAGTCTGAGACCCAACCTGGAGGCGGGGTGTCGGCGAGAAGAGCCCGTCTGGAAACGCAGCAGGGCTTTCCTGACTTCCGCTCGGCACCCGTAACCCACGCCCTTCCTGCCTCCCCTTCCTTCTCTCCTTGCCTCTTGATCTGTCACCCCACACTCCTGCTTTCTGGGCCCTTCATCTGTCTCCGACAATGACAGCTGGTCTCAGAGACTTCCTCGTTCATTTGAAGTTGATTAACTAGCAATTAATGGTGAAAAGCAACACTTGATGAGTTTTAATAAGTACGGGTATTTATAGATATAAAACAATACCATGCTGATGTCTCCTGATTAACTCGCCCCTATAACAATGCTTCATCTCCTTTTCGGAGCTGTGTGTTTATAAAGGATGTTTGGAGATTTAATTGGTATTGTGAAAAGATAGCCTATAGCAAGTTAATTAGACACTAATTAGACCCTAAAAATACTAATCAGAAATACTAAGTGGCATTTAATAAGTATGTTAAATATTCTCCTTATTTTGGTTATCTTGTTTCAGAGCAATTAAATTGCTGAACTTCTTTGGAATAGATTAAGAAACAAGTTTAATGTTTTAATTTAATTTAATTAATGTAAATTTGAATTAATTACGCCAATAGAATTAATTGTGTGGTGTGTTCCCCAGCAAGTGCAAAATCTGGGTAAATATTATTTTATTGGGTTTAGGCCAATTATAATCACTACCATTATTGTAGGAATAAAGGACAAAGAATATCTTTACAGGTGCCTTAAAAGAATATCACTGGCAATTGGCTTCAAAAATGACCCAGAAGGGGCGCCTGGGTGGCTCAGTCGTTAAGCGTCTGCCTTTGGCTCAGGTCATGGTCCCAGGGTCCTGGGATCGAGCCCCACGTCGGGCTCCCTGCTCCGCGGGAAGCCTGCTTCGCCCTCTCCCACCACCCCTTCTTGTGTTCGCTCTCTCGCTGTGTCTCTCTCTGTCAAATAAATAAATAAAAAATCTTAAAAAAAAAAAAAAGACCCAGAAGTGCACGGGGCTGTGGTTTTCTGAATAACGACTTCATCTTATGGCTCCAAGCCTACAATGGCAGCAGGATTGAGGTGGCTTCAAAATATTTACTCTGGGATGTCATCCACTTGTCATTCTCTAGCTGTGTCTAAAGAGGAGGAGGCTTAGGGTTCAGAGGTTTCTCCCCCAGGCCAGGAAGACTACAGACTTGCCTTCTGCACCTTCCGTTCCCTGAAAGGAGGTGGGCTCTGGGCAGGCCTGGGATAGAATCTGTGCTTGAGTGAATGCACCCCAGGGCTACCGTCTGATGCGCTCATACTCTGCGTCGGGCACTGGGGTGAGCCCGTCGCTGAGCAGTCCCACTGCATGACCATAGTGAGGACTGGATGTGGGCATCACTGCCCTATGCTGTTGCAGGAAGGGAACGGAGGACCACAAAGGTTGAAGCCTGGTTGGTGCACATGGGCCTGCCAGGGGCTGGCTTCAGATCTGTGGACCCCCCTCTGCCCCGCAGATCCTGGATGAAGGCCTCTGCCCCCCGAGGTACACACAGCTGCTAGGTGAGCATCGGAGTTTCTCTCTGCTGTCTGCATGCCTGCTCTTGTTAGCCAGGCTCAGCATTGATTTGATTTACTCTATCAGGCCCTTAGTCTCAGAGTCTAAGCAGACTGGGCCGGTGTGAGCATGGTTGGGGGATGCAGGTGCCTGTGGGCTTGGGGAGCAGCACCAGATCGAGGTTCCTGGGCCAGGCAACTCTGCCTGGGAAAGCAGAGGAGAGGAAGAAGAACAGAACCCAGCTCTGCTCCTTGCTGTGTGACCCTCGGAAAGTCACTCAGCCTCTCTGAGCCTCAGGCTATTATAGGGGGCAGTAATGGCTGCCTTGCTGGCTGCCAGGAGGAGGGATGAAGTGATGTGCCTTTTGTTTCTGGAGGAGGCAGTGTGTTACGGGGATGAGAGGGTGGGGGGGTATACACAGCCTGCTAGCTGCTGGAGTTAACAAAAAAGTAGAGGAAATTCCCTCTTTCCTTTTCCTTTTGTCTTTCCCTCTCTCCCTGTCTATCTCTTTGCATGTGTACGGATTCACATAGAACATTCTGGAAGGATATGCAGGACATTAACAACAGTGGTTACCAGGAGTGGGGAGAGTTTCGGGGTTGGGTGGGTAGGACAGAACCAGGCAGATAAGGAACTGGAGTGGGATGATTTCTGCTACACGTTTATCTTTTTACTTTCATTGGTTTTTGAATCATGTAAATACGTTTCCTGTTTAAAAAATTAAATTAAAAGAACTTAAAAATAATGGAAGGATTTGGCAGTAGTAGGAAAATTATATATACATTTATCCGTTGATCCAGCAATCTCCTTTCTACGAATCTATTCTAGAGTGAAATGTGAAAAATATGAAAAGATATATGCACAAAGCTATTCACTGCAGAAATGTTTATTATAGTAAAAGGCTGGACACAACCCAAATGTCATCGCTGGGAAGCTGACGGACCAAATATGGGAAAGCCACATAATGGAGTCCAGTATAGATGTCAAAAAGGGAACCGGGAATCTCTATATTCCTATGGAGTGATCCCCAGGATATAATGCAAATAAAGAAGCAAGATGGAGAGGGGCGCCTGGGTGGCTCAGTCGGTTAAGCGTCTGCCTTCAGCTCAGGTCATGATCCCAGGGTCCTGAGATCGAGCCCCGCATCGGGCTCCCCGCTCAGCGGGAAGCCTGCTTCTCCCTCTCCCACTCCCCCTGCCTGTGTTCCTGCTCTCGCTATCTCTCTCTCTGTCAAATAAATAAATGAAATCTTTAAAAAAGAAAAAAAAAAGAAGCAAGATGGAGAAAGTGTATAGAGTGGGCTGTCATTTATGGAAGAAGGGGACGACACACATTTATATATGTTTGCATTTGCTTATATTGAAGAAATGAAAGGAAAACACCAAACCAAGCAAACAAAAAGAAATCAAACCTACGGGGGAGGGAAAGGACCAGAATTCAGGCTGATTTTCTGTGAATTTACTTTGTATGTTTAATTTGGAACCATGTAAATATGTTCCATAATTATAGAACAAAATTAAATTAAAAAATCAATCCCTAAAATTCAAAACCAAAATGAAAGAAATGAACCTAATGGTGGATTGAGCTGTAGCAAACTTACACAGAGAGAAACTATTTCAAGAGACTTTGTAGCCCAGCCAGGGGGAGGACATCCGTACTGGGGATACACCCTAGGAAGGGAAAGCACTGTAAATAATCTGACACGATCTTCGGTCGTCACCGTGGTGGGATGACTGTTCTGAAACTGTTGTGGGTGTTTTTGGGATAAAGGAAGCAGGTAATTACATTGGTGTTGTAGGAACTGGATTTTTAGTATGGAGAAAAGAGAGACAAAAGACTAATAAGATGATTAAAGAGCTTATAGCCCTGAAATTGAGTTGGAAGAATCTGTATGTGTCTTACCTGAAAAGAAGGAGGAGGAGAAGGAGAAGCATTTCTGAGCTGTCCATTAACAGAGCCCAGAAACGGCCTCCAGTGCTGGTATAAGGAGCACCCCCGTGCCTAGATTGCGGTGTCTAATTATTATTTCCGACCAAAAAGAACAAGATTCCCTGAAGACACGGCTGATCCCAGGGACGGCGCAGGAACTGGACACAGCTTGGACCATCCTATCAGACTACAAGGAAGCTATCGGCCTACCGGGGCCCTGTCAAAAGGACTCAGCAACCAAAGAGGCCAACGATGGGTCAATCTGGCATCAACACGAATAATAACAGCCATGGGTTGAAACATCCAAGATGAGTCAAAAATCCTCGAGTACATAATAATACACCAAGAATAAAACAAAAAGATGTCCCCCCTCCCCCATCCAAACTCATCTGTCACTTTAGAAGATGCTAAGGAATGACATTCATTACTCTGAAAATTGGTAAGTGATGGAAAAGGACTGAGTTTTGACCATGCTTTTCCTAGACGAAATGAACCTTCAGGTAACCAAAGAGTTGGTAAGGGGGAAATTCTTTTTATTGGAAAATGTTTCTGCTAATACACCAAGGAGAAATTATAATATTTGACTGTCCCCATTTTGCAACCCTATTGAAATAATAGATCACACAGGGTGGTCAATGGTCACCACACGATAGTAAGAGAGACAGCCAGACTTTATGCTTTCTGATGTAAATGCACAGCACCATCTAGGAAATAATATTTGGGAAAAAACCACGAAATCATCAAACCTGAATCTGATCAAGGCTCTAGTTCTAAGTTCCAATTTACTGCGAATATAGCATTCAGAGGCATGTGTTAAATGACCCCACAGAGAGGCAATCAGCAAAATCTAGGCTGTGGAAAATTCTATAGGGCAAATGATTAAGTTTCTTGACTCAATAAATTACAAGAAAGAGAGAGAGAGAAAGGAGAGGGAGGGAGGGAGGGAGGGAGAGAGAGAGAGAATCTATAGATCAGCTGAGACCTAAAAAATACCCAACCAATTGCAGTCGTGTGGACTTCATTGGGATCCTGAAGCAAATAAAGCAACTAGTCAAAGAAATGTGAGTGCTGACTGCATATCTGATGACATCAAGGGGACTGTTGATATTTTTAGGCACGATGATGACAGTGTGGGTACTGTGGTTGTGTTTGAAACAGAGGCTTTACAATACTTCTTGGCAGAAGTATTTATGGATGAAATGATACGATGGCCTGGGATTTGCTCAACAATATTCGAGGGCAGAGTCAGAGGGTCGGGGAATGGAACACATTTGGCCATGAGCTGGTAATTGTTGAAGCTGGGATACATTAGGTCTTCTAAAGTTATTATTGTTTTCCCTCTACTTTGGTAGATGTTTGAAAATTTTTAACAATTCCAAGGGGGTGGGGGGTCCATTCTCATTGGAGGAATGCAAAGACCATGCACTGGTGTTTTCTCCCTGTGATGAAGCCCAAAGCAGCAAGAAACAAAATCCCTGCTTGAATCCATTTGTACTTAGAAAAAAAAAATCAAGGCATAGTTATTATTTTACAGTTAAATCACAGGACACATTTTCTTTTTTTTTAATGTTATCTATTTACCTATTTAGAGAGAGAGAGGGAGAGAAAGAGTGCGTGAGCAGGGGGAGGGACAGAGGAGAGGAAGAGAGAGAATCCTTTAAGCAGACTCCCTGCTGATCCCAAGACCCTGAGATCATGACCTGAGCCGAAATCAAGAGTACGACAATTAACCGACGGAGCCACCCAGGCGCCCGACGCATTTTCTTTTTAATGCAAGAAAAGGTGTAGACTCTGAAGTTTGAATCTGAGCTTTGCAGTTACTCTGACTTTGAACAAGTTACTTGCCTCTCGTGCCTCAGTTTCCTCCTCTGTGAAATGGGGTGAGGATAAAAGACTTCCTTCTTCTGGGAGAAGAATGTGAGTCAAGCCTCAGCCTCCGGCCAGGCTTGCACAGAGTGCCCTGCCAAGTGTGAAAGTGCCCTCCTGCGCTCAACTTATCTGGGCAGTTCATCCCGTGGAGGTTTGCGGGGCAGCCACGGTGCTGGGCGCCAAGCAGACCTGGCAGTCAGGCGGACCTCTGCAGCCTCCTCCTGCTCTGTCTGGGTCGTTGCCCTGACGGTCCTGGCCACTTGGCCTGCCAGGAGCCATCTGCCTTAGAAGTCTGCAGCCCAGCCCCATCCTCCCCACCCCCAATTTGTGAAAGAAAACTCAGAATTGGCAGCAAGAAGCTAATTGTTCCCAGCTCAGCTCCTCTGCCTCTCAGAGCTACGCAAGCCTCCCCTTCCCTCCCCTGCCTCCCCCAGAGTCCCAATTAGGAGGCTTTTCTGGCCAGCCAGTCAGCTGCAGCCCCCTGCCCCAGGACAGCCCCGCTCAGCCTGGTGCCCTGCCTTCCTGGGAGCGAGAGGGCTGTGGCAGGGCCATACGCAGCTCTAGACCGTCCCTCCTTTCTTTGCAACACCAGCAGAAAATTCTCCTGGTGATTTAATCTCAGTCCCTTTCTGCCCAAGCCTCCTCACCCCCACTCGCAGGAATAACGGCTAAGGCTGCGAGTCCTAGAAACCATCTCGCTTGTCCCGCACGTGCACACATGGACCAGAGCGAGAGCAGGAGCCTTCTGGAAGTGTCGGCGGTCATCACAAGGTCACCAGATCCCTGGGCTCAAAGCCAGAGCTTGTGGTGTTTCTCCCTCACGGCCTGCTTCCCCGGAGCACACCCCTCAAATGCACTGCTTGCCCTCCCACATCTGGAGGGGGCCGACCGCATCCTCCCACCTGCCCCAGCTGCACACCCCGCACGCTGTGCAATCTGTCTTCTGTTCTCTTAGGGGAGCTTGGCAGGGTGTTCCCTGTGGGGTGAGAGCAGAGACCCAGACGTGGGAGCAAGGTCTGGGATCTCGGAGGGTATGGCTAGGAAGGCCTGACTTGTAGCGCGGTTACAATGATAGATTTACCGCCGCCGCTGCCCCCGTTACCAATACCAGCAGCTGAACGACACCTGCTACTATTATTGCTATGCTAGTTGTCATGGACTGATCTGCGTCCACCCCCCCAAACTCACATGTTGAAGTCCTAACCCCCAGGGCCTCAGGATGTGACTGTATTTGGAAAGAGCGTCTTTAAAGAGGCAGTGAAGTTAAAATGAGGTCAGTAAGGTGGGCCGTAGTCCTGGCATGCTTATAAGAGGAGATCGGGACGCACGCAGAGGAGGGACCACGCGTGGGCACGGGGAGAAGGGGGCACATGCGCACCGAGGATGGAGGCCTCGGAGGGAACCAGCCCTGCCCAAACCTGGATCTCAGGCTGCCAGCCTCTGGGAGTGGGAGGAAATAGATTTTTGTTGCGGGAGGCGCCCAGACGGTGGCACCTGGTTAGGGCCGCCTGATCGGGCGAACGCATCCCTACTCTGGCTACGATGGCTCACAGAGCACTTACGTGTGTATCACTGTGCTCAACGAGTTACGAATATTCTCTCATCTGATCCTCACGCAACCCTAAGGAATCGGCGTTCTTATCACCCTCACTCGCAAATGAGGGAATGGGAGTTTAGTCTGGTTTTCCGGCAGCTAGAACGTACACACAGGAGGGCTCAATCAGCGTTTATCGAAGGAGCAAGGCTCAGACAGACTGTAGGACGTGTCCAGGGAGCCAGCGAGCGGCAGAACCAGAGCCAGGATTCAAACCCACATCTGTCAGGGTCCCAGTCCCGTGCCCTTAACCACACTCTCTGTGGGGTCAAGGGCAGCCCACGGACATGTGTGGTTCTAAAAGAGCCACAGCTTGGCAGGAAGAAGTGGGTTCTGGATTTTTCTGAGGCCACGGCTATGCCCAAGTATTCCTGAGCCTGAAACAAACCTGGTTTTGCTTATAACCCAATCTCTCCGAGAAAGTTCCTCTGCGCTGGGTCACAGGCTGGGCAGTGTCCAGACCCCCCCTTGGTCCCCCCCCACCCCCAGCCTGGAAGGGGCCTGAGCGAGAGCCTGCATGCCTTTCACCTTGATCACGTGTCCTCTGCTTGGCTTGAACCAATGATTTCAGAAGCATAGGGGGTCCCTCACCTCCTCCCCACTCCTCGGCCTGCGGCCTCCCTCAGAGAATCCCCAGCCTTTCTCCTGGGGCAGGGCGAGGCCTCACGTACCTTGTAGCCCTGGTTGATGCCATTGATGAACTGGGGGCTGGGGGCATTCCAGGTGAAGCGGATGGTCGTGGAGTTGGTGGCCTCCGCGTGCACATTGCCAGGAGGGACGGTGGGGACTGGAGGAGAGCAGAGGGATGGGGTGAGGGGGGCGGCGCAGGGAGCGAAGTCAGTCTTGCCCAGTTAAGTAGAGAAAACACAGGCATGGGGTCTGCGGCCCCTGCTTTGTGCCGCCCCCTCCCCCCTTTGCTTTGTGGACTTGAGGCACCCTCTTTCTCTCGATTAGTTTGGGTGTAATAACACTTGCCTGACCCATTTCACAGGGTACCAATAAACAGAAGTGGTGGATAGGAACGAGCTTGGGGGAGGTTGTTATGTACAATCCTGGACGCGAGCCGTTTCATGATCCAATAACACGGACTCCGAAGAAGGTCCCCGTACCCCTGAAGCCTCTGCCTTCATCATGCTTCCCCCCACAACTCCTCTGCCCCTCGGCACCCTCCTGCCCTACGGGGTAGCCAAGCACAGCGGGCAATAGCTCAGGACTGGGGGAAACAGGTACAGGACCGACAGGTGCGGGCCGGGGAGGGAGAGAGAGAAGCCCCAGCTCCCCCGCGGTCACGGTCCCCACCCACCTCCCTGCAGTGTCCACTCGGTGACTTTGCTACTGTAAACACCCAGCCCGGCGCTGTTGTAGGCGGCCACCTCGATCTCATAGTTGGTCCAGATGATGAGGTCCTCCAGCAACAGGTTGTTGATGTCAGCGTCCGTGATGTTCTTAAACTGGTACCCGACGGGCAGCCCGGCCAGGCAGTACCTGAGGGGAGGAAGGCAGGACGTGGCCCAGGAAACCGCGTGTGATGCTGCAAACGTTCCATACCCGGACCGCCCAACATGGCAGCTGCGCGCACGCAAGGCTGCCGAGCGCTTGAAATGTGGTTGGTGCAGCTGGGAACGTGTACTTCTATTTATTTTAAATTAAATAACCACAGGTCTAGAGGATGTGTCTGTTCTTTTTGATGGAGTTGGACATTGGAGAGATTGGCTAACCATGGACACTAAGAGTTTCTGGGCAGATCACATTGATCTCACCTTGGAGGGGTCATTGATGGAGAGCCACGTCCGAAGGTTGGGCCCATTTTCTTTGTCCCTCCAAAGGAGTGGCTCCCTCTTTTGACAGTCACTCGCTTAGGGGGAAAGAACAAACTTGAGCTACCTACTCTATCAATTTCTACCTTCCACTGGAAAAAGAACACGTGGTAATACAGAAGTGGGGTCTGTATGGGTAAAATATGGGGGGATGGATAGCTCATAGGAGAACCACAACACACACATTATTGGAAAATTAGAGGCCCCAGATTATTTTGATGTGTTACAAGACCCCATAGCAGTGGTTCTCAGAGACTTACCATGCATCAGAAATACCTAGGGGGCTTGTTGAAACCCAGGTTGCTGGGCCCACCCCAAAGGTTCCCATGATCAGGGGTAGGACTTGAGAGTTTGCATTCAAATTGAGGCCACTGTTGGTCTAGGGACCAGCCTTTGAGGGCCACTCCCCATTAGGGTTCACCAAAAACCCACCACAAAATTAACGGATCATGGAGCAGTCAAGTCAGCAATAACTCCTTCCAGATCTGGGCATAGCAGTGCTGGGAGAGCGCACACATACAGGAAAGAGACGTGCGTTTTGCAGCCAGCCAGAATTCAGAATACTGATGGACACTCAGTAACTTTAGTCTTATGCTAATTTGAATTAACGACACCAAATTAGTAGCACTTAATAACTCAGTTTGAGGTTACTGGTGAAGTACCCTTGGTCAAGTGTAGACATAAAAGTCTCCTTAACTGGGCTTCATTTTACAATAAGGACCAACAAAAGGAGGTCCACTGTTTGACCGTCCTTGGCCCAGTAGGTGGCTTCAGATGGAGCATTCCTGGTTTCCCGGATGGTTGGCCCCTCAGATAGTTACCCATCTCCCTGTGCCCTATCCTGTGGAGCCCTGACATGTGGCCGACCTGCCGATCCACACAGCCTTGAGGACATTACCCTGTACCTCCTCTCTCAAGCCTTCACGTTGTTTTCCAAGACTCTGCCTTCTGGAAGTTCCTCTGTACGTCTAACCTGAGTCCTTCCTACCAGGGCGAAGTCATTTCTTGTTGCCTGGTCCTTGTGAGATGGAGAAGGACCTGCCGTGACTTGGCTGTTTTCCGATCCACTCCCGACCCTTCCCTTGGGTGGGGGCTGCCCCTCCTTTCCCCGGGGAGGCAGGGGGTACCTACCTGATGATGTAGCCCTTGAGAAGGCCATTCTGGTGGCTCTCGGGAGGCGGCTGCCACTGGATCATGATGGACTGATTGGTCCGGCCGCTGGCGATGACATTCTGTGGGGGGGCTGTGGGGGGCTCCTCAGGGAGGGAGACCCTGGATATGAAAACATCAAGCGTGGGTGGGCCTTTCCACTCTTAGTCTTGAGGGCAAATACAGGAGTTTGACGGGATACGAGGAGGCTGCTCTGTTCCTGGATGACTCTGTACAGTTGCTGTGTGCTTTTGGGCAAGTCGCTTAACCTCTCTGAGCTTGTTCTTTTATCTTTTAAAGGAGTATAATAAAGCTCCACTTGCTGCTTTCTAAGACTGGTTGAGGCTCAAGGAACACCATGTATGGATGAATCCTTTTACAACACCACAAAGCCCCACATGTGTGTGTTGTCTGTGCTGTTGAGGACATGGGCCTCAGTTTCCCGGATGTCAGAGAAGCTGCTGTGGGGGCGGATGATGTCATAAGTCCTCAGGTATTTCAGAAGCAGGAGTGTTCAACAGTCACTTCCCACTTACAGGCTGGTGGTGCCCCGTGACGAGGCTTCCTTTTCTGCCCAGCTGAGCCCGAGGCTGTGGGCAGGGCAGGCCAGGTGGGGCTGGGGAGGCACGTGGGGGGGGGGTCCATCCCTCGCTTCCGGAAGCGAGCGTCACTGCATTTCTTTCTCTGGCATTGCTAGGGGACGCAGTGTTCCATTGCGGTGTATTGTTCGCCTAACTGACATGCATCCATTAAAAACAGAAGTTAATTATTTTTGATGGATGTCTCTCCCTTTCAGTTTATTTTTATGTTTTTGCTTTCTGATGGATAGCTTTCCAAAATGTACTGCACACTCCCATGTCTTTGTAAAGCCTGCGAGCGAGGGTGATTTAACCTTTTTCTTCGTGACTCAAGGCTATTAGTAAGATTCATCAGGAAAGATGAATCGGGGCTTGAAGTGAAGCCCAAAGACCTGGAGAAAGTGGGGTGGTTTTCCCGGCACTTGGAGGATCTCTGTTGTTGGGATTTTGTAGTTCTGGAGGGCTGGGGCCGCATCCACTTTGTTCCCCGTACCCCTCATGGTCCTCACACAGCCCAGCACATAGTAGGTGTTCAACAAACAGCGAGGGAATAAATCCTCCTGTAGTTACCCTCCCTGCCAGGCTGTTACCTGCCACCTCGCTTTCCGGTTAGGGTATCACGACCCCTGTGGCATTCCCCCTCGCGAGAGCCACAAAGACTTAAGCTCACTGGAACTGTGGCAGAACCAAATAATCGATTTAAGCCAGAGGTCTGCGTACACACACCTAAGAGAATCTTTTAAAGAGCCAAGTACATTCTTGGTTTCTTTGTAAAAATATCAGTTGACTATATATATGAGTGTTTATTTCTGGGCTCTCTATTCTGTTCCATTGGTCATAGTGTCTAAATTGACTTTAGTGTCCACAAAATAGATCTTAAATGTTCTCACCACAAAAAAGAAATGGTAATTTTGTGATGGGATAGAGGTCTTAGCCAACACCATGGTGGTAATCCTACTACACTTTCTAAGTGTATCAAATCGCCACACTGTCCACCTTAAACTCACACCATGTTATGTGTTAACTGTATCTCAATAAATCTGAAAGAATTAAAAAGAAACATAAAAAAGGAAAGGGGAGCACACAGCTTGGGGGCATGGGATTTGTGTCGCTGTCGTTCTGACCTTTCATCCTACAGGCCTGAGGTGGCCCAGAATCGCCTCCTACATAAGTGGGTCTTACCGGGTGGTGTTTGAAAATGGATGACTCTCTGTTTTTACTTAATTTTCATCATTTTGTAAAAGCTCTGTTGAAAGCTTAGTGGACCCTGACATCATGCAAGTCACTGGATACAGAGAGCTGTGTGGGTCCCGTGGTCCCTTACACCTCACGTCCACATGAGAGTAACGGCGCCCATGAGGAGGGAGAGCGGAAATGAGCTAAGTCTGAACTTGCCCAGCTCCCGTGAGAGGGACCACTAACTCCGGTGGGTGCTTATCGCACACCAGACACTGCTCACGGCACCTCCCGTGTCGCCCCGTCATCCTTACGGCGTCCCCGTGAGGCAGGCGTGAGTGATGCTGCCCCATTCCACAGACGCAGACACCGAAGCCCACAGGCCGCACGCTGCCACATGGGACTCTGCTGGAGGTCCCCTCAGCCCCTCCCTCCGATGGAGTCACCCACACCCCTTCTGGAAGAACACCTGCTCCCCTCACCTCTCCGTGTCCTTGCTGAACTGTCCCTTCCCCACGTCGTTGACTGCACAAAGGCGGAACTGGTAGGAGCGTGCAGGCACCAAGCCCTTGACCATCACCGAGGTAGCCTCAGGGTCCACACTGGCCAGGAGCACGGTCCAGGGTGCATCTACGAGGACAGAGGGTGGAGGCGGAGGTGGGCATCCCGGGAGGCCACGCTCCTTACCCCCATTCCAGCAGAGGCCCAGTGCCGTTTGGGCCAGCAGAGACCCTCCCCGACTCGGTCCAGTAGAGGCTGGTCACGTCATTTTTCTGGGTCCCCTTAGCCCACTGGTCCGAGGGGGTTGGAGCGTCCTGGCGAAGGAAGCAAGGGCTCACGGGAACTGAGAGGCACATGTCTTTTCTAGGTTTTATTTTTTTCCCTCTCAAATTGATGAGCTCCAGGCAAACTGTATTTAAAACACCGTTCAAAGGAGGCCTGCTAATTTTGGAGTTCACAGCTTGGGGTCTTGGAGGATAAAAAGCAAAAACGTCGCCACCACCCGGGAGGCTCTGGAGTGGCAGGCCCTGCGTCCCGCCCTTCACACGCCTGATCGTGTGCAACTGTTACAACGACCGGGGAGGCACATGCCAACGCTCCTTTTGCAGAGAAGCGGGGGCTTCCAGAAGGTTTGCTCCAAGGCACGGGACTTGGAAGAGGGGGGAGCCAGAGCCGGGGCCCCGGGCCGACTCCCCGAGTCCACGCTCCCAGCCGGCCGGGGCGGGGAGGCTTACTGTTCTCTGACATCTCCAGGACATAGCGGAGCAGGGGGCTGTTGCCATCGAAGGGCTTGGCCCACGTCAGGTTGATGGCCCGCCTCTCCGCGGTGCTGAGGGTCGCCATGGGGTGCTCGGGGGCATGAGGCAGCTGCCTAAAGGAGAGAGATGTGGTGGGGCCACCTGTGAGACCTGCAGTCAGGGGACACACGGGTGCCCAGGGCTCAGCCTGAACCTCGTGCTCTGCCGTACGGCCATCTACCTGGAGGCTCTTCTCTCTGCCCAAAGCCATACCCAGACTCCGCTGCTCTTGACAGAGGGCCTGAGCTGGGGGGGGAAGGCCTTGGAGGAGGCTTGGGTATGTTCCCAGAGGGGAGTGGACCCAGGTCACATGTGGCCCGGGCATCCGCCAACATAAGCCTCCTGTTGGCGGCCTAGGCCCCCCTTTGCGGGGGGTGGGGGGGCTGCCCTTACCTGACACGCAGGTGGGCACTGCGAGAGTCATTGCCTCCGGCGGACAGCACCCGGCAGGTGTACATGCCGATGTCCCCCGACCACGTCTGCGAGATGTGCAAGGAGCCGTTCTTGTCGAGACGGATGCGGGGGCTGCTCTCGGTGCCCAGGGCGGCCCCATCCTTCTCCCAGACGTACCTAAGGGTAAGAAGCAGCAGTCGGTAAAGAGAGGTCGGGAAGTAGGGGGGCTGCTGGGGCTCAGCCTGGGGCTGGTCTGCAGGAGAGCTCCAAGGGCGGCAGGGCACTCCCCAGGAGATGTGGGGCCCCCAGGGCCGGTCCTGGGCAGGAGCACAGTGGGGAGGGGAGCACCCGTGCAGCCGGCAGCCCCCCGTCGCTGTCGCAGGGTGCTCTGTCCAGGACGGGTTAGCCAGGAAGCCATTATACCTCCAGCTCAGGTCTCGGTCAGAGCCCTGTTTCCTTTGCCAAGCAGCCAGCATGAAAGAGCCGGCAAAAGGTAATCTTCCAAAGAGGTTAAAAGATTACAGCTGGAAAAAGCAAGTTTCCGGACAGACTGCATTTTGGAATTAGTTTTATGAGGGGAATCATTAGATCAATGCATCACTGTGACAAATTGACTTTAGTGTCCAAAAAATCACTTTAGCTTCGGTCAGTCGGTACAAAGGGGGACTTGAGAAATTACACATATGCCCATGCTTGACAATGAGAAGTATCTCCTCTGGAATGATCCCGGAGGAAATACAACTATTACCGTCATCCATGTAATGGGGGGTGCCAGCTCTAGGGGGCACGCCATGCTGATGCCCGCCCCCTGGCAAGGTTGGCCAGGGCGCCGGGAGCCAGGGCAGGGAGCAGGAGGGGGGGCTGAGCGGCTTTGCACATAACCCGTCATTCACTCAGCTGGGGACTGTGTGGCCTGACCCCCGAGGGGTGAGAACTATCTGTGTTAGAGAATCTAAGACTGCTAGGGAGGATGAGCCTGTAATATTTTTAAGTTAAAAAAAAAAAAAATCAGAAAATTGCAATTACAAATAGGAAAAAAAAAATGCAGGGCAAGAAAACCGAAAAGCTTTCCCATCATGGGTAACATGATGCAATGGGAGCATCTCCCTTCCAGACTTTTCTCTCCTGCCCCAAGGGGCATGGTACCACAATGCTGCTGTGTTCTGGATTCAGATTCCCTGGTCAAATGTTAACCTTGGCCACTTACCAGCTTTGTGATCCTGGGTATGTTTATTTGGCCTCCCTATGCCTTTGTTTCCTCCTCTGTCCTGCGAGGAAAAATAATACCACCCACCTTCTAGGGCTGCTATAAGGATGGTGTGAGTTCATATAAAATGCTTCCGGTAGTAAGGGATCAATAGAAGTTAGTCATCGTTATGTATTTCGACTCTCAAAGCACATGTAGGTAAACAACAGCTAGCTAGCTAGCCATCCGTCCTGATTTTAAAGCTGCTTTCCCCACCCAACAGAGTATCATAAACTCTTTGTAATGTGACACTTCCACGCCCTGGTTTTTATCGGCTGCACACCGCGTCACAGACAGTCACTCTGCAACTGTTCCCCCCACGTTGGACGGCTGGAGTAGCTCCTTGTTGTCTGATATTATAGTTAATGCTGCGAGGAACATCCTTGCAGCATATTTTCATGCATTCTAAATCATTGCCTCAAGGATAAATTCTCAGCAGAGAAATTGCTGAGTTAAATTTTAAGGCTTTTTATATACATTTACAAATTGTCAGAAGTAATCACCTTCAATTCATCTCCATAGCTAGGGAAGAATCATCCTTGCCAGCGCTGATGGCATGCGTAGAATTTTACTTAAAAGCAAATGGAGGGGCAGAGAGTAATTCCTGCTTAAGAAACAGCCTATGGCAAGCAGCCATTCTTTGCCCCAGGACGTGGTGTTTTAGGAAGGGTGTATCACCACCTGTAAAGTGTTTGCGCCCAAACAACTAAGCCCGAATCTAATCAGCCAGTTCCTTGAATCTAACTAGAAATAACAAGGGATAGAAGAACAAGTGTACTGCACCGTGAAAGAGTAGCTGGCCAAACCCAGAATGTGGGGTCTTCCAGAGTAGGGGTCAGCAAACTGTGGCCCCCTGCCTGTTTGTGTAAATAAAGTTTTATTGGAACACAGACAGGCAGACTTGGAGAGCTGTGACAAAAGCTATCTGGCCCTCAAAGCCTAAAATATTTACTCTCTGTCCCTTTATAAAAAAAAGTTAGCTGGACCTTTGTCCTGTAAAACCTGGTTTCTCCAACTAATTAAACGCACGTAAACAAAGCAGCAACGAAACCAAAAATAAAAAGGAGGGGGAGGGGACTGTGTAGAGCTAAGGAGACACCAACCAAACGCCACGTGTGGACCTTGTTTGGGCCCCGAGTTAAACCAACCAACTTTTAAAAAGACACCTCTCAGACTATCAGGGATGTTGTAATATGGTATTAGCAGACATCAAGGGATGGTTCATTGTGTTCCATGTGACAGGGACATGGTTGTTATGTTTAAAGAAAAGTCCTTTTAAGTAAGAAATGCACATTGACATATTTAAAGATGAAATGACATGCTTGAGATTTGCTTTTAAAATATCGCAGTAAAAAAAGTGTCTGTGTGTGTGTGGGGGGGCGGGGCATGTATAGGAGGAACCAGGTGAGCCAAATGCTGACAATTGCTGAGGCCAAGAGATGGGTACAAAACCAAAGATACAAATGCAGTGATCTGAAGGGGCACCTGCACCCTGATGTTTATAGCAGCAATGTCCTCAGTAGCCAAACTGTGGAAAGAACCCAGATGTCCATCGACAGATGAAAGAAGATGTGGTATATATATACAATGGAATATTACTCAGCCATCAAAAAATGAAATCTTGCCATTTGCAACGATGTGGATGGAACTAGAGGGTATTATGCTAAGCAAAATAAGTCAGTCAGAGAAAGACAATTATCATATGATTTCACTCATATGTGGAACTTAAGAAACCAAACAGAGGATCATAGGGGAAGGGAAGGAAAAATAAAACAAGATAAAGTCAGAGAGGGAGACAAACCATAAGAGACTTTAATCATAGGAAACACACTGAGGGTTGCTGGAGGGGAGGGACATGGGGGGATGGGGTAACTGGGTGATGGGCATTAAGGAAGGCACGTGATGTAATGAGCACTGGGTGTTATATAAGACTGATGAATCACTGAACTCTGCCTCTGAAGCTAATAATACACTATATGTTAATTCATTGAATTTAAATAAAAAAAAAGAGATGGGTATGTAAGGCTTGATGATCTGGGTCTCTTTACTCTGGGCTATGTTTGAAAATTTCCACGTAGAAATTTATAAAAAAAAAAAAAGAAACAACTCATGAGTCCATTTAATTCAGGGTAGAAATTTTCCAAAATCATCTGTAATTATATAGCTGGCTATTAAACAATTTTGATGAGCAATTTTCAGGCCTCCTTTCAGTTTTAAATAATATTAGATAGTCCTCAGGAAATCAAAGAAGTGCAAAAATATTTAGTTGCAAGGACATTCATCATGATGTTTCTTTTTTTTTTAAAGTAGGCTCCACGCCCAGTATGGAGCTCAACATGGGGCTTGAACCCATGACCCTGAGATCAAGAGTCAGATGCCCAACTGAGCCACCCAGGCAGCCCATGATGTTTCTTAATATTAGCAAAAAATGGAGAAACCATCCAAATATCCGGCATTAGGGAATTGGTAACAGAAATTATGTTACATCCACACAATGGATGAGTGAATAATCATATAATTAAGTTTATACAAGAATATTTATTGACAGGGGAAGAGATTCACAATGGGTTCTTAAGGGAAAAAGCAGACAAAGAAACTGTGTTTCTAGGTTTTTTATAAATGACACTCTAGTATTATTATCTCTAACTGAGAGAAACAGATAAACCTACTTTTCTTCTTTCTCTCTTTCCTTCCCCATTTTTTGGGGCTTATCTATATTTTCAATATTTCCCTCTTAAAAAGGATATCTATTAGCTGTGTAACAAAGAAAGCCAATGGAAATATTGATTAGTATTAATAGTGGCCACAAGTGGATTGCTCAGAGTGGGTCTAGATCTGGGCTCAAATCCAAACAGAAGAGTTTCTCCTAAGGCAGTTCTGGAAGCTTTCTGGGCAGGCAACCTGCACCTGCTCGGGCCATGACCCCTGGACCCTGGCTTGATTTTTGAGGATGGCACAGAGCACAGAATTAAGTGGCCATCACTTTAATCTGGGTTGTTTGTTGGGTCCCTTCTAGCCTGTCTGCTCAGGGAACCCCTGGTCTGTTCCTAAAACTCCAACAGAGTTTTCAAGTCCAAGGAAGGGGTGGGAGATATGCAGGTGCCTTGGCCACAGACTGACAATTTTGGGGCCTGAGGGACCAATTCTGTTCTCTCTCCCCACCGAGTAAAGATTGCCCTAGATGGGGAGTGCCATTCTAAGGCGAGGACCCCTCAGTGAACTGGAATAGGGTTTTCCCATCTGTGGGTCCCTAGGGGTCCTTGGGAGGTGGGTCTGCAGCTATATTGCAAGAGGTCCCTGAATCCCTTTGCTCATTAAGAATTGTCTAGAGAATGAATAAAACGTGCAAGTATTTCCAAATGCTAGCTGGATAATATTTTAATAAATAAAACACCAATTTATTTTAAAGTGTTGCTGAATTAATATAGCTTTTTATTATTATGAAGTTTTTCAATTAATAGGTGCTAAAATTATAGCTACCACTTAGGTGTGGGTCTGCAACCCACAGTGATATTCTCTGGTGGTGGGGGGGATAGGCGGGATTCTCTTGGAGAACATTTTTATAGTCGATATTTTTTTTTTTACAAAATTTAATAATCCCAGGAATAAGCATATTCTGTTTCTTGTGTTGACAGTATTTTAATGACATCTATGTGATTTCAAGGCTCCTGCTTGCACTTATGCTGGCACCAGATGATGACTGTCCTGACGGGTCAATGTTTAATGTGCAAGGAGGTGTTTCTCAAACTGGGGGCCCGCAGTGGATTCTCGGAGAATGGGTGTGGGTCTAAAAGTCTAGTTAGTCCTCTTTATGCCAACCCTGGCTTCTGGGGGGAAGCCTATTCAGTGTGGTGGCATAGACTGTCATGTGCCTAATGGCCACCAGATGGCGCCCCAGGCTACAGCTGCCTCCGGAGCAGTGGGGGGGCCCAGCCTCCCAAGTGGCATCAGCGCCCGGCCCCTTCCAGCCTCGAAGCCAGTTGCTCTGTCATTGAGATATTGGCCATAAAACACAGAAGCAACATGGAGGGAATATTTGTTTCTAAGGAAGCAGTTGCATTTTTTTTTACTCAGCATCCCGGAGTTCAAGGGAGAGCCCCGAAGGGACAATTTTCTCCTGGTCTTAGTCCCTGAAGCCTTTCCTGGGGTGGGTCCAGGTGTCCGCAGCTCAAGCTTGGGAGGGGTTCTGGCTTTTACACCCTTCTTGGCTGCTTCTGACCTGTCTCCAGTGGCTTCCCCAGGGGAACCTGGTTCCCTTCAAGCCAGGTAGCTCACCAAGGTCCCAGCTCCTGGGGGTGGGGGTGGCCCCATTTTGGGGCGCTTTCCTCTCACACGTGTCTCCTGCCTTGGCCTATCTCTGCTCCCACGCCTGTTTACCCAGACCTGTCTGCTGTCCACCCGGTGGGCAGAGGGTCTAAGGTCTGGGTCGAATATTGTGCTAGAGTGGGGTCCTACGTCACAGCAAGAGCACCTCAGAGTCTCCACATGTCACCAACCAAAATGCCTCTTTCTTCTCCCCCGCTCCCTCCTGCATCCCTCCCTCCTCCGTTTTTCCATATCGACCCCCCCGCCCCCCACTCGGCCCAATTCAGTTCAAGCTAGCTCAGCCCTGCACTAGCTCTGCAGGTGGTCCCCCCAAGGCTGTGGCTTGGCATCCATACTTGCCCAGCTATCCCTAAAGCTGCCCTCCCCTTTTGCCTCTGTGGGGCCACAGCAGAGGGAGTACCTGACGGTCACTCGGGGGTCGTGGGTCACTCCGCACACCATGGAGGCCTGGGTACCCTTGATGACACTCTGGTCCTGGGGAGGCTTGGTGATGCGGGTCCGGGCTGAAAGACAACAGGGAAACAGGGTGGTGAGAAGGGCAGCAGATGCAGAGGGACAGGTGAGATGCAGGTGTGTGCAAAAGGCATCTTCAGGTGACCCGGGCCCGTGTGGCTGACTTCTATGGGCAGGGGAAGGCAGACCCAGCACGTGGATGGCTCTACCACGGTGGGTGACCCAGAATGCTACCAAGAACAACGTGCCTCTGTGGTACTCGCATTCTTGGAAGCCACGTTCAGAGTGGGGACTCATTTAATCTTCCCCCAGAAACCCTTGGGAGGGATGAAGAAATGGAAATCAGAGGATGACCAGCACAAGAGTGGTCCAGCCAGGGTAAAAATAGGATCGTCTGATTCCCCGTCTGCTGCGTCGCATGCCAGCCCACCGGTGCTCAGCCTCCACAGGGGGCCCATGGGCGTGTCTATCTTGGGTGCGGAGCCCAAGTGGTGCAATCTAACGATGCCAGGGGCTTGAGAAGTTTCCTGAGAGCTGGGCTCAGCACCCTAGCGTCCAGGGTCAAGTCTGGCTGGTAGCCTGTCCGGGTAAATACACTTGCAGTGGAACACAGCCATGCCCGTTGGCTGACGTATTATCCGCTGCTGCTTTTTTGATGAAAGAGACAAGTCAGTCGAGGAGCTGGGACCGAGGCCAGCTAGCCCTCAAAGCCAAAAATAGTTACTATCTGGGCCTCCACGTGGCACCGTCTGCAGAACCCTGGCCTTCCCGCGGCCCCGCTCCTCTGGATTCATCTGGCCCTGTCCTTCTTACAAGAGGCGCCCTGGTGAGACAGCCGTGCCGATGAGGAGGCGCTGGTGGTGAGAGCCCGTGCTCAGCACACACGCACGCGCGGACGTGTGAAGTGTTCCCACTCTGCACACTCACCCCACACGACCAGGTCAGCCGAGGCTTCGTCGACCCCCCGAGAGTTGGTGGCCAAGCAGGTATAGGTCCCGGCATCGGAGATGTGCGTGGGGCTGACGAGCAGGCTGCCGGACTCCAGCAGTGTGAATCGAGGCAGCTGGACAGAGCCACTGGCCAGGACGCGCTCCCCTGGAGGCGACACGGGGTGCGCTCGGGGTGGGCTGAGGCCGCGGCACGCAGCCCCCCGCTCTCTGAGACCTCGCGTCTCCCGTCCCCGGGCGGCTCTGGGCCGGCGCTCTCAGGCGGGCCCCCAGCTTTAGAAATGCCGGGAGGGCCAGGCCGGGGTCGGGGCTGAGGCCCAGCTAGGTTTCTGACATGGAGATGGGCACAAGGGCACTCGGTCACAGAGCCCGGGTCTCCTGGCGTCTCTCCCCCCACCGTGCCGTCTGCCCTTCACCCGAGAAGGCCAGGGACTGTCTCCTGATGCAGCCAGGCACAGCTCTTGGAGACAGCTGGTCCCGGGCCGGGGGGAGGGGGGGGCAGACAGCTCTGACAAGGTGGTGACGGGCATCCTGCCGCAGGATGCTTCTGGAGAGTCACCTTCAGGAGAGCAGAAGAAAGTGACGGGAGCGGGGGTGGGAGGGACCGGGGTGGGGGCAGCATTGCCTTGCGGTGGGACCTGGGGAGGCCTGCTGCCTGGGGCTGGGGTGCGGGCATGTGCCCCGTGGAGGAGCCCCACAGTGCAGGTTTTGGTCACTGTATCTATTTTATTCTATTTCTTTTTTTTTTAAGGTTTTGTTTATTTGGGGGGGCGGGACACAGAGGGAGAGGGAGAAGCAGGCTCCCCGCTGAGCACATAGCTGGACTCTGGGCTGGATCCCAGGACCCTAAGATCATGACCTGAGCCGAAGGCAGATGCTTCATCGACTGAGCCACCCAGGTGCCCCGAGAGCTATTTTAAAGAAACTCTTCCCCGTCTGTACAGAGGGGCGTTTCCACGTGCAAGCCTGCGGGTGTGTCCATCCGCACACATGGCCAGGAACACCAAACTAGTGAGCGTGGTGGCTGACAGTGCCTGTGTCCCTACGTGTGCTGGCTGCGCTTACACTCATTCCGCAAACACTGACCGAGCCACGGCCATGTGCCAGACCCTGTCCTAGGCCCAGGGAGACAGCCGCGGACAAAGCTGAAACCCCTGACTTCGGGGGGTGGGGGGGGCAGGCAGTAGGCAGCATGATAGGCAGGTAATCTTGTGTATTAGGAGGTGGAGAAGTAAAGCGGCGGGGGGAGGGGGACGGGTCATGGGGAGGCCTGTGTACACGGGGAGAGCGGGGAAGGCGAGTTTTGGAAACAGGAGTGGAGAGGGCACATGGGGCAGGACCGCTTCAGCTCTGCTGGTGCAGAGCCCTCTGGAGCCCTGTGTCGCCGGGGAGGACGGACGCCAACCCCCCCACCCCGCCGCCTGCAGTCACGGCCACCACCACAATATGATCAAGCAGCTGTCATTCATCGGGCTTCCCTGCTGCCTGGGCACGGTGCAGGCTCCTCACGCGCATGCTCCTGTTTCGTCCTCATGCCAGCCCGGGATATGTGTACTACGGTCCTCGGTTTACAGATGGGGACCCTAAGGCTCGGAGTGAGTAAATAATTCACCCAAGGTCCACAGGTGTCAGAAGATGCAGAGCTGGGCCTTGAGCCCAGCAGGGTGGCATGCGGTGCATCCTGTGGTGTGAGAGATGGATGCCCTCCTGGAGTGTGCAGTGCACGACCTTCACAACCGTACACAGGGAACCCGACCTGGCTGGCTCCAGAACGGAGCTCTGAGGACTGCCCTAGATGGTCACAGGGTCACACCCTCCAAAGGAGATCAGTCCCCTCTACCTTTCTGCCAAGTGATGGCCGGCCGGGGCGCCCCCGAAGTCTCGCAAGCCAGGACCACTGACATGCCATCGATCACTGTGCTGTCCAAGGGGCCCCTGGTGATGTTGGGGGCGATGCCTGCAAAAGGAGACAGTGGAGCCTCTTAGCTACACCCTGGAGTAGCCCCCACAGCCAGAGGGCCAGGTCCTTGTCCTGCCCCTGCTACCCTGGCTGCTGTGGGTCCCACCGCAAACAAGGTCGCAGGTGTCCTGATGGGGCCCCTGAGGGCTCCCTGTACCCCCCGCCCTGTGGGAGGACCCAGGCTACACTACTCCCCCAGCCTTGGTTCTTAGGCCTCCGTTTGGGGGAAACCGAGGACCCTGAGGGCAGCTCCCACCCTCCATGACAAGGTAAATGGGATCCGTCCTTCATCAAACATGATGTCGAGGCGTCGAGGCTCCAGTTTCTTAAGAGAAAAAGTGGTTATGGCCAATAGAAGAACATGACCCACTCTGCACAAGCCTTGGCCCTGGAGAGTCCACAGCCTGGCTGAGCTGTGGTTCTTCAAGGCTAAGTGCAGCCTTCTTGCTCTGGGCTTGCCTTCCCTAGCCCAGCCCTCAGGGAACCGTCTGGTCGGACGTGCATGGGGGCGGAGCTTAGGGAGGGACGAGCACCAGCTTCCCTGGCACTCATGAGAAGCAAGAAGCAAGATGGCAGCCCTTCTGCCCTGACTCTCGCCCTCTGCTCCGTGGCTGCCCTGTTTGGGGGCCTCTGTGGGTCTGGGTGATGAGCCTGGAGGGGCTCAAGGAGGCCCATGACCATACGTCCCGCCTTTGGCGGCTGAGACAGGGAGCCCAGCGTCGCTCTGCACGTGCCCAGAGCCCGGCTGTCTACGGTGTGACCACTCACGGAGCATTTCGAGCTCATGCAACTCCATTAAGAGGGCAGGAGAACTATTATAACCACCAAAAGAGACTCCAAGAGGGCAAAAAGTCCGAAGTGGGGACTGAGATTCAAGTTCTGGCTCCCTTTGGGAATTAAGTCTCTCCGCTGGGACACTGGGACGGGGCGGCTTCAGCCCTGCCCGGGAAGCCAGGGACAGGTTGGATGACAGAGCGGGGCCTGGGGTTTCACAGCTGCTTCTCTCAAAGAGCCAGCGAAGTCGCCCTTGGCTCAGGGTTCCGGAGCACCAGACTGGGGCTGTGAAAGCCGGGGACAGCCACCCCGGCTGCCCAGGGACGGTCTTCTGGCATATCCTCTCCCTGCAAAATGCAGCATCTTTTCTCAAGAGGCTGCTGGCTTGGAGGAAAGCGGCGTCCTGGGCGGGAGGGACACAGGGGCAGGGCAGGGCCAGCTTACTGGTGACGGCCAGGTAGGTGGAGGTCTGCACCTCGCCGGCCCCGTTGCGGGCAAAGCACTGGAACATGCCCGTGTCGTCGGGGAGCAGCCCGCTGATCTGCAGGCCCCCGTCACCACGCTGCCGGAAGCGGCTCAGCCTCTCCACCTCCACCACGGCCGCGTCCTTGTACCAGCTGATGGAGGGCGGAGGTACGCCTGGGGGGACAGACGTGGGCCCACAGTTAGCCCACCTCCTGGCTCCCTCCATCCCGCCTCTGAGCCTGGAAGTCGGCAAGGGGTGTGTGTGGGGGGGGTCCCAGTGTGTCTTGGTTTCTAGAACCTTCTCAGAGGTGCCACTTAATGGTCTTGGAAGAGGTGAAAGATGTTCTCAGCATGGCATTTCTTAAGTTCTTTATAACAGCAGGGGTTCCAAGAAAATTTAGCTTGATTAGTTTAGCTTGGAAATGCTGGACAGGACACATTAATTTTTTTTTTTAACTGCCATTTAATTTAGCAGAACTTGTGGTATGTTCTGGGAACCTCCAACCGGGGGTTGGTTTCCCAAACTCACATGACCACAGAGTCCCGTGTCAAAGAGCATGAGGAAGGGGGTAGTGTTCCTCAGGCGGCCCTTGGGAGCCCCCTCCTACCTGGTCTGCAGAGGGAGGTGAACGGGGGCTCCCCGTCTCTCAGCCTTGCCCAAGTCATACACCCTTGGCCCGGCATGGTCTTCCTGCAGGTACCCCCAACCTCCTCCTGCCCCGGGGCTCCGCTCAAAGGCGACTTCCCCAGAGGAGCTCCTGCTCTCTGTTCAAAAGAGCCCCCCGTCGCTCCAAGCCCCCTAAGCCTGCTCGCTTCTCCCTTCTCCTTCCCAGCCCTTCTCCACGCTGACATTCTAGGACACTGTATTTCACTATTCCACGGGGCACACTCTTCCACGTAACACCTCTGTGATCAGGACATGTCTTACTATCGAAAGCATGTCATAATTTCATTGACAGTCTTTTTTCTTTCTTAGTGGCACATAAAATCATGGGGCATCTCACAACCCATTTTCGATGAAATGAAATAAGGTATCTTTGTTTATTGGTTCGTCTGCCTTCCTCTTAAGAATGTAAGTTTTGGGGTTGCCTGGGTGGCTCAGTCGTTAAGCAGCTGCCTTTGGCTCAGGTCATGATCCCAGGGTCCTGGGATCCAGCCCTGTATCGGGCTCCCTGCTCAGTGGAGAGCCTGCTTCTCCCTCTCCCTCTGCTGCTCCCCCTGCTTGTGCTCACTCTGTCAAATAAAATAAAATGTTTTTTTAAAAAAAGAATGTAAGTTTTGTAACAGCAAGGCTTTGGCTGTTTGGTTCAGTCTACACCTCCCTAGCCCAAGAGGAGTATCGGCACATTGGTAAAGCCTCCAAAAAACAGTTGTTGGGTGAATGAATGGAGCTTTCCCTTCCCTTTGTGTGGTCTCAGAAGGGGAGTCCTTACTCACGCCCTCCATGGACACCCTCCTCCTGCCTGAGCTATATTCTGCCCCTTTGCTCACAATCAGACCACGGGCCATGGTGCATGCTCTCTACCTCCCATGCGATCACCCCAGACTTCACCCCGGTTTCAGGCTGTCCTGTAGCTCAGCTGGGCCAGAAAGAGGGAGGCTGGGGGTGGGGAAAGAGGAAATTCTTCAGGAATTCTGACAAAGGGGGGTTAAGCAGAGAGAGTAGGGGAGGAAATGGAGCAAAATGACCCAGAAACCAGGCGGAGCTCATGAGATCCATCTCAGGCGAGATGTACCCAAGTTCTAGCAGTTCTGGCATTACGGTAATTTGGCATTGTCTACAACTCCCAAATTATGGGCAATTTCAGTCTGTCACCTATCCTGAAATTACGGTAATTTGGATTCATTTGTAACTCTCGAGTTATGGTAACATGGGTTGATTTCCAGTCCTGAGATTATGGTAATTTGGCCTGTTTGTTTCCTGGGGTTTCTGCTCACTGCCAGACTGGCTCCCTGCTCAGTGATGCTCCCTGGAGAAGGAAGTGGAATTTAGAAAAGTTTGTGACAGGGACAGGAAGGGCTAGAGGTCTGGGGCGGGGGGTCCTTGTTCCCCTTTGACCCCGCCACTGTGTTACCTTTGGCCCGACAGGGAATGTCCACCACTTTCTCCATCTCTGCTGTGATGTGTCTCTCTGGCTCCTTGACAAACTGAGGCGGTTCTGCAGGAGGAAGGACCAGGGGAGGGGCTCAGCGCCATGCTCCTCTTGATACAACCACTGCTCGGGTCACCCTTAAGAAGGCCCCAGCCCATCAAACTCAACACCCAAAGAACAAGTAATCCAATCAAGAAATGGGCAGAAGACATGAACAGACGACATCCAAATGGCCAACAGACACATGAAAAAGTGCTCAACATCACTCGGCATCAGGGAAATCCAAATTAAAACCACAATGGGATACCACCTCACACCAGTCAGAATGGCTAAAATTAACAAGTCAGGAAACGACAGATGTTGGTGAGGATGCGGAGAAAGGGGAACCCTCCTACACTGTTGGTGGGAATGTAAGCTGGTGCAGCCACTCTGGAAAATAGTGTGGAGGTTCCTCAAAAAGTTGAAAATAGAGCTACCCTACAACCAAGCAATTGTACTACTAGGTATTTACCCAAAGATACAAATGTAGGGATCCGAAGGGGCACGTGCACCCCGATGTTTATAGCAGCAATGTCCACAATAGCCAAACTGTGGAAAGAGCCAAGATGTCCATCGACAGATGAATGGATAAAGAAGATGTGGTGTATATATATACAATGGAATATTATGCAGCCATCAAAAGGAAGGAAATCTTGCCATTTGCAATGATGTGGATGGAACTGGAGGATGTTATGCTAAGCAAAATAAGTCAATCAGAGAAAGACAAGTATCATACGATCTCAATGATATGAGGAATTTGAGAAACAAGACAGGATCATAGGGGAAGGGAGGAAAAAATGAAACAAGATGAAACCAGAGAGGGAGACAAACCATAGGAGACTTAATCTCAGGAAACAAACTGAGGGTTGCTGGAGTGGTGGGGGGTGGGAAGGATGGGGTGGCTGGGTGATAGACACTGGGGAGGGTATGTGCTATGGTGAGCGCTGTGAATTGTGCAAGACTGTTGAATCACAGATCTGTACCTCTGAAACAAGTAATACATTTTATGTTAAAAAAAAAAAAAAGAAGAAGAAGATAGTAGGAAGAGAAAAATGAAGGGGGGAAATCGGAGGGGGAGACGAACCATGACAGACTATGGACTCTGAGAAACAAGCTGAGGGTTCTAGAGGGGAGGGGATGGGGGGATGGGTTAGCCTGGTGATGGGGATTAAAGAGGGCACGTGTTGCATGGAGCACTGGGTGTTATATGCAATGAATCATGGAACCCTACATCAAAAACTAATGATGTAATGTATGGTGACTAACATAACATAATAAAATAAAATTAAAAATAAATTAAAAATTAAAAAAATTAAAAAAAAAAAAGAAGACCCCAGCCCTACGGCCCCTTCCCCCTGGGCGGGGACCCCCAGCAGCCCTGCCCCATCTCACCCAGCACAGACAAGTAGGCTCCTCGGACGACGGAGGGGACGCTACTGCTGCGCAGGACAGCCTCGCACTCATAGTAGCCGGCGTCGCTGCCCGTGGGGCTGGGGACGGTCAGCCGCCGGTTGTAGTCGCTGATGCCGCCCGACAGCGGCACCCCATCTTTCTTCCAAATGATGTGCAGCTTGATCAGGGGCCTGGAGGGCGAGAGCGAAGCGGGCTCTCAGCCACAGGGGCCCAGGACAGGGGTGGGAGGGAGCGCAGGCCAGGGCCTCAGCCCCCGCCTCTTCGAGGTGCAGCACTCCCGACCTCGGTTTCCTCGTCTACAAAATGGGAGAGCTGTGCCCCCCGGGGGCTTGTGCCGTGGCTGGATCCAGCTCTAATGCAGGGGAGGCACCTGGAGGCCAGGCCGGCACTAACTTGGTGCGCGGGGCCCCCGAGGCCAGGAGCTGCCGGAGCCCTGCGTCTCGCTCTTCCGCCGCCTGGCGCAGCGCCCCGTCCGAACGGGAGCCAGCGGGCAGCACAGCGTTTCAGGCGCGGCGACATGACGAGGAGGAGCGCGAGACGAACACCCAAGGTCTGAAGAGGGAAAGGCAGGCAGATGGACATACCTGCCCCCCAACTCAGAGGGTGAGTCGCCACCCCCATCACCGACCCCGGCCCCTCAAGACCCCGAGACTGGGTTTGGCCTGCTCTCCTGTTCATTTTAGTTTTATATTTTTAAAAGATTTATTTATTTGAGAGAGAGAGAGAGAGAGAGAGAGCACTCATGCGTGAGCACGAGCAAGGGGTGGGGGGCGGGCAGAGGAGAGGGAGAATCTCCAGCAGACTCTGCACTGAGTGTGAAGCCCAATGCAGGCGTCGATCTCACGACCCTGAGATCACAACCTGAGCCGAAACCGAGAGCTGGAGGCTTAACTGGACGCTTATCCGACTGAGCCACCCAGGCTCCCCTTGGCCTGCTCTCCTGTTTAGCGCTGGGCGCATCTTCAAGGGGCCTGTGTCAGCTGCACAAGGTGTGCAGAGGGGTCCCGTGGAAAAGGGTCCTGTGGTCGAGTATTGTGGGCCACGCTGGCTCGAGGGCCATTAGGCAGGTTCTGGGCTGCAGGTCTTCTCCGCGCCCTTAGCGAGCTCCACACCAAGGCCTTTCCCACCCTCACGGGGAACCTGTGTCTCCAGGAGCGCATGCATAGGAACGCTGCTACAGGACTGCTCTCCGGGACCCTTCAACAGGAGGTGACCCCGGGGCCCTTGGTCTGACTCCCCACCCATCACATGCGAGCACCTTTCCTGAGTACTTACGAGGTGGGTTCAGCACTCCACCTACACACCTTACCGGGGAGGTGCGTGCTCGAATCATTCCCATTTTACAGCCGAGGGGACTGAGGCCCAGAGCATGGCAATGGGCCTGGGCCTCGGGGGGGTGGCCTATTCTATTGCCACCCTGCTGTTGGCCCGCTGGGTGACCTTGGGCAGGTTGCTTGCCCTCTCTGGGCTTCGGGGTAGTTGTGGGAGGAACAGAAATCATGCGGGAAGTACAGTACAGCGCCCACATGTGATGAGGCTCGGTAATTACTGAACTGTTTCCTGCGTAAGGGAAGTGAGGGTCGTGCGTGGCCAGGAAGGGGCTGCAGATGGGTCTGACCCCAGGTCTTCCCTCCTGCCAAGGCCCCCACACGAGCCCTCTCCCAGCCCTGCATCCCTGTCATAGCTGCCTGCACACAAGGACCAAAACTGCCCCTTCCAGATCGCCCTCAGGGCCATAACTGAGGCGTCGATACCCTGAGCTGCGATCTGCTGCCCCGTAACTTCCCCCTCCCCCCAGGCCGGGTCTCTCCCCTCAGGCCACAGAGAACGAGCCAGCCCGTCCATGGGTCACCCCTCCTCCAGGGTAAACGCCCCATCTCCTTTCCTGGGTCCTCACGTGACACTTGCAGACCTCCCTGAACTCGGGCTGGTCCCCTTGGAGCCCACAGGTCAGGAGCGCTGGCTGGAGTTAAAGGTGCAGGGGAGCGGGGGGGGGGGGGAACGTGCTACCCACCTGGCATTGGCCACACACTCCATGGTCACCTCCGAGGTCCCGGCCACCACGCTGGTGTTCTTGGGAGGAATGATGATGGTTGGGGCGATGGGGTCTGCAGGCCCCCCGACATCTGGGGAGAGGTCAGGGGATAGCTGGAGACAGAGGGCGGAAATCCTGTCTCCACTCAGGAGACCTTGGTCCTCATGGAGTGGGGCAGGTGACCACGGGGCACCGACCCAAGCAGCATGACCCCGGGGTCCCTCTCACCTCTCCTCCTCCCTCTGGTCATGGGCATCTGCAGTGTCCAGCGAGCGCCCACTGGAGACCTCCAGAGCCCTCCCCACCTTCCTTTCACATAACATACCCTCCCCCTTAGTCCCTTGTCCTGTCCGTGCCTTCAAAATCCTTCCCTCCATCCACATTTATCTTATTAGCTTACTTCTTCACTGGCCCCCTCTTCCACCTGAATGCAAACTCCCTGTACTGGGTTGAATAGTAATCCCCCCAAATTCATGTCCACGGCAGCTGTGGATGTGACTTGCTTTGGAAATAGGGTCTTTGCAGGTGTGATCAAGTCAAGATGAGGTCCTTCTGTATCCGGGTGGGCCCTAAGGCCGATACGACATGTCCTTACAAGAGGAGTGAAATGGAGACACAGACACATGGACATACAGGGGAGAAGGCCAGGTGAGCACGGAGGCAGAGACCTGGAGTGATGTATTTCCAAGGCAAGGAGGAATGCAAAGGATTGCCAGCCACCACTAGAAGCTGAGAGGCAAGAAAGGATCATCCCCTAGAGCCTTCAGAGAGCACACAGGCCTCCCGACACCTCGATTTCAGACGTCTGGCCTCTAAAACTGTTAGAGAGTACATTTCTGTCGTCACAAGCCCCCCAGTTTGTAGGATTTTGTTACAGCAGCCCAAGGAAGCTAATACATTCCCCGGGGCAGGAACCTCACGAATCCTTGTCTTGGGCTGAATTAGGTCTCCTCCAAATTCGTATGTTGAAGCCCTAACCTCCATGTGACTATTTGGAGTTGGGGTCTTTTGTCGGTCATCGGCTTAAGTGAGGTCATAAGGGTGGGGCCTTAATCCAACAGGGCCGGTGCCCTGATCAGAAGAGAAAGAGACACCACAACTCTGTCTCTGCCACGCGAGGACACAGCAAGAAGGCGGCTGTCTGCAAGGCAGGAAGAGAGGCCTCAGCATAACCCAACCATGCTGGTCCCTTGACCTTGGACTTCCTGAACCGAGAGAGGTCACCACTGTGCTGAAGCCCCTGGTCGGGTAGCCTGTTACGGCAGCCCGCGCTGAGACAGCCTTGCTCACGCCTCCTTCTCCAGCACCAGGGAGACGTCTGCACATAGCAGGGGCTCACGTATATTTGTTCGGTGAAGGCACGAATGGACCAGGGCTAGCCCTGCACCAGTTCAGGATCGGTGATTGAAATGCAAGAGAACATATCACGAGTGGGCTTTATCAACACAATACCCCAAACTCCTCTAACAGAGGCAGTAGCTTCGTCTTTTGTATTTTTTTTGAGTTCTTTAAGAAGTGGCCAGGCTCTTGGTGGGTCAGCACAGGCCCGATATTGGCAGAAACTCCAATATTCTCCATGCACCTGCTCCAGGGCTCCTGGAAGTAGAGCCACAGAGGGCTTTTTCTCTGACGAAAAATCCATCCAGTTGGCTCCTTCCCAGGAGGTTCTGGAGGCAGCCGACTATAATGACCTGCACGGCCCTGGGGTGGGCGTGCGGTGGGGAACAGTGACAGGACATCCTTTATGGGGAGAGCATGTCACGGCCCCACTGCCGCTCTGGGCCACCCCGTTCAGCCCTGGGCAGGTTTTCTTGCCTGGACTTCAGGCTTTGCTAGAAAAGTGAAAAAAATTTAAAAAATAAAGTAAAATGAAGAAGGAAGAAAGGAAGCATATAAAGTAAAATAATTGCAACAAGATAAAAGCCTCATGTAGGTGCCATAAAGAGCGATCGGATTGAAAGCTGCTGATATAGCTGAATCCATAAAAGTGTGCTCTAAGTTGTTTATTACATGCCGGGGCGCGCAGGTACCACGGCCCAGATTAATGGGGCAGGAGGAGGAGACAGACAGTTAGAGCCCAAGCGACATGCCCCACTGTGGAGCGAGGTAAACAGAGCCCTCGGAGTTTAAAAATAGGAGGGCCACCCCAGGGCCTCAGGGCAACTCGTTGGGTGGAGGGGAGACTGACACCCATCCGGGGACCCTGGAGGTCATGCCTTGGTCCTGGCAGCGGCCCTGGGGCTCGAGGGTAGGGACCAGCCATGGTTGGGGACCCCTGGACCCAGCGATGGAGGGCTGGGGGGTCAGGAAGACCTGGTTCAAAACCTTGCTCCACCCCAGCCATCCTGCAGTGGTGCAGTGGGGGGGGGGGGGGGGGGGGGGGGGGGTAGAGGGTGTCTCAGCTGGGTCTTGATTTTCTCCGGGGCAATATGGGGATAAAAATGACTGCATCGCAGGGTTCTGTGAGTTCAGCCCCTTGCTCAACAGATCTTTTCTGGGTGAGGGCTCAGTCCCTTCCAGACTGTGCCTGGTACCAGGGATTCCCCACTGAGTGAGGCGGGTAGGGGTCTGTCCTCATGGAGTGCACGGTCTGGATCTCAGATCAGTGCTTAGACATTTATCGGATTAGAGCTGATGGGATGGATGCCGGGAAGAAGGGCCTCGGTGGGGGTGGCCAAGCTTGTCTGGGGTGAGCACAGAGTACCCGGTGCTGAGTAAGTACTCAGTAAATCATAGTCTGTCCTCCTTGGGGTGTACCTGCCTATGCTCGGGGACAGCTTCCTTGTCTCCCACCCTCCACCCGCCCAAACCACGTGATTGGACCCAGAGACCACCAGAAGGTGAGAGTCCACAGACCCTCCAGGGCCTTCCGACTGAGCATAAGAGTTCCCACTCATCCGGCCCCTTCCTGGCACTCTGCTGAACCTTACTCCCTCATCACAATGGCCACCAGCCACCGGATGCCGGTCATGATTGTCATCCACAATTTATAGATGAGAAAGCCAGAGACATTAAGTAGTTTACTTCCCAGTGACAGTCGCTAATGAAGGACAAAACCAGGAATGGGATCAGGTCTCCGGGGCTGCAAACACGCGCCATTAACCACTCCCCAGATCATCTCTCTGGCTCAGTCCTTGCTCGGGCACAGAGGGAAACAAATCTCCCTTTTGGCTGAGGTCCGCTCTGCTAGAAGTTGTCTGAACTACCTCTGAGCACCCCCTCAGCCCTGGTCCCTTTCCCCCGGCCCCCATGCACGCCTTCTCCTTTCCCTGCCACCCGTGACCTCCTGGTTGCAAGTCCCCTTTTCTCCACTCTGATTCTCTTTGATTGCTCCGGACATTTAGCTCTGTGGACCCCTTTCTCCAACACCCCTTTCCCTGAGCTTCCAGGACCCACCAACTACACTGTGCCTCACACAGTTCTCCCCGTCTCTGGTCTCCGGAAGTGAAGAAGCCAATGGTCCTTGTCCCTCCCACCCTAACCCCCAGTTCCCTGGCTCCCCCTGATCTCACCAGCCTCCTATTCTGGTGTGGTGTGAAGGTAGAGAAGGACAGCTTGGGGTGGACTGGGGACGTCAAGACGGCCCTGGGTGGCACGGACTTGGCTCCAAGCAGGACACACCTTGCTGACAGGTGCTCTCTGCTGCGGGCCCTGTGCTGGCAGCTCCTTGCTCGCCAGGTCTTCGGATGACCAGCTGGGGTGAGGAGGACCATGCTTGGGGATGGAATGCAGGACATCTGCCTCATCGGACTCATGCTCTGGGCAGTGGGGTGAATGGGGCCCAAAGGTCAAGCCAGAAAATCACATGCAAAGCAGAGCAAGGAGGAGAGTTATCTTCCATGTGAGTGCCTGCCGTGGACAGGACCCAGGGCTGAGAAAGCACAGAGGCTCTCCACACAGAGACAAAGTTGGATCCTGCTGCCCTGGGGTGATTCTGGTAACAGGCACCAGGAGGGGACACCACTGTGATGCATTCTCCTGGGGTCACCTCATCGAATCCTCCCAACTACACTTTTTCCAGAGGTACCAGGAAACAGAGACTCAAGGACCACGTGACTCACCTGGGCCACAGGTCAAGTGTGGGGGGGGTGGAGCAGGGAGGTAAGCTGCTCCCCTCTCCTGGGCAGGCATCCAACATGGGGGCCATGAACCACAGGTGGCTAGGAGCTCTTAAAATGTGACTGGCGCCCCTTTGATTTAATGGGATTTAATTTGATCTAATTTACATTTAATTAAAAACAGATCCCCAAATCAGTTATTAGAACACTTTTAAGTATGTGTAGAACAACTCGGGTATCCAACATCACCTTTCCAGCTGTAAATTTGATGAAGTCTAAATGCAGATCACATATTTCAGATGAAAATTGAGCAACCAAAAGATGTGCTCCAAGTATAAAATACACAGAGATTTCGAAGACTTAGTAGGAAAGAGAAGCCCAGCATAAAGTACCTCATTAATATTTTCTGTCGATTGTATGTGAAAATGGTAATGTTTTGGATATGTTGGGGCAAATAAAATACGTTAATAAAATTGATTTCCTGTTGCTTTTTCCTTTTTTAAAAATGAGGCTACTGGCAAATTGTAAATTACCCCATTCCTGAGTGTGGGGCCACAGTCCAGGCTTGACAGTCTGTGTGAGGTCATCAGGGTGACCCCTGGGCAGGGGTCAGCTCCCAACTCCAGGGGGGGCACTGGCTTTGTTCTTAACTTCTGTATTTCTGAAGAGCATGGGCATCCCTCCACCCCACCTCCCCGCCCCAGGGCCTCTAAGAAATAGAATTGCCCCGGAGGGCAGAGGAGGGGGGAACAGAGGGAGGGGCCAGCCTCCCTGAGATCAGGGAGGGGGGCTGGAGCTGGTGGTCGGTAAAGTGGCAAGTGCTCCTGGTAAACTGGCTGGCAGGCAGGCGGGCTGGGGAATTTTGTGTCAGTGACATGAACAGGGTTTTGAAGTGCAATCACTTGTGGGAGGAGAAATTAGCTGAGAATCAGCTGATTCTGCTCTTAATCCAGCACAAATCGCCGCGTGAGAACAGAAGACAAGGAGAGATGGGGTGGGAGAAACAGACAACCGGAGGAGGCTTGGGTAGATACGGGGGTCCGGAAGGGTCCTACCCGCCTCCCTCGGGCCAGATGGAGGGTTGGGGTGGGGAGCTGAGATGGAGCAGAGAGTGAATGACATCCACAGTCCGCCCGCAGGGTTGCTGGCTTAAGGCCCGTGAGGAGGAGGTTGGGTGTTGGGGAGGAGCACAGAGTGGGGGGCTCCAACCCCTGGTCCCAGGGTAAATTGAGTCACCTTGACTCAGACCGTGAACTTTGCCTCTTCCCCAGTGACTGAATTCTATTAGACTCCAGGTATCTGATCACTGGAGAATATAGGGGGGCCCAGGTCAATGTCAGAGGTCACCCTTGTGACCCTGATAGGTCAGTATCCTGAATGGAACCCTCCTCTGGGCATTCAGGTGTCTTTCTAGGCCAACTGGAACTTGGGGCTGGGGAAGGGGATTAATTCCAGGGATATGGGAAGGGGTTCTGCTGGTGCTCAGAAGGCCTAGGAATGGACACGGTAGGGCTGAGGAATGTTCTGGGCTTTCCAGACACCGGCAGACAGAGGCAGGGATCAGGGGAAGGACAAGGGAAGGCCCCATGCAGACCCACACTCATGTCCTGCTGCAGGCGGCTGTGTCCCCACGCGACCATGCATGATAAATGAGACTTGCTTTTGGGGCAGGAGTGGTACAGATGTGGAGGGACGTGAACATCTGGCCCCCCAGCTTGCGTGGTTGTTCGGCTGCTACGGCAAGCTCGGGTAACCACGTACTCGGCGAGGCTTCCGGGCCTGGGCCGGCTGCCGGAGCAACCCCACCCGCCGTCTCTCGCCCAGGGACAGAGTGCAGAGGGAGGGGGCCAGGCTGGCTGGCGAGAATCAGGCCAGGGAGGGCGTCCCAGCATTTCCATCAGGGATCAGACACCTGCCTTCAGTCTCGGCTAGACGAATAAATACCTCTTTGCCAAAGGAGACCCAAGGAGCCACCCCTTTCCATTTGCTAACATCTGTTCTCTGCCACTGGGGAGAGCTTGGCCCATCTCTTCCAGGGCGCTGGGTGGTTTCTGGGATGGGCAGAGAGGCAATTTTAGGCAGGAGCCTGGGCGGAGAGCCTGTGTTCCCACGAGTGGAGACAGCCTGGCTCTGAGTAGTGCTTTGATGGACCAGCTGAGTAGAAGCTGTGAGTGCAGTTCTCTTGAAACAAGCTCCCCATCTCCTGCATGCTCTCCCTGTCGGCACCTGAGCCCCAGAGGTGGCCGTAACCCACACATGCATACTCTCTTCCGCATCCCACGCCGTCTCTGGGCCTCCAGCAGCCCTGCTCACAGCCAGCTCAGCGTCCCCTCCCCTGATGCGGGAACTCAGCTTTGTCATGGGAACGGGGTCCAGCACTCAGCTCCCTCCTTGCTTCTACCCTCACACTCCCAATGCTGGGGCTCCTCCTCCTATTCCTGGGAGGCCCCTCCGCTGCCCTACTCTAGCCTCCCACCTCTGCCACCACTCCGTCTTCCCAATGACCCCCTGGAGCCCTGTTCCCAAGATTTAATGACGCGCTCCTCCATCCGTCCCAGGCCCAGCCGCTTACTTACTCTCCACGGCAAGAGTGATGGGCTGGCTGGTCTTGTTATCCCCGTTCTTGTCATTAACAGCCTGCACGTAGTAGCGGCCTGCGTCGGGAGCCACCGTTGACAGGATGACGAGGGTGTTCTCCAGGGTGATGGCTCTGCGAAGAGGAAAGGATCTGTCTGACAGGGGCCCAGGGGCTCTGAGCATCGGAGGATGGGCACGGGGACAAGAAGCTGGTGGCCCCCGGAGCCCCTCCTCCAGCCCAGCTCCCAGGACCACTGACTGCCTCAACTTCAGCATGCTCTGTTTGCCGAGAATCCCAACATGCTGCCAGGGTTGGGGTCAGACCCAAACCCAGCATGTGCACATAGGTCCGAGACCGTCCCCGTTGAAGCTTCCCAGCCCCCACCCCACACCTGGCCCTGGGCGTCCGAGCCCCCACGGCCTTCTGTCCTCTCCCACATCACAACTTCGATGCTGAGTGTGACCCTCTCTCACCAGGAGGGTCCAACACCAAAGAAATCCATTCAATGGAATGAATGAACGAGGAACGGATGATGAGCAATGATCATGAATTTAGAAATGAAGAGGATCATTCCAGAATCAATGCCTTAACCTAATTCTACGTTTGTTGGGATTGATTCCAAAGCCACAGGTGGCCTGTAACACCGATGACGGGGGTTCCTCTGTCCCCCAGTCCCCTCTCAGGGTGTCAGGTGCTCCCTTCCCGAAGCTGGTCAACAAGGATGGAGACTGGCTGTGGGCTGAGGGGGCAGGAGGAAGGAGGCCAGCTGGGCGGTGGGGTGCAGGTCCCCTCTGCTGGGGTCCCACCATGCAGCCCCGCAGCACCTGGTCTGCAGGCAGGGAAAGGGGCCGGTCCAGGCGGGAAGCTGAGGACCCCATCTGATGCGGGGGAGACAGCCCCAGGAGCGCTGCCCACGCCCGCTCTGCCCGGCTCCCCCTCTCACCCGTTCTCTCGATGACAAACAAAACCATTAGTTTGTCAAGTCTATCTCGGATTTTAATGTGATGTGCCCGAGACAGCTGTTAAACATCCTTAATGTTAGTTTAACAAGGACAGACCCAGTTGAATTCTTTTCAAATTTTCCCATTAGGTGAATGTTACAGAGTTTTAAACAGGCTCTCAAATAAACATCCCCGCTGATGCCTCTCTAGCTGGGCTGTGCTGGTGTCCCCTCTCTCCTGGTTTTGGGGGGGTTCATGGGCTGAGTCTCACACCGTCAGTGGAGCTCTGGGAAGTAGGAAGGGAAAGCCCTCTCCCCCCAGTTCTTGGGTACCCTAATGATATTTTTTGTTTTTTTCTGGAGGAAAACCCCTCTCCAGCTAATGAGCTGATGGAAAGTAAGATAAAGCCAGGCTAAAATATTTTAAAAGTGACAAGCTGGGACAGGAACAGGGACCGTTTCCCTACAAGGAAGTCTCCTGCAGAGGTCCTTGTCCTTTAGTGCAGCTTGTGGGGCAGGCCAGGGTCGGGGAGGAAGGCTGGGCCATGTCAAGGGCCGGGCGCAGCTCTGGAATGAGCTCCGGCCACAGCCTCTAAGGAGCACACATCCTCCTCCATGCTGAGCCTCAGTCTCCACATCTGTGAAGGGGGTAGAAGAAATGCTTGTGAAGATCCCTCCCAGCCCTGAGGTTGAGGGATTCTGATTCCTGCCGCTGCTTCGGTCCTATCTGCATCTGGCCTGAGGCTGTCACCCTCCCTCTCCTGCAGCCCTCACCTGGCCCACAGTCCAAGGTCAGGACTAATGTGATGGGCAGCAGTGCACCTGGACCACTTGACGGGAGCTTCCCACCCTCTCCAACACGGCGACCCTGGACAAGCCGGCTGAATGAAGTCTCTGGAGGGTGGGCACACTGAGCATGGCCGGGCCCCACTCCCCAGGGCACCTGCCTGCCCTGAACCCCCTCTTGCCTCCAGGGAGGGTTCCCATCTCCAGTGCTTTCTCTCCTTAACCAGGAAGAGACCACCTCATCCCCCAACCTGTCCTTTGGTCTATTTTATCCACATTACGACGGATCCTTCTAGGTCAGTGGTTCTCAACCAGGAGGTGCGGGGGAGGGGGGCTTCACCCTCCGGGGACATTTGATAATGTCTGGACAAGTGCTAGTATCACAGCTGTGGGGCTGTGATAGGAACTAGTGGGCAGAGGTCAGGGATGTTGCTAAGTGTCCTACAATGCACCGGACAGCCCACACAATGATTTTTCGGGCCCCAAGCGTGGACTGTGCCGTGGTGGAGATGCCCTGTCCTGGGTGAGATGGCATAGCGGGTGGCAGTTCATCCACGTAAGCAGCTGGGAAGCCAGGTGGGGCAGCGGGGCTGGGCTGGTGGGATATGGCAGAAGGTATGTGCACCATCTCCAAGCTCAGACCCTAAGGACCCCCTGTGCAACTCCTAGGTTCTCCCCTCTGTCAGAGCAGGGCAACTCTGAAGCCCAGGGTTGAGGACGGCAGAGCTCCTACCAGCCGGGGCCCCCGGATGACTGTGGAGGAGCGTCCTTCCCCTCCCTTGCCTCTGCTGGGACTTTAAATGAGCAAAAAAAAAAAAAAAAAAAAAAAATACACTTCTCCGGTGCTAAGTCCCCGGCGTTTGGGGGTCTTGTCTGTAACCGCAGCTGGTGTTGCCTTAACTTGCGCTAGAGGCAAGGAGAACACTCTGGACTGGGGCCCTCAGGACCAGGGATGGAACTCCGAATGTGGCAGAGGGACTTCGAAGCCCTCATGGCCTTTGACCGGCCCTCCCTCTGCCCTCAGCAGGTGGTTACGGAAGGTCCCTGGACTTCCGGCCTTCTGCAGGATGACCACCCCCTCGATAGATGGTTCTGGAATGACCCTGTACCTCACTTCCCAAGCACACAGAGCTGCTTCTGGCACTCAGAAGGGCTTCTGGCCTGCTGCACCCCAGATTCACCCACTCTGAAAGAAGCTGCTGGAATGCTCTTGGGGCATGGAGGTCAGGGTTCAACTCTCGGACAGAGGCGGCGGTACATTTTCCAGCCACACTCTTCGGGCTCCAATTGACTAGATCTTTCCCACTTCCCTCATTGGCCCAGCTCCCACCCCACCTTCCATCCACTCCTATTAAGCCAGCCCTTTTTTCCCCTTGGGTCCATGGGGGCCCAACTGATAATTTAATTAAGAATAAAAGAAATCATCCTAGAACCTGCCCAAAGCCCCCAGCATGTGTCTTTGTTGGGCAGCTTGTCTCCTTTTCAACAGCGAGCCCCAGGGCCGCGGCGAAGTGTGGCTAATCGGCGTCCCTGCCCCGGCAGTGAGAACAGCCTTGCGGAGATAGCGCCCCCCCGTCGGCGCCCCGCACGCCCCTCCGGCTGATAGCACTCAGCAGATACGTATCTCTGGCAAACAGACGCCAGAGAATTTGCTTCCAGGGACCTTTCCTCTCAGCCATGAATATTAATCTGCTGTAATTGCTGAGATACAATCTCCACAGCCTTGTCTCATGTGTTTGGCTGGAGTGTTGGAGCGGGTGGGAAGGCGGCGGGTGTGACCATGAAGGCGGGCATGTGTCTGCACGCCAAGATCATTCTGTCCCAGTGCCAGAGGCTGTTGGCAATGGAAAGGGGGTGAGGACAGAGGGCGGGAGTGAGAAAAGGGGGTGGCAAGGTGTTAGGCGAGGGGCGATGCAAGTGAGGGTGGAGAGAGGTTCTCATCCCCCACAGCGAACACGGTAGAGACGCGTCCACGAGCCCTCCTGCAGCCGCGGCACCTGCTGTGAGCTGTCATGGAGCCGCTCTTGCCTCTGAGTCTGGATGGGGCCTCAGCATCCTTCTCAACACAGTATTCCAGGCAGCCTCTGCCAACCGACTGGCCTGCAGGCTGCCATCATGGATATACCTGGAGCTGCGTGATAACCTCAGAGAAGGGAGTTAGGGAGGGCTCAGGACTCACCTGTCTCAGTACCCATGTGGGGGAGGACCCCCCCTTCTGCAGTTCAGCCTCACTGTCTGTGTTAATGGTAAACTGTGCTCTGCTGGCTTTACTGACCCTTAATGAGGCGCGAGGAAGCCTGAGCCGACTCATACAGCATGAGCCTGTCCACCTGTTAACCTGGGGGGGCGACTCCAATCCTTCCCTGGCTCTGTAGCCACACCCTTTGCCATGTGACTTCGCGGCTCTTCTCACTCAAGAGGCAGAGTTCATCCCCCTGCTTCTGGAGGCTGAGTTCCACCACATGACTTGCTTTGAGCATCGGGATGTTAGCAGAGGCTTGGCAGATCCATGTTTCTGCTTCCTTCCTGCTCCTCTGCAATGGCCAGAAGAAGCCGGGGCTAGCTGGCTGGGGGATGGGACATGCGGAGCAGAGTCCCCCGGCTAAGCTAACCCATCAATAGCCAGCCGACCCCAGGCAAATCAGAGAGCCCAGCCAAGGTCCCGATCTGCACATTCATATGACACATAAATGCTTACTGCTTCTGGTCCCTGGGACCTTTTGTTATGCAGCATTTCTGTATCTGCGGGTAACGGATATAGTCTAGGACAGTGGTTCTCAATTGTGTCTGCATGTCAGAGTCACTGCGGAGCTTTAACCACCCCCCCAAGTGCCAGGGTACACCCCATTTCAACAAACTCAGAATGTGCAGGGGGGAGGATCTAAAGATAAATGCATTTTAAATTGTCCAAACGATTTTAACAGGTAGTCAGGTTGCGAATCACTGTACCAGGACCAATTCTCTATGAGAGCAATCACTTTATCCTTCTTCTCTCCTTGTCTGTGTCCCTGTTGGCACATAATTTCCACATAAGACAGAATTAAGGATCCTGACTCTGGAGTCGGCCAGGTTGGAATCAGCTGTGTGAGACCGGGCAACGTGGTTCAACTCTGGGGGTGGGGGTGGGGGCTCTACCGTCCAGAAAGTGGAGACAAAACCAGCCCCCTCATGGGACTATTGTGAGGGTCGTTCCTCCAACGGCCACTATTTGAGTGTGTGCTCTGGGGACTGAAAGGGGAACGAGACAGAGCGTCTCTCGCGTGGAGGTGCACACCCATCGCGGAGGAGAGGATGATGCGGGCAGTGTGCTTAGCCCAGGCTCAAGGCCACAGCGGCCACTCAAGGAACGACAGCTGCTGTTCGTGCCGGGATGTTACCACGTTATTCTTGTGAGGCCTCTCTCACCCCAGAGGCAAGAACTGTCCATCTTGGCTCCCGCTTCCCTCAGAGACCAGGATGGGCCCCGCCCACAGCTGACCTGTGGCCTGAGGGGACCAGGACAAAGGTGGTCTTTCTTGTTTTCTGGGGAGTGGGGTTGAGGGGGGAGAGCTGGAGTCCAAAAGGAGAGAGCTGGGGCTGGCTCCAGACCCCGAGGCAGGATCGGGAGGGCCGGGAGCGTCCCTGGAGGAAATGCTCTGCCCCTCGCCCTCTGTGAGGTGTTGGCTCCATGGCTCCTGCCCACAAGCCTGGCTGCCACAACCCACGCCCCGGGCCACACAGAGGGGTCCTTGTTAATGCTGAAAGGGCCATGTGTTTCTCTCCCTGCCGGGCCTCCCCAGCCTCCCCTCCTCCAAAACACACAGAGCCACACCCGTACCCCACACGGGAAACGGCCGGGTGGCCACCCTGCCGGGGACATGCCAGCGCCCTCCCACGGATGGGGATGGCTTCTGTCACTGCCTGTTGTGGGTTTCAGTGCTTTGGGAGGCAGCTGAGAGTGGGGCCGACGCCCTGGGGCTCCCCAGGAATGCCACCGAGCTGCTGTGTCCCCAAGTCTTCACACGTGTGTTCCCAGAAAGCCCCTCCTTGTTGGCCACCCTTCTCTTGTCATCCGGGAGGTCCCAGATCCCCTCTCCCACAGGGCGAGCCCCCTGCGTCCCCCTCCAGAGCAGGGCCTCACATGCGGCTGCTGGGCGGGATCTTGCGGCCGTCCCGGAACCAGGTCACCTGTGGCCGTGGGAAGCTGGCGATGCGTGGGGCGCGGATTACAGCTGCTTCTCCATGGGAGACACTCTGGTGCTTCTCGCCTTCCTCAAAGCTGCCCATGTCTGCGGGAGGGAAGAGCGTACGTGTGGGTCAGACTGCCCAGATCCCGTGCTGGGAGTGGTGGTGGCAGGATGGCCGTGGGGAAGGAGGCCGCCAGGCTCAGACCACCCACCCGACCCCATCACGCCACCTTCTAAGCCCATCATTATGACATGCCCTGCTTTGTGCTTTGGGGGTTTACATCCATACATCCATGAACCAATCGATTCATCCAGCAACCACGAAGAGGTTGGTCATTATTTCACACATTTTACAAAGGGAAAAACTGCCCAAACAGGCTCCGAGAGGTTCCTTGACTTGTCCAAGGGCACGTGGCTAGGAAGGGGGCAGAGCCAGGATTTGAACTCAGATCTGAGTCTGGAGTCTGGAGTCTGCCCTACAGGGCAGTCGGGGTTTCAGCGTGAGGAGAAGGGCACATCTTGGGGCTGGTTTCCTAGGTTCTTGGTGGAGGCAAGGTTGGGTACGCTGGGGAGGGTGGGGTCTTGGATGCTCATAGAGTATGGATATGATTTTCCTCCTCTGCCTTGGGCGGGAAGCGTATGAGGCTGCATGCATGTGTGAATGGAAACACCATATTGCTCTTTTAAAAACATGCCTACCCTGCTGGCAGATAAGGAGGGGAACGTTTGTCCCGGCTTTGCTATGCCGGCCTGGAGGGGAAGAGAGCAGCAGAGATGTAGGCAGGAAACTTCTGGTGGCCCACCTGCCGGCTGGAATCGGGGTGGGGTTTGATTCTAGTAGCAGAGGGTTACAACGGGGCACGGGAAGGGGTCTGCGCTGAACGTCATGACTTTTGAACATTAATGTACATCCTTGCTACTCAAAGTGTGGTCCATGGGCCAGCAGCACGGGCACCACCTGGGAGTCTGTTAGAAATACAGAGTCTCAAGCCCCACCCCGACCTACTGAATCAGAACCTGCATCTTCACCAGACCCCCAGTGAAGGGTGTCCATATTCAAGTGTGACAAGCATCACTGTCCCCAACTTGGCCACATACCAGTTAGAAAAAGTGCTGATGCTAAGTTCAAGAACTTACCTGCAGACTTCTGTTTCCACTGGTATGGGGTGTGTGAGCTGGCCATCAGCATTCCCATGTGCAATCAGGTTCTGACCACCGAAAACTGAGCTGCATGTCCCCACTGCCCACTGTCCCCTCCTTGGCCAAGGCGGCCACGTCCCAAGCCACCTGGTCTCCTGCTGCTTTCACTGTTATTTCTCAACCCCTTGAATATCACTGCCTCTTCTCCCTCTCCTTCAACCAGGCATCCCCCAGCCTGGCTAAACCTCAGAATCCCCCGAAAGGGTGGGCGGGACTCAGATGTGGGTATTTCTAAAGCTGCTCAGGTAGTTCCAACATGAGCCAAGGTGGAGAATGACCGTCTGGGCTCAAGCTAGCAGCTCATAGTACTTTGGTGGGTCTCAGAATCCCCTGGGAACCTGGTAGGCCCATAGATTTGTTCCCATCCTTTGCTCCTCCCCAGGGCACGGAAAGGCCCTGCTTTGATGCACCTGGATCTCTGAGTTCTTGATTCGCTCTCTCTAGGACACTGCTGCATGCCAAAGTTTGAGAACCACGGGCCTATCCTCTCTTTTTCCAAAGTCCTGGGTTCTATTCTCCTCCTGGCCCCACTGCCCCCTGGGAGGCCTCCCTTCATCTAAAGGTTTTGACCACAGTCTCTCTACAAAGACTCTCATATCTGCTCTGGCTCTTCTCTGAGCTCCAACACCCCAAACTCGATTTCCAACAGAAATATTGGCATTTCTTACCTCCTTCTTGCTTTCTTCTGTCAATAGCTCCCACCTGCACCTGCCTGCAAATAGCTCCCACTTGCACCTGCCCTGGAGCCTTTTGTGGTGCTTTGCTTCCCTTCCCTGTACCCACAAAGTCCTTTGACTCTTCCTCTGGTATAGCTCTCTCATTTACCAAGCCCCCTGACCCTAGTTCCCACTGGCCCACCACCAAGCGAACCCCGTTACTCCAGCCGCTCTGACCACCCCCCAACAGGGTCTCCATAGGCTTCCCCCCACCCATCATCTCACACTCTTCCTAATTAATTTTTTCTGGACATATGGCTGACTTGCTCAGAAACTTTGGGATCTCCTCATTGTCCCAGGAAAGTCTAAATCCCCTTGCTTGATTCAAGATCCCTCCCTAATCTGACCCCAATCAACCTTTCCCGTCTTAATGCCCACACCACATCATGTGCCCTCCTGCCACGCTGAATTACATCCTGCTTCCCATCTCAGGCCTGTCCTTGTGTGGGGCCCCTGCCTAGAAAGTCTCCAGAACAAGCCATGATTCACCAAGGTGCCATGATTCAACAGCATCCCAGAGGGATCCAGCCAATTAAGGATCGCAAGAAAGAGAATGTGCTCTTGGCATCCTTGTTCTACATTTAGTAGGCAGTAAATGTAATGGTAATGGCTTTGGAGTCAACTCTGAGACTTGAGTTCAAATCCTACTTCTGTCACTTATTAGGCATGACCTTGGGCAAAATTTTGACCTTGCTGAGCTTTAATTTCCTCTTCTGTAAAATGGAGTTATGAAGAGTATGTTCCTCATAGGTTGTAGTTAGGATTAGATGAGATACTACATGTGTGTGTGTCAGGATCTATCTTTATTTATTTATTTATTTATTTATTTGAGAGAGAGAGAATGAGAGACAGAGAGCATGAGAGGGAGGAGGGTCAGAGGGAGAAGCAGACTCCCCGCTGAGCAGGGAGCCCGATGCGGGACTCGATCCCGGGACTCCAGGATCATGACCTGAGCCGAAGGCAGTCGCCTAACCAACTGAGCCACCCAGGCGCCCTGTCAGGATCTATCTTTCCACAGACGGCTGCATCAATATTTATCTCCCATCCAACATGCCCTTCTTATGAATGTGCTGGCAGTGATGGTATATAACTTTCAAGGCTAGGTCATCAAAAGGATGCAGCTTCCCCTTGGATCCATCTCTCTGTCCAGACACATCTACTTGGAATCCAGCCACCATGTTGTAAGGAAGCTCAATCTGGCCCACACAGACATGGGAAGGGTGCATGAAAGGAGGAACTGAGGTCCCCAGAGGACAGCCAGCACCCACATTGGACATGTGAACTGATGTGTGCCTCAACGCCTCACATAATTTCAGTCCCCAGCCTTTTAAGTCTTCCAGCGGAGACCTCAGTCATACGGAGCGGAGACGAGCCATCCCTACTGTGTCTTGTCTAGATCCAAGGCTCACATACTCGGTGAGCCTAATAAATGATTGCTATACACCACTATGCTTTGGGGTAATCTGTTATGCAGACACAGAAACTGGAAGAATATATTAAAGTGCTAAAAATTATATCTAATATTAAAGTATTAGAATCGTATACATTTTTCACAGCTTAGCTGAAACATCGACCTCTTCAGCAAACATTACCCCATGCCACCAAACAGAATTAAAGAACAGAGATTGCTGCACGCTGACCCTCCATTGGATTTCTTCCTAGGTGGACTTCATATGCATGTAATCTCATGCTACCAAGGCTAGCTTGACTCTAATAAATACACATTTTTACTTATTTATTAATTTCCATTACTTGGCTCTGTCTATAAAACATTATGTCAATAAATCACATTGATTTCAGTTCTCACAATAATTTTATCTATTTAAAAAACTTTTCACAGAACTCTGAAGATATATTTGAACAATTTAAAGCAATTTCATGGTAATAGTGTTTCTTTCTCCCCTCTTGAGTTTTATTAGCTCCATTTCATCAGTGAGGAAATTAAAGCTCATGGAGATAGAGTGGCTTATCCAATGTTAAGCAGTCAGGGCTGGGCAGGGCCAGCAATCAAATCTGCGCCCCCGCCCCCCGCATTTCCTCTCTGCTTCTTTCATAACTCATCCCCTACATTAACATGCTTCACACACATTCTTTATCTCTCCCTACCATACTGTAAGCTTCAAGAGGCAGTTGCGTTCATCAGCAAGTCCCTACAAGGCACTCAGCCCTGTACTCTGCACATAGTAGGTTCCTTCTAAATTCACCCAATGCCATCGTACAATGACTCTTACTGAGCCCCTACTGTGGGATGGATGAATGGAGGGTTGGAGGAAGACAGGAAGAGATGAATGGATGGAGAAGGAGGGGATGGATGGAGGAAAGGCGGGCAGGAGGATGAAATGACTATACACGGGTGCAGGTATGTATGTATGAACGGTGAGAGGGATGGAAGGAAGGGCACAGCTGGTCTTGGTCCAAGTTTTGCAGCTGATGTTCTCCTCCACGTTTCCATCCCACAATCTCCCTGCCTCACCATGGCTCTCAGGCCCCCCAGAACCCTCCCAGTCTCTCCACTGCACTGAGTCAAGTGGGCTTCTGGCACCTGCTCAAGGAGCCCCCAGCTCTGCTCACGGGCCCCAAGGCACAGGCATGCACACACTGAACAGCAGCAGCAAGGGGCCAAGGGGGCGTCCACTCAGCCGGTCAGTGCAAAAGGGAGGCTAGAAGGAGGGAGGCCACACACTGGCAGAGCCTGGGGAGCCAGGAACCCCTGGGAAAACTCAAGCACATTAAGGCGGAAACAGATAAGGGTTTTCGCTTATTTCTCTCCCCGAGGCACATGCTTGTTAACACACCGAGTTATGCCTGCAGCGCTGATCTACCTTTCCCAACGAATTCCCCGGAAGAACAAAGAAATGTAAGCCTGGGGCACAGCTGGAAGTGGCCTCCAAATTCCTGATGTCTTTGTTACATCTTAAAAGGTCTTGTGAAGTATGCATCCCACTTCAGAATACATTCATTGCTTTTATTTATTTCTAAAACATTTTTTTAAATCATGAAATATGTCATGCATACAAAAGAATGAATATAATTATATGTATACTTTACAGAAGACTAGAACACTCCCATACCCACCACCCAGCTTAGGGAACAGAACATTAACAAACCTGCCCCCTCCCCCCAAGGTGTCCCCCACCCCAGGCATTCCCCCCTCCCCCACCGAGGTAACTGTTGCCCCCAATGCTGTGGCAATCATGCATGACTTTCCCCCCAAGTTTTGCCACACAGAGATGCATCCCTAAACAATTTAGGGTTAATATAGTTTGGTTCCAAGCCCTTATATGCCTGGAATTATTTTGTATGTCGTTTACCGTGATTTGTTTTTTTTTTTTTTTTTGGGGTTTTTTTTTTTTTTTTTTTTTTTGGTGCTTTTTTTTTTTGGAGCTCCAGCTATGTGCTTACACTTAGTTCAGTCATTGTCACAGCTACCTGGGTGTCCACATGATGAGGTAACACAGTGCACCTGCAAGTTGGGTCTGTTTCCAGCGTTTTGCTGTCCTGCTAAGAACAGTCTCATGCAGATCTTCTGGAGCACAGGGCTAAGACAGTCTCTAGAACATGAGCCTAAGCATGGAACTGCTGGGTCACAGGGTGTGCACACATTAATTTTACGAGATAATGCCAAACTGTTTCCAAATCTGCACCAATTTACCACTTCACACTCCCGCCAGCACTGATGGGAGTTTCTGGCAACTCTTGGTCTTGCCAGACTCGTTGTTTTTTGCCAGTCTGGTGGACATGAGATGGTGTTTCATTGTGGTTTTGTTTATTAGAGAAACAGTGCTTTCTCCCTCCAATCAGATCGTATGATGCCTCTTCCCCCACCAGGCATATTTATTTCCACTGCACTGTGAGTAACATCAAAAGTGCCGACCACTTCTTGAATGCTACCATCTGTCCCTACTGCCCCACTTCCTCAGCTACATCTCCTTCCACTCTCTCCTTCCCTCACTCTGCTCCAGCTACCCTGGCCTCAGACACCCAAGCCTACCACAGGGCCTTTGCACTTGCTGTTCCCTGGCTGGAAAGACCTTATCCCTTTGTGTGACTCATCCTCTTGCTTCCTTTGAGACTCTGGTCAATGTCTCCTCCCCAGATGGCCTCTCTCAGCCACTATATCAAATAGGACCCCTGCCCCAGCCTCCATCCCTCTTAACTTGGCTTCATTTTTCCTTAGAGCACTTTATTTTTCTCCATGGGCCTTCTATGTTCTGCATTCTATCATATATTCACCTTTTAACTTTTATGGCACCCTACTACTTTCCTGAGGGCAGGAACAGGTGTCCCCGTTTTGTCGCCTGTGTCCTTCCCGCCTAGAACAGAGCTCAGCATGCAGTGGGCCTACAACAATAGTTGCTGCACGAGCGAATGAAACAGGCAAAAAGACACGATCATGTTCTCTAGAACTGTAGATGGCCCCTAAATAGTCCACATTCAATGCTCACACTCAGGTTAAGAATTAAGAAAAACGGGCCCATTGGTGGCATCTTGGGCGTCAGTCCCAGCAACAGGCTCGATGCCCTCATGTCCCATCTTTTTTTTTTTTTTAAGATTTTATTTATTTATTTGACACAGAGAGAGACAGTGAGAGAGGGAACACAAGCAGGGGGAGTGGGAGAGGGAGAAGCAGGCTTCCCGCCAAGCAGGGAGCACAATGCGGGGATCCCAGGACCCTGGGATCATGACCTGAGCAGAAGGCAGACGCTTAACGACTGAGCCACCCAGGCGCCCCATCCTCGTGTCCCATCTTGTACAGGTGGCTTCCACACGGGGCAGGGACGCTTTGCCCTGTGGCCTATGGGTGGGCTTGCTGCCCCCAGAATGTGGATGTGGACAGCCAGGAAGGCTCCTTGACCCAGGAAGGCTCTCCTAAACCCCTCAGCCATTCAGCCAGCTTGCTGCAAGCCAGAAATGTATGGCAACTTTAAAGAAACAAAGAACAGACCAGGGGGGTGGGGGTGGGGAGTGCAGGCAGAAAGGGAGCTTTGGTGGCAAAGAAGGGGGGTGGACGTTTTATTGACTTCCTCTTAATTGCTGTAATTAAAAACATGTAAAGAATCTTTTTGTAACGACTTTGCCATTATCATTAGTTGTTAGCACAGCTGCCTTATTAATTTCTCGTTAGAACCCAATTCACAGTCCTCTTTGGGAAGGGGGGTGGGAACCAGAGGTGGGTCTTGCCTGGCCCAGTCCCGGAAGGGGCCTGGAAGGGCAGCATCACTGGGAACCGGCTGCCTGGAGCCCCCAGGGCAAAGCCTTCTGCCCCCCAACCCCGGGATGCAGAAACCCACCAGGAGAGATGAAGGGGTCCAGAGAAGCAGCCATTGCCTTCCCATCCTTAGACCTGTGGGCATCTGTGTGACTGTACAAGAGAGAGGTGGACAGACAGACAGATGCAGGAGGTCTGCAGGGCACACAGCGGGGAGAGCCCCTGGACTGGGACTGGGTGAGCCAGGTGGAAGGTTTATGGAGACACTGCTGTCGGCGTCCTGTGAGGCACGCTGAGTACCCGAGGGGGAGCGCCTCCTTCAATTCTGCATCCTCCGTGCCTCACTTGCCTTATCCTAGCCCCAGCTCCGGAGAGCAGACATGGTGGCTAGGCCAGAGTGAGAAAGGTGAGTTTATTCCAGGACGCAGAGGGGAGAGGAAGCGAAAGCACAGAGAAGTTAAGCAACTTGCCCAAGGTCACACAGGTAGGGAGAGGTGAGCCTGAATTTGAATGGGAGGGGGGTGGGGGGGCGGTTCATGGCTAGACCCTACAGTGTCCTGACAGCGAGGCAGGAGAAGGTGGAAGGTAGAAATGCTGGCTGTGGGACCTTGGGCTGTCCTCTACCTTCTCTGAGGCTCAGTTTCCCCATCTCGAGACGTGGTTTGTACCACATGCCTTCCTGCCTCTCAGACTTGTCCTGGGAACCCACGGAGGAAAGACAGGCACACAATTACACTGAAGGAGGGATCCTTCTGGAGGCTCTGCCGTATCTCCTTTGGCATCTCCTGAGGGAATCTGCGTCTGTTCCAAAAGGTCTTGGGGCACGTGCTCACCCTTCCAGGAGGATGGAGGCCATACTTCTTCCTTTGTCTGCCCCCCTCCCACCCCCCCGCACGCATACACCAGGTGCCCAGAGTCCTAAGCTACTCAGTGCCGAGGCTGGAGCTGGAAGCCACACTTCCTGAGCCCCCTTCCCCGCCATGGCATGGCCATGTTTTAGGCACAAAAGAACCCAGGAATTACTTGTAAGCATTTTCATCTGCTCGCCTCTGCCAACAGCCAAGAAGAGCACGTCACCCCCACCCCGTGGTGGGAGATGGCGTTCATCCTAGGTAGACGCAGCATCCATTTGCGGCGTTATCTGGACATGGGACAGTACAGTCCAGAGCACCCACCGGGTTCCCTGGGAACCCTGACCTCAGCAGCTAACCCCCTCTCTCCCCACCCCCACCCCATTTTGATTTTTCTATTCCTGACCTTAGATGGCAGTGTGGAAAGGGGGGTGTTTTGGAATCGGGCAGCTGTGGGTTCAACTCCTGCTCTGGTACTTCATCACTGTGTGACTTAGGCAGCCTTGTGGGATAAGGATGGGAGAGAATGGTGTGCACTGCCCAGCAACAGGTGGGAAAGAGCGAGGTGGGTGGGGGTGGTTTTGCTAGGTCCCCCTTTCCCCAAACCCAGGATCCTGGAAGGTGTTTTGAGGGGTGGGGGGACAGGTTGGACAGCTAATTCTTCAACTTCCATAACTAGAGAGAGACACCCCCCCAGATGAGACAAGTGTGTCTAGCAAGGGAAGGGATGGGGAGGTGAGTTTCCCTTCTCCATCCCGCCGTGGCCACCGGAGTGGGGTGAAACCATCACTAACTTGTCAGGATGAGTGTTTTTCTCAACTGCCCACTGGAGTCCCAGGGCTCCCCTCACTCCTCTGGCTTGAGGTCCAAAGGGCTGCAAGTAGTGACTTCTCCTTTCGGATGCTATGGAGCAAGGCGTCTCGGTGCGGTTTGAGGAGCGGTTCTCGGGGCTGGCCTGGGGGCTGCAGCTGGCGGTCAGGAATGGGGTGAACCTGGGCCTCCCCACTGCGTTCGGTCCTTCGGGCCCTTCCAGGTACGCCCCTGCTCTCTGCCAGGGACCACCTGTGGCCACATGGGCACAGCTAAGCAGCAGCCCCATAGAACCTGGTGGCAGTGATGGTTGTGACCACGTCCAGAGGCTCCTGAAGCCCGGGCTGACACGTGGCTCTGAGGGGGTAGGGACGCCCCTGTGAGAGGCGGGTGAGGGGCAGACACTGGGCTGACTGCAAGGCCTAGGTGTGACCGTCAGCTCACTGCTCTGCATTTGGCCAGAACAGTGTGTGCCAGGAGCCCTTCCGTTCTGTGGCCTGTTTCTTCTGGCCTTAGCACGATGCTACAGAATATTAATTGCAGCAGTAACGCTCACTGACTGGGCAGGCACTGGCTAGGTGCGTTGGGCACATGAGCTCAAGGAATTCTCTGGACGAGCCTAGACTGTCGGGGACATTGTGTCCTGGATGGCATTTCCAACTGCATGCACACCGACACACACACCTATGTTACCACCAGCGCCAAGGTGAGCAAAGAGGCAGACCAACCTAGGCATGCACATTTGCATGCATACAAGCACACACATCTATGGATATGTGCATGTGCACACACGTGCACACGTGTTCTCTCCCACATGCGGGGGACAAAGCAGCAGACTGATGCACACACACACACTCGCACACACACGCATGAACCCACACGCACGCACGCACACTTGCACACGGGCATATGCATGCACGCACAGTCTCTGGAAGCTGGCCCGGGGCTCTGCCCCTGCCCCGCGGGACTCTGGGCACTGGCTAAATGAAGCTCCCCGGGGAGCTCTCCAGTCGTGACAGTGCCCTGATCCATCATTTTAATTCAGGGCTTTTCTGCTCCTCTGAGTGAGCTGAGTTGCCTTTAGTGCTGATTTATGGAGACAATCCGTCCTCCACTTTTGATTACAGTTGTTTTCCATAATTATTATCAACACTCTTTGCCTCGCTTGAGGTTTCCTTTTAGATTTCTCTCCCCTACTTCTGTTCAAGTAGCAAGCTCTCTCCTGTGCTAATTCAGAGGCGAGCCCCTGTAGGCTCTGGATGAGAAGGTGTCTTTTTTTTTTTTTTTTTTTCTTAAATTTCAAGGCTCACTAAAGCTTTCCACACTCCCATGTCCCACTGTGCCACCTTGGACCTCTGCCCCTGGAAGAAGCCAGAATGAAACAGCCCATAATGAGGTTCATTTCTAGCACACAGCAGCTATTTTAGGATGGGAGGCAGGACTGAGAAGGGGATGCTGAGTCTCAGGGGGAGGGTGTTGATTGGTGCTCTGGGGCCTGGCCCCTGAGATGCACTTGGGATCTTCTGAAGCTGCCTTCCCTCCTTCCATTTGAGAAAGTTCTTCCGGGGACTGGGGGAGGGACTCACAGGGGCCTACACTTAACTGTCTGCTCACCGGGCTCCTCCAGGAACCCAGACTCGTCACCCCCGCCCCTCCCTCTTAGGGTCATGGTGCCACCATGAGGCATCTCCCAACGACTCTGCGGATCAGGGGACCCGCTTGCTGTTACTGCTCCAGCACTGAGCGAGTTGGAGGATGGAAAGGTTAAGGTCATGGGGGGCACCAGGAAGTCTGCGGAGAAGAGTGTCATAGCTGGAGAGATTCAGGTGGGCCATCATGAAGACCCCCAAGTGTGAGGCCCAGCCAACCCCAGAGGAGGCCCTTGAACCAGGTGATAGGGCCCCCTTTTAAAAGAGAAGCAGCTGGTCCCCTGGAAAGAGTGCTGAACTCTGAGCCGGCAGATGTGTGTGTCACTTACCAGCGGTGTAGCCTTGAGAGCACCTGTCCACCACAAAACGAGGGCACTCCCGTGATAGGCAGAAAGGGCCACTGTCAGCACCCAATGAGCATGGAAGGCTACGGCTGGGATTTGGCTCTGCCCAGAGCACGGCGGTGGGTGGGGACCCTGCAGACCCTCTCCCGCTGCACAGACCCTCCTTGCCCCCAAGTCGCCCATCGTACTACTCACAGGCCACCTGGACCTCGGTTTGCCGCTGCAGCAGGGCGCCCATCCGGTTCCGCACGATGCAGCGGTAGAAGCCTGCGTGAGTGCGGTCCAGGCTGGTGATCATGTACCTAGGGTGCAGACGAGAGAGCCAGTGAGCAAGGCAGGCAGGTGCAGGGATGCACATGTCAGACTGGGATCAGAGGGCGAAGGTTGCCAGGTCACCCTCTTCCTGAATGGAGAGCACCAGGGAGTTCTGGATTCTCTGGCCATGTCTTGGAGTCACAGGAAGGTCCCTATCAATAGAAACGTCCCTCCCAAGGGCAACCAGGCTTTAGCTCAGGTGCCTAGGGAGTAGCCTGCATTTTCCCGTGGATGGGAAGTGCTATGCCTGAGCCCTTGACCCTGGCTGGGACCAGGCCTCCTCTGCTGGTCCTCCGCTGGAGGTTGCTGTCTTCCCTTGCCTGCGACTCGCATGACTGGGAAAGGTGGGGGCATTCTATTTTGGCCAGGCCCAGGACTGTACTGTAAATATTAATTGAAATGGATGGGGGTGGCAGAGGCAGGAATGTTCACATGCTTCCCCAAATGCTTTGCATCATCTCACCCTTAACATTCGAGACAGTTCCACTGCAGCTTTATGGAGGAAAAAGGCAGAGCCTTCCGAGCAGGACAGGTTGGCTTTCTGTACATGTGGGCCCTGAGGCCAGGATGCACAAACCCCAGGACCCTTGGGAGCCTGCTCTGGGAGCACGTGACTGGCCCAAAGGGCAGCAGAGTCTGGTGTTGGGGGAAAGGTAGCTGGAGAGCAGGTGTGTGGGGCACTGACCTGGCTGAGAGGCAGGGAGGAGGCCAGGCCAAATCGGGGAGAGGGGCTTCTGGCAGGTAAGACACGGGCAGGTGGTGCTCTCTGGTATGGAGGGGGCTAGTTCCCCTGGTAGCCCCTCTGTGATCACCTTTTCTGTCCCTGGCCAGTGGATGGCCCAGTAGGAACCTCAGAGGATCAAGGGGCTTGTGCCTAGGACATCCCCCCCATCCTTGGGTGTCCGAGGGTTTGCCCAGCTGACTTGGTGGACAAGCTCATTGCCACCTGCCTCTAGGCTATGCCAACCCTGGGACAGAGCAACCTTATTCTCAAGAGTTGCTAAGTTTTCTTTTACACAAGTTCCAGCCGGGGCTCACCACCACCACCAGCATCACCATCTCCACTACCACCATCAGCACCACCATCACCACCAACACCACCATCACCACTATCATCACCACCACCACCAACAACAACACCTCCATCACCACCATCACCACCACCA
>NW_022589744.1:9838752-10110968 GCF_004348235.1 Phoca vitulina
CACCACCACCACCACCTCCATCACCACCATCCCACCATCACCACCACCATCACCACCAACACCATCATCACCATCTCACGACCATGAAACAACAACTACCACTTTCTGAGCACCAGCTATTCCTCTGGCCTGGTCTTAAGTACTTTCCCTTCATTTTTTCATTTCACACAGCAGTTCCCAGACTATTGGATATCATGGACCAGTAACACTCAAAAAAATGGGGCTTGACATAAGACTGTCAACTTTTTACTTTGCCAAGTAAGATCATTAAAACCAACCAACCAAAAAGCAAACAGAAAAACAATCTAGCTACCAAAAACTTAAAAAAGATAATATTAAAAAGTGCCAGGCAGGGAGAGAAAAATAAACAGAAATGGTCAGCATTTTATCTAAAAAGGACATTTTGAGGTCACAGAGAAATATAACCTCAGCATAAAAGCAATTTTAACAAATTTTAAACTTAAATTTTATGCAAACCCACTACACTAGCTTCATTTTCCTTGTCATAGGTGAACAAGGGCAAACTGCTGTGGGGCTATATATGAGAGTCCTTCACATAATCCTTGGAGAGGGTACATTTATCAGCACCCCCATTTTAGAGGTGGGGAGACTGAGGTTCAGAAATGTTCCTCACTGCCTGGCAGTCTCATAGGTGGTCTCACAGGCAGGGCCAGGGTTCTACAGAGCCCGCCTGACCCCAAGCTCAGCTGCTAACCAGTTAAACACCGACGTCATATTCCAAAGCGCCCCCACTTCCGTCCTGGGACTCACAGATGCCCTGGCTCTGCAGCATGATTCAGAACCTTCTGGCTGTCCAAGCCTCTTATCTCTGCCACCGGCTGCAGTTCTTATCTGTCCCTTGCTACTGCGCACGGTGTGATGGAGGGGAGATAGCAGGTGCCCAGGCTCTGGCCAATTTCCCGTTCTCCTCCCACCCCATCCTCAAGCCCATTACCACTCTCGCTTGCCTCGGCTGCAGGGAGAGGAGATAGCTTTGGGGAAACGGTTTGGGCCTCGAAAACGATGGGGTGACCTGAGAGGAGAGATGGAAGGTAAGATTGGCTAGAACGGCTCTCTATCTTTGAAAATGGAATCAGAAAATTATTAAAAAGCTGCAGGGAGAGGAATATGAACAGAAATGGCCCCCAAAACTAACAAAAAGATGCTCAACCTCCATCACAATGAAAGGCCAATCAAAACAAGACAATGTTCACATATCAGATGCCAAAGACTTTCATGTTTGATCACATGCAGCGCTGGCCAGAGTGGGGGCGGGGAGGCGGGCCCTCAGATCAGCTGGTAGAAGTGCAGAGTGGTCCAGCCTCTGGGGCAAAATCTATCAAAATGATAATAGGTAAGCCTTTTGACCCAGAGGCTGCACGCCTGCGAGCTAGCCTCTTAGATACACTGCAATAATGTGGCAAAAAAACCCCAAAAAACAAAAACCAAAAAAAACAAAAAAACAAAACAGCAGGTGTAAGGATGCTCAAGGTGGCATTGCTTCGAATGGCAGAGACAAACATGCAACTGGAAACAACCTAGACGTCCGTCAAGAATGCAACTGGGTCAGTTACAGATGCTGCAGCCACAGGATGAACGAGGAGCACCTGTCTGTTTGAGACAGAATGGTCTCCGAGACACACAAAGCATGGGAAGGAAGTCGAAGCTGGAGAAGGGGAGATCCTTATGGAAATAACAACACGAGGAAGGAAGAAGCCAAGCAGTATCGCGGCTGGGCGTCAGGGACCAGAGTGATAACGGACGGTTATGGTTCTCAGTAAGCTGCTGTGTACCCACACAGGCTACCAAACCCTTCATTTGATGTTTAGGACCATGCAAATCGACCCAATAAAAATAACTTCAGTTTGTGGACCAAAAAAAAAACCAGTAAAAAAAGAGTAAATGGTATGATACCATGTGGGTAAATGAAATAGTATACACATTTGTATATATTTGCATACACAGATCAGATCACACGTATGTAAAATGTGTATATTCGCATATGATACAAGTACCTAAAATGTATATATTTGCATATACGTGATATACATACATAAAACCTCTTCCAGATGGGGATACTCGATGGATACCTGTTATCTCCCTTTCGGGAGAAGTGCTGGGTGGGGAGGGAGGGAAACGTCTACATTTTATGTCTTTCTATGCCCCAGAATTTCTTTTATCATATGCATATATTGCTTTTATTTTAAAAATAAAATGTAAAAATGCACTTTAAGCATATAATTTAAGTATACATTATAAAACAGACACCAGGGACTCACTGGATGCGGATTTGTTTGCTGATGTCAGTGATGCGTGGTGAAATTTAAACTTTAATAAAAGTAGATTTCTGCAGAAGGCTCTATGTCTGTTTGCTTCAGCCTGGAACCCCCGGGGCCCCGGGGAAGGTCAACTGGCTGCAGGCTGGCCCCTCCCCCACGGCCAGAAGAGGACCGCTGGCCTTGGGCCTCCCTTTGGTCCCCCTGTAGTTGAGGCCAGGCGCTCCCTGGCCTGGCAGAGTGGGGTGCAGCCTCCTCTCCATCCTCCAGCCTCCCTCTCCTCCCCGCCTGGGAGACCTATTTCTGGCTGGATGGCAACATTATTTAAAGTAACAGTTCCGCCCACTGCCTTTCCTACCAGGGAAGCCCGCTTCACTCCACCCCAATTGCTGGAGTCTCCCTGCCTCCAAGGCGGGTGGACGAGGCAGCCGGCCAGCATCTCAGCTTGCAAATCTAGCGGGCTGTACGCAACCTTGATAATGATAGTAGCAGTGCTCATTATCCCTGAAAGGCTCCCTTCTGGGCCCTCTGGACACACTCAGCCCACAGCTCCGTCTGCCTCACCCACCTGCGGCTGCTGGCCTGGCAGGGAAGTGGATGAGCCCAGCCCTGTCTGGGTCCCCTCCAGGGGCAGGGGGATGGGCGGAATGCCCTGTACAGCAGGGCCCACACCTGATCTGCCCAAGGCGGGAGCATGCCATTGAAGAAAGTACTGGAGCTTCTGACTCAGAAATCTAGGCTTAACTTTCCCCTCTACTCTTTCTTAGGAATGTGGGCTGGGCATGTTATGGAACCTTGCAAGCCTCAGTTTTGCCATCTGTAAAATGGGGACAATGATGGATGTCTTTGATGGGCTCATTATAAGAGGCCCCAGACATAACTGCCAGGCATACAGCAGGTGCCACACAAATGCCTGACAAATGAGGGAGCAGGTGTATGAGTCACTGGCGGGGAGTGGAAGGTATGGGGTGAGGTGGGGAGATTCAGAGAGGAGGACAAGCGGGGTGTGGCAGAAACCCCCCACCGGAGGGGGGATCCATGAGGGGCTCCACACCAAGCATCAGAGTCCCTTGCCTGGCAAATTCTTCAGCTTCCCCATGGATGTGTGAACCCCAACTGTCCCCAGCCACCAGCGAAGGACCTGCCATGCCCCCTTGGTTACCCAATCCTCTTTACTGGTAGAGGGGCTTCACCTCAGTCCCTCAGCGGCCAGTACAGGAGGTGTCCTCCTCTTCTGCCTCCTCGGGGACACTGAGGACAGTGAAAATGACAGAGCCCCTTCCAAAGGCTGCTCCTCTCAGCTTCCTGACCCCAGTGAACTTCCCGCCACCCGCCTGACCTCCCAACCTCCTGGTCACCTCAATCTGTGTCCTCTGGGTGCAGAGCCTGAGCCTGGCTTCTCTGGGGATGAGAAGCAGCGACGGTGGGTAAGGGGCGCCTCTTCCTGGCTGACCTGAAACTTTATTCTCCCTCCAATGACAAAGAGTCACTGGTCATGGCTCAAGGGACTGGGGGACACCTGGAATCACCCACCTCAAGGCCCCCTCGAAGGATCACTTATTTATTGATTTCTTCTAGGAAACATATTCACAGGATGCAAAGACTAAAAGAAAAGGCACACAGGAAACGTCTCTCCCATCCCTGTGCCCCAGCTGCCCGGTCACTCCCAGCTCCACATGCACACACAACCACGGCGACTAGTTTCCTGAGTAGCTTTTCAGAACTTCTCAATGCAAACACAAGCAAATGCAAGTTCATGATCCCTCCCCTTTTCAGCAGGAGACTTGGGGCCTCCTGTCGGCTGTTCTGCTCCTTGCTTTGTGCATGTGACAAGGAGATCTTTCCATAACTGCACGTGTGTGCATGTAACTAACTTCCTCAGGCTTCCTAACAGTGGCTGCGTGGCCAGTCGTGAGGAAGGCTTGCTTTGTCCCCGTCAGGCTGTCAAATGGAGCAGGCAGGGGTGGGGGGTTGTGGGGGGAGAGCCTTGAGGCAGGGCTTGGCCAGGGTGGAAAGAAAGGAAGATGCACTAAGGATCCACACGGTTCTCCCTGCCCCCTCAGAGTGTCCTGATTTGGCCGGCAGGAGCCGCCGGCTCAGTCCACTCCTCGAGATGGAGAGATGAGCTCAGGGTGCAGGGCGCACGGTGAGGCGGGGAGGAGCCAGGACAGATAAATGGACTTTCAGAGACACGAGCTGGGCAGGGAGCAAATGAGGACCTAACAAATGTGGCATCTTCTCTGGCACACGAGGAAACACACAGTGCCCTTTTTGGTTCGAGTCCTTGAGTGTCACAGTTGATATTTAAAATGATTCTTACTCGCATTAAATAAGATATTTCAATTCCACGAAGCTGTCAGGAGCTGATGCGGACACCAGAAATAATAGGCACGCTCTCCTTGTATTGTCCTCGTTAATAAATCAGACGCCTGGAGATGCACGTGCTGATGCTCACACAGAGGAAGGGTGTGTGTGTGCACGTGCACACGTGTGTACACGCACGCGCCATTGCACGCCCACCCATGCACATTCATGTGTTTGCACCCATGTGCACACTTACACCCACGTGCATGCACATTCATGCATACACGCACACAGTTGTGTACCCACAAGTGCACTCATGCTACTCCAAACACACACACGTGTGCACACACACCTAGCACATGAGCACTCACGCACGCACTGTGCACATGGTCATGCATACCTGCACGCACTCACGCACGCACTGTGCACATGGTCACGCACACCCGCGCGCACTCACACAAGGTGCACAGTGTATACGCACATGTACACACCACACTCACAGCCCGGGCACATACTCACGCATACACATGTGCACACACTCCCACATGGACATACACTCACGTGCTCACGCATGCATGTGGGCACACAACAGGGTACACCCACCCACACTCATGCAAACACACTCATGCACACGGGTAACAATCCCGGGGTGACCCCGTGTCCAGCCACTCCCATCTGAGGTCACCCAGGGCACCCCAATCCACCCTGCTCGGGTACAGGCACTCTTCCGCTCACACTGAGGCCCCGGGCACTGTGGGCTGCCATATTCAGATGCGCTCAGGGCACACGGATGTCCGGTCACAGACACACACATTCTCTCCCACCAAACCACATCTTCCAGGGGCAAGGGAGCCCCCGGGGACTGACCCCTTGGCGCTAGGGCTTTTCTCTCCAGAGGCACTGTGTGTGGGGAGGAGGGAAGCTGGACAGGGAGGGAACTGAGGTTTGGGGCCAACAGATCCCCCCAGCTGTGCTCCTTCCCTGGGCTCCCTCACTAAGGTGTGGGCTCTCCGTGACTCACCCGCTAGGCTGCTTTTCCTCAAGTGAGCTGTGCTCAGAGAGAGTGGGGTGGGGGAGCAGCTGAGCCTCTACATCCACTGGGGGGGGGTCACAAGGGGCTCTGGGCCTGCTGCCTGCGGGTGTCACCACAGACGTCTGAGGCTGACAGGCTGTGGGGACAGCGGCAGGTGGCTGAGCTCCGGGGACCAGGCTTCCTCCCCTCTTCCCACAGGCTTTTGGGCAATGGGAGACACAGCGAGTCCTGGTGTGTGTGTGGGTGTCCTCCCAGACCTGCGGACACACGCCCCGCACCCCTTCTTCCTGCAGCAGGGAGACAGGGGGCGCTCGGAGCACTGGTCACCGGGGTGGCGGCAGGCTGGACAGGCGCCCCACCTCCTGGGTTTGCGTTTGCAAAGATTCCTCAGGAAAGAAAGCAAGACTCCGTCCAGTGTGATTTAAAGAGGAAAGTACATGTACCAGAAAATAGATAATAGTAATGTACCATTATATAATTAAGGTAATTAGCACTAGGATAAAAAGCGTCATGTATCTAACATATATCAACTCAGCTAATGCTCGCGATCCTGGAGGAGGCTCATGCTAACGGAAGCTCAGTTTACAGATGAGAAAACTGGGCCCAGAGTAATTAAGTAACCTGCCCTAGGTCACACAGCGAACGAGTACCTCGCACAGAGGGGCCACCTGGTACGCAGAGAGGATGGACCTCACGGGGACGTGTACCCAATTGTTTGGGGTCTCTCCTTTCTGGGGCTGGCTTGGAAGCAGGAAGTGCTGACTATCTATATTATTTCCCCTTATACACAGAGAGACTGTTGATGGAGGGACAGGAGGGGCTTCTGGGCAGGACCTAAGGATTTGGTCTGCGGCAAGCTGCAGAGAAAGCTGGTGCCCAGTGCTGGCCATTCCAGTATCCGTGGGGATGCAGGGGCCCGGGGCGTGACTGCCCAGGGAAACTCTTTGGTGGGACTTTTGGTTATGGAAGGGAATCCGGTCGGAGAGGCATCGGGAACATAGCTGAACTGTTCCGTGTGATGCAATCACTGGTGGCATTTTCCCTCGGGTAGCAGCCTGAGGGATCCTGAATTCATGGGCGGGTAGGGGGCGGGAGAGAGAGAGAGAGAGAGAGAGAGACAGAGAGATGGTGGGATGGGGAGAGACACAGAGACACACACACACACAGGGGCAGACAGAGAGAACCAGAGAACCAGAGAGAGATAGAGACCCAGGGAGAGGCAGTGAGAGAGGGACAGGGCGAGACAGACAGACAGACACACAGAAGCACAAGCTGCCCCCACAAAGGAAGCAGACAGGTCTCGAGGGTGGCTGGTCCCGGGAGGCTGGTCCCGGGAGGATGATGTCAGGAAGATCCCCCCCGTGGTGAGGGCCGGCAGGGCGATTCAGGAACCTTGATGGCTGTTCGTCTATTTTCAGCAGTTTCTGTCCTGTGCTGTAATTCCCCTCCCACACCTTCGCGAAGAGTGTTAAGCACCCAACTGGCTTGTGCTAATGGTGCTTCGGGGAAGGAAGGGAGCCGCTGTGCTCCGACTCGGGGAGGGGTCACCCTTGGAAGGGAGGTGGCAGCCTGGGGGGCAGGTGGGAGGTTTGAGTGAGGCCTGAGGGTCCTCTGGAGCAGAAGTAGGAGAGGTGGCACTGAGGCCCAGGCCAGGTGAGCATCGTTGTCCCCAGGGACCTCGGAAGACGTGAGATGGTCATGGGCTCACCCCTCACAGACCGCGGACATTTGGATAGTGGAGGACTTGGGTACAGTGGGTGCCCCCCCCACCCACCTGGAGGGCTGCAGGGTGGAGGGTGCCACAACAGACAGAAGGAGGACCCCTGATTCTGAGTACAGAATATGGGGGGAGATGGACGCTGGGCCACAGGTGTCAGGCCTATGCTCTCATCCCTTCTCCTGCCGCAGCGCTTCCCCTGCGGCCACACAGGGGTGGCTGGAACCTCGGGAGCGCCGGGCCCCCCTCTGGGCGCAGGCAAAGGACAGAGATGCGGGAGCAGCCGGGACTCGCTCACATCTGCAGGGGTCTGCGGCACCTGCGGCCTGCAGGGACCGGGCTGGGCAGGAGGGCTTGGGAAGACCCCTGCCTCCAGGAAGTGGGAAGATCCCCGCTGGCCCCACTGTCCAGCTCTACCTGACTTCTGGTGCTTTCTGATGAAAACAAGCTGCCCCTCACCTCTCCATGGGTGGCCCCTCAGCCCACAGGGTCCCTCTCCACTTTCGCTAGGACTGTAAGCACCCTTGGGCTGGTTAACATACTCCTTGCCTGCTGACCTAAAGCCCTTGATCTGTCACAGAGCTCATTTGCTCATTTGCTCAAGGCCAGACCACTGGCCTTGGAGAATGAAGGACCAGAACTTTCCTAGGCCACAGAGGCCAGCAAGTCTGTTGAAGCCACCCGGGCTCTGATTAGTCCAGCGATCTTTGAGCAAAATGTTTTTCTTTTTTAAGGTCACACCATGACTTTACTGACTTCCCCTGGCGCATCTGGAGACCTTGCCCTCCTTTGCAGAAAATAACAGGCCATTTGTGCACATCACCAAGCTCGCTTGCACACACACCCCTCCCCTTCCCAGGTATCAAGGAACTAGAACTTCTTCCACAACCCCCGAGCACCGACACAACTCTGTACATGGCATCATCAAGTCTGCATGTAATCAAGAAACGTCACAGAGCACTCTACTCCCTTAACTGATTAAACCCCATTAAACATCTCTGGGCCAGGCAGAAACCTCGGAGCTGGCCTTTGGACAAGAGGCTACCTTCTCCCCAGGTGGCTGGCCTCCTGAATAAAGCTCATATTCCTTTCCCACCAAAACTCGTCTCTTGAGTAGTGGCTTTTTGAGCGATGGGCAGCCAAACTGGGAACTGGGGTTTCGGTAACAGGATGTCCCCTCCAGGAAGCCTTCCTGAATACCCCCTGCGTTGTCCCAGAATTCTCTCCTGCCAGAGCTGGTGCATTTGTCACAAGTGAATGTAATGTCCTATGTACCCATAGGGGTCTCCCTGAGCTCATGTCTAGTACATGGTCCCATGTCCCCATGCACCGTGCCTGAAACACATGCTTAATGAACATTCTCTGGATGAGTGGATGAGATGGCCAGTGTAGAAGGCCACAGAATGCCCCCCGGAGATGTCCACATCCGAATTCCCAAAGCCTGTGAGGGTGTCACCTTATAGGAAATGATGGTTGAATTGGGTCCTCCAAAAAGATATGGTAACATCCTAACCCCAAAACGTGTAAATGTGCCCTTATTTGGAAACAGGGTCTTAGCAGATGTAATGAGTTAAGATGAGGTCAGTAGGGTGGGTCCTAATCCAAGATGCCTGGTGACGTTGTAAGAAGAGAGGCAGACACAGACACACAGGGAGAAGGCCATGGGTCCCTGGAGGCAGAGACTGGAGCGACGGGGCCACAGGCCAAGGAGGGCCGACCACACCAGAAGCTAGCGGAGAGCCATACGATGGAGCCTGGGCACAGGGGCTTGGGAGCCTTCAGAGAGAGGGGCCCTGTGGACACCTTGATTTCCAACCTCCGGCCTCTAGAACTGAGAGAATCCAGGTCTATTGCTTTAAGCCCCCCCCAGTTTGTGGCATTTTGTGACGGCAGCTCTAAAAAACTCACACAGACGCAGCAGGGACTCCGCAGCTGTGATTTAGCTACGGACCCGAGATGCGGGCATGATGCTGGATGACTCGGCGGGGCCCAAGTGATCCCAAGCATCCTGCAGAAAAGGGTGATGTGAGGAGAAAAGAAGAGGCTGGAGGGATGCGGGGCAAGAGCCAAGGGATGCAGGCGGCCTCTAGAAGCTGGGAAAGGGGAGGAGGTAAGGGTTTTTCTCCCCTCCTACCTCCAGCAGGAAGGCTGCCCTGTTGCCACCTGGATTTTAGGACTTCTGACCACTGGAACTGTGGGAGAATGCGTGTGCTTTAAGTCACTAAGCGTGGTTATTTGTTACAGCGATGGTGGGAAACTCATGCAGCCAGATCCCCTCCAGGCTGGGGATGGAGCTGGGGCCAGGAAGGTCTCTCGGACAATGTGGGAGGGGGGCGGAGGGTGGGGGATGACGCTGGACGCCATCCATTCTCTGCAGACCCCTAAGAAGCAGGCAGCCAGAGGGCTGAGCTGGGCTGGATGCAGAACTGCATGAGGCAGCTACTCAGACAAGACACAGCCTCCTGAGCTTGGACAACCACCTTCTGATGGATGGTTCGTTGGGGCAGCTCAGGACCCTCTGCAGGGCCTCCCCTCCCTGTCCCAGCCTCCATGCTACCCCGGGAGCCTTGTGTGTGGCTCTGAGCATCCCTGCTCCCACTGGGAGAAGCCGCAACGCCCGGATTGATCCTGGGGCCTGTGGTCAATGAGAGGGATGGTGGCATTATCGACTGGAGGCTGCTGACACCATGACAGCCCAGGCTAGAGTTGGCTGGGGAGGGTGTCTGTCCGCCCTGTGACCTTCTGGGCCAATTAACTGCTCTCAATGAACAAGGGAAAGGACTTCATTAAGGGCTGCCATCAGCAGGGTGGTCCCCCCAGACTCGGAGCAAGAAGACAGGTGGCGGGGGGAGAGGGAGGCCCAACGTGGCCACTCAGCAGGCACAGGTGGGACCGTCACTGTGGGGAAAGGAAGCGGGGACTGCCCCCACTCTCTTGAACAACGATAAGAGCATCCGGTTCCGAGCAAACACCTAAAGTACATTATCTGGTTCACCTCCACGCTCACTGCAGAGGGAAGGAGGGAAGGGATTCCTCCCCCTTTTATAGCCAGGGCCCTGGGCTCAGAATGATTGAGCAAGTTGCCTTAGGTCACCCAGCCAGAGGGCAGCAAAGCGACATTAAATGTCAGGTCCATTTGAACCCACACCCGTCCCGCCCCACGCCTGCCCCTGACCTGGTGCCCTTGTGGTCAGCGGGCACACCCCAGAGAGAAATGCCTCCCGGGAGCTGCTGGAACCTGTCCTGACCCAGGAGCCCCGCAGACAGAATCACCCAAGAGCCAGTAGTCACAAGATCTGGGGGCATTTTGCAAAGCGCAGAACGGGACAGGACACCAGGTTTTATTCTGGGAGTAGAGAGACGCAAGACCTGTCTGGGCTCAAGGAGTTCAAACCTGCAGATGTTTCAGGGTGGATTTTCAAAACATGACTGGGACAGAAGGAATCCTGAGGTTTGAGGGGGTCGGGGGGCGGGGGGCGGCAGTGTGGTTATTTATTTATTTATTTATTAGAAAGGAAAGAGAAAGGAAGAACAGAGAGGCAAGAAGTGGGGCCTGTCTTCTGCTCACAGTGATGCTAAGGAATTTTCCCCAGGGTGCCCTGCTTCCTCTGCCTCTGGGGCAGCAAAGCAGCTCTTTGTCCTGGGCTGTCCACACCCAGCTGAGATTCCTCAGGGGCTTTTTTTTTTTTTTCTTACACCTAGTAACAGGCTGCATGGAAATCCGGCCTCCAGGAGCCAAGCTGTTTGTGCTTTGTGGCCAAATCGTGGAAGGCCTGGCGGAGCAATCTAACCGACCTGCTTTGCTCTCTCCCAGCCTCCCCAGCCTCCCAGGTGCACGGGGGAGAGGTTGCCTTTATGGCCTCTCTGGGCCCCTGGCAGAGAAGCGACCTCCTAATTAGACCCGCTGGAGGGAGGGCTGGAGGGAGGGCCGGTGGGGGGGGGGGAGCCTTCTCCCTCCACTCTGCAGGGACACATCGGGGAACAATGTGAGCACAGCCTGAGTTCTGCATTTGCCTGTGCGTGATTCGTCCACAAGAAACCCCAGGTAAATGCACAAAACCGCATGCAGCTGACTCGCATGCAGAGCCATGCACCCCACGGGTCCCCCAAGCATCCTCAGCTCCCCCGGGTCTGGTCTTACAACTCTCCTTTCCATCTCAGACACCGCTCCCTCCCCCAGCTCGCAATAACTCGGGAGCTGTAGCCCTCTGCCTCCCACTTCCCCAAGCGGACCGCGGGCCCTTTCCCAGGCGGAGTGCCAGATTTATTGTAGTATTTACGCATTTCTCACCCACCGAACATGCGGAAGCCTGTGTGACTGTCTTTAGTGGGTTGCTCTCTTTTTTTTTATGTGCCCCTAATGAAGTTTTTGAATGCTGTTCCCTCACCCCATTTCCCCCATTAGCCCTGTGGTTTTTATTGCGTGATTTTGCATAGCGTGGTGGTTTTCACATTCTAGCAGAGCTGACTGCAAAGCGCTTAGCACGGCGTCTGACACTTGGGAAGCACTCAAGAAATGTGTCCTTGCGTGTACTATTATTATTAATCATTAGGCCCGGACTGGCGGGCCCACGAGGCGTCAGGCACTGGGTTAGGCGCTGAGGATCAGCAGCAACAGTTGGAATAGCAAGGCCACGTGTCCACGGTGCTGGGCTGCCTTGTGTTTAGGAGATGCTATTGCCACTGCCGTCCCCTGCCTAGAAACGCACTGCTCCCCAGCTCTGCCTCCAGTCCATTCCATTCCTATGGCTATCCCCGCCTAGACAACGTGCTGCCCCCCCCCCCCGGAGCTAAACATTGGCCCCTGGGCATCTCCGAGTCCCAGAGAACAGAAGGGAGGAGGGACTTGCTCATCTCTGAACAGGAAGGACTCTGTTACAGCCCCTTCAACCACCACTAAGGATAATGGCTAATTCACACTAAAGGGGTGGGGGGCGTGGGCAGCATTCACTTGGGGGGGAGCCCTGGGTGGGCACAGAGGGCAGGTGATGGTGTGGACCCTGCCAGGCTCTGCCCAGCCGAGTCCTGCTCTCTGGCCTTCAGCAGGCTCCTGATTTTCCCAGGCCAAATGTTTGTGGCATTAATGAATGTTGATGAGGCTGCAGGATGCACCCCAGTCTCCCCCGGGGGCCCCCCCAGCTGGCCCGGGCAGGTCAGGTGGAGGGACGCTGGGAAGAGGCATCCCCGGCCATCCTGAGAGGGGCATGTGATGAGATGCCCACTCTGTTCCTCGGTCCTCGGGGAGACCTGGCTCAATGTTCTTCCGCTCTACCTGGGGCCAGGCTTCAGATGTCAGGGCGCTTCTCCTCCCAGAGTTCCAAGGCTCAGGCACCCAGGCAGGGTGCTCCTGGCTCTGCGGTGTATCTCCCCTCACGAGAGTCCTGGCTGCCCTTCCACTGAGGTCAGAAACATGCCCCCAGCGACCAGCAGCATCCAGTGCTGTGCCAGGGGCTGTGGGGGCAAATGCTCTAAGGGGCGGTGGGCGCTGGAGAAGGAGGGTTTCTGACTGTCAGTGTGTTGTGTGACCTCGGGCAAGTTGTCTGATCTCTCTGTGCCTCCATATCCTCATCTATAAAATAGAAATATAATAATAATAAATAATAACCTAAGCCAAGTACTATCTTAAGCACCTTATATTATGCAAAAGTATTTATTCCTCATTAACTACTCTGTGAGGTCAGAATTAATTTTATCCAAATTTGGTGGATGAAGAAGCTGAGGAAACCAAGGCACAGAGAGGTTAAGTAACTTGTCCGAGCTCACACAGCCAGTAGGTGGCAGAGCCCCAGGGGGCTGCCTCTAGATTTTGTGCTCTTAACCACCAGGCTCTAGTCCCTCCCTGAAGGTGAGGGTGAGGTGGTGAGGATGTTGTGACGGGGCACCTGTGATGGGCTTAAGACAGGGCCAGTGTGAGGTGTGTGGAAAGCACTCGCTGAGAATGAGCCGCCACTGGGATTATTAATGTTACTATATTTCACTTAGTCATCCATCCTGTGAGGAGGGAGCACTACCCTCAAACCATGGCAGCTTGTGTTAGGAGCTGTGATGGTAGTTGCCCTGAGCCCCAGGGGCCCAGAGTCGCCTCCCCTCCCCAGCCTTCTAAACACCTGCTCAGGCCCCAGGCAGCTGGCTCCGAACGCAATCCCAGCGGCCCTGACTTCCTGGCCTCTGTCCAGCATGACTCACTGCCACCTCTGCCCATTCTCTTTGGGTTTTCTAAAGTCACCCTCAGAAGTGACTTCAGGGAAACGTGGTGGGGGAACCGGGCCAGAACGGCGTTAATGAGGCCCTGAGGACCCGCCTGTGAGCTGCCATCTGGAAAAGGCAATCCGTGTGCACGGCCAGGCACCAGCCAGATCTGAGGCTAGGAGCCTGAAGAGCAGGGCTCTAATATTTTGCAACAGCTCCAGTCAAGTGTGGGGTCTATTCCTCCTGCTAAATCACGGTTGACCCTGTGACTTGCTTTCACCAATAGAATCTGGTGGAACATTCTGAAGCCCAGGCCTTAAAAGCCTTGTAGCTTCTGCATTCCCCTCTCAGACCACCAGGCCCCGAGACTACTAGGCCATGAAGGATGGTAAACCACAGGAAGAAAGACCAGCACCGCAGCTGTCCAGTCCAGCCCAGCAGATGGCCAGCAGAATGTACCTTCATGTGTGCCCAGCAGAAAAATGAGAAATCGTGGTTGTTTAGTCATGAAGTTCTGGAATGTTCTTCTGGGCAGCAATAAGTATCTGACCAGAGGCTGTGGCCGAGGTCAGGCTGAGCATGCTCCTGTGCGCGGGGGACCCCCCATCTCTGTATGTTCCTTAGGGGTCAAAAGTAAAGGCGCGGGTGCAATGGTTGGAGTTTCTGGACATGCTGCAGGTGGACCTCTAGGGTCTGTGCCCCATCTCCGGTGAGATTGTGTTTCTTGGTTACTATACTCCATTCTGCAGGAAGCATGGCCTCTCCCTTCCCTAAGCCCTCCATCAGCCCCCACCTGCTCCCTGCTGACACTGAGCCCCCAGAGGTTGCCAGTTGGAGCTGAGAACCCTGCTCCCAACCCCCACCCCTCCTCCCACTCCCAAGAGGCTCTGTGTGGCCGACTTGCACAGCTGGCTGGGAGCACGTCTCTTCCTTGGCAAGGGTGGGAAATTCAAAGTCACAAACACTTTGGCACCCCATTAGTCAGAGAGCAGAAAAGCGGGCCACGGCAGAGACTCCTCTTGGGAGGACAAAGACACAGGGCAGAGACCACTTGAACCCTCCCGCGTAGCGATATCCCATGCAGGGGCTCTGAGGGGTATGGGTGGGGGGAAGGGAGTCGGGCACTAAGGCAGCCCCCAGGAAGCAGGGGTCATTACCAACTCCCCAGGCATCTGTCTAGACCATTTGCCTGCCTGAGTGCTAAGTGAATCAAGGTCTAATTAGTTTCTGTGTCCTGGCTGAAAGCCAGAGAAGGGGAGGCCCACAGGAAGATCTGGGGAGGGGGAGTTCTTAGGCCATGCTGGGGTCTCCAGGCCAGCTGTGTGGGAAGAAAGAAGGAACATCTCATTTCCATATATTGGACTATCCCAGATAAAAAACCTATGTGCCTCTGATGGAGACCACCTCTCCCTGCCTTCCCAAGGACCTCGGACCATGCATGCCCACCTTGCGCCCCTCTGTGTGCGTTGGTTCCCAGGGATTAGGGCCAGATTTAAGTCTGTCAATTTCAGGTGCTGAATGATCAAGCCCTTCCTCATTTGCATGTTAAGTTTCCTAGTGGTAGAAAGAAATAGGCTCCGTTCATCAGAGAAGAGCTTTCTTTGGGAGCCTTTCATTAAAGTGGCAGTGAGCGCTTTGCCCGCGTGTTCTATTTTGCACTCTGGGGAGTCTGGGTACCTCGGCCCCCCATCCCAGGGCTGCTGGGACTGGCTCCAAAGAGTCTGTCAGTCACCACAAAATGGGAGGAGGGGAAGGGGGAGAAGAGAGAGCGTGGCTTGTGTGTGCACATCTATGTGTTCTAGAATGTTCTGGCAGTGAAGCTGGCAGCCGGTGCACATCCCTCGCCCCATCCCTAATTTGCAGTGTAACCCTGGACGTGTCACTTTATCCCTTGGGCATTAGTTTCTGCATCTATAAAACAGGAAGCCTAGTGACTGCTTTGTGGATTCCTCGGGCCGCCTGTGAGAGTGAACCGCGTGGGTACACAGCATCCGCGCCCGTGTGATCGGTCCTGCAGGGTGCCCACGTGTGGGCCGTGGATGGACACCCAGAGCTGTGTCTACTGAGCGTGTCAGCAGAAGAAACACCACAGCCTCCCTGCCTGCTCCAGCTTCAGGGGGGCCCACGGTGCATGGGCATGTCCTCCTTGCCCCACCTGCAAGGGCTCTCAGGGTCATGACACCTCGGAGCGATGCTGGGAACCCATGTGAACCCACGGGGACACTAGGAGAACTCAGCAGACATCCAAGGGGACAGAGAGGCGAGGCCAGCACCGCCTCCCCCAACAGAGCGCATCCCTCCCGCCTCCTGAGGGGTTCAGCCTGCCTGATGGGGAAAAGGTCACCAAATCAACCTGGACCGAGGAGTCTCTGCCTTCGATCATGCCAGAGCACTGCACGACTGCCTGGGGGCGCAGGGGGTCCGGGTCTGAGTGGCCGTTCTGACCCTCACACCCTGTCTGGTCTCGGAGCAAAGCCACTTTCCCCTCCGGGCTACAGGGTGTCCCAGCTGTAGGACCGAGGGCTCAGCCATACCAGCAGGGCCTGGTGTGAGTCCATCAAGGCCCTGAGCGTGTGCCCCTAGGCTCCGCGCCCTCAGCTCAGGGGCCGGCAGGGTGACACCCACCATTCATCTCTGGCCTCCGCGGGAGTGGGGGGCCCACTTCTTCCCCCAGCCAGGACCCAGTAATGAGAATGTGAGAGCCGGGTTGCTATGGAAACCGAGACAGCCAATGCTTCAGAGACTTTTGCTTCTTGTTTCCCTTTTTCCCCTTACATTTTGAACTTATTCATCTTAATTGACATAATTATTGCAACGTCAGCCTGAGGCACAGGGAGCCAGCGGTGCCCCTCGCCGCCCACCACCTGCCCTGACCTTCCAGGGCTCTCCCTGTCGCCTCTCTCCCGGCTTCTGTCACTCACCAGCAAACCCCAAGGTCACGGCTGGCCCCCTCAGGTCCAGGAAGAACCTGTCCTAAAGCGGGGGCAGGCCTGCACCCCAGTGTTCCTGGGCACCTGTGGGGACGGGGTCGGGGCTGCTACCCGTAACTGAGAGGCCGTGTTCTCTCCCAGCAGGATTGCCAGAGCCGATGAGGGTGCCTTAGTGACACGGGGGAGCCGGACCCTCCTGCCGCTGGGTGAGTGAACTTGGGCCAGGCTCTGGGTCTCTCCGAGCCTCTGTCTTCTCATCCGTGCCATGGATTTGTCCTACCCGCCCATTCACCTCATGCCTGGGAGCAAATAAAGCATCAAAGGGACTCAGCTCGTTGCTACTTGGATTGTCGGGAAAAGACAAAGAAGGGGGTTAGGAGAGCCCCCCACGAGGGTGGCCAGCCCATTCTGCCCTCGGGTCCTCTGATGCCCGGCCAGTTGTGCTCAGGTCAAGCCAGCCGCTGACTCGAGCATGGCAGGACGCCTGCACACACAGGGGCAGCCCTGGCTCCAGCTGGGAGGGTCTGGGGGGCACGGGTGCCTCGCTCTTGACCACTGGTTCTCAATGGGGCGGATGTGGCCCCGCAAGGCACATTGGGCAGTTCTGCAGACATTTTGGGTTGTCCCATTTGAGGGGGGAGGGAGCTACTGGCACGTGGTGGGTGGAGGCCAGGGATGCTGGGAAACATGGTACAGGGCACGGGGCAGCCCCCACAACAAGAAATGCTCCGCCCCCAAATGCTAACAGTGCCCAGGCCGAGAAACCCTGCTCTCGTGGTCTTCCTCGTGGGCGACATGAGCATTGTCTGGGGGTCCTTCTAACTGCTACCTCGCCCGTCGCTGGAAGCCTGCCCTGTGTGTGCGGATGCGGGGCCTGCTGGGCTCCCCGCAGCCCTCCTCCCCTCCTGGGCTCGTCAGGAGCCGGAGGAGGGCCTCTGGGTCAGGGGAAGGACAGCACGCTTGGCTGGGGGCCTCTTCCTCCTCCCAGCCCACCTCCCCCATCCCTCCCTAAGGATTACGACATTTCTAAACTCGTTAACTTTTAATTACTACCTTCCCTCTGCCTGAGTACACTGGCTCTGTGCCACGTACATCTCTATTAAAATTCAATTTATGCCCATCATAACTAATTCCTACACTCCGGCTTTCTCACCGGCAGCCTTCAATTTTCAGACAAGATGTCCAAACTCACGGCCAAATCAGAGTCCATCTCCAAAGAGGCTGGCAAGGGGTGGGTGGGTCTGGCTTTGTCGTGGAAGAGGAGCCTGGACCTCCTAGGAGCACCGGAATGAGACCCTGGCCAGGCAGGAGGAGTGGGGACAGCCTGGCCTACGGGGTGGACGTGGGTGGGTGGTGTTTACGGGTTGGCTTCCGGGCCACCGTTTCCACTCACGCAGCCACCGATGACCAGACACCCTTCTGTACCCTTAACCTCACGTGACGCTCACGACCCTCTGGGAAGTAGCGACTGGTGCCATTATTCCCATTTGACAGATTGGGCAACTGAGGCAGGGGTCACATTGAGGGTCCGGACTGGGATTCATACTGGGGGGACGCCGGTGCTGAGTTTAGAGAGATCAGGCAGCAAAGGTGCGTATGGACAGGACAGGTCAGGGAGAGGTAAAAGCAGGGTGTACTGAACAGCAGAGATCATCGGAAAAGGGCTCCTTCTGCCCTTGAGCCAAGGGTGTTGGTGAGAGAGGAGACTGGACAGAGGGCAGGACCAGGACACACAGGGTCTTGAGGCTCCCTTGACCCAAATCCTCCAGAGACCACCCACCACCTGCAGGATACAGCCCAGAATGTTCTCATACTCACCCCTGCCTCCACATCGTCCCCCCTACAGGCCCCTCATCCAGCCCTCCTCTCTCTCCCTGAGGTCACCTCTGTCCCTAAATCTAGCTGACAGTTGTTAAGTGTCCCACAGCAGCTGACACAGCTGGCCACTTGGTCCTTCTCTAAAGCCCCCCACTTCTGTGACACCCCAATCGCCATTGTGGCCTCCTGGCTTCGTGCTGCTGGGCAGGTTTTCACCGCTTTTGTTTATCTGCCTCCTGGGGTTCTGAGGCTCTTCCCCCTGTGCTGTGTCCACTCTCTCATCCCGCTCATTCCCACGGCATCAGCTGTCACGGTGACCTTCAGCGTGGGCTTTTCTTCATTCCTTCCCGCCTGCTGGACGAGGCTGCCCGAAGTCTCGCCGAACACCCAAAGGGAGCACGGAGACCTCCCACAGTGTCCCTTCCAGCGTTTCCCCCGCCACCTGCCTCCCTCCCTCCCCTGCACATTCAGCCCATCGTCCAGGCCTGTCAGTTCAGCCTCTGAGATAGGTCTCGGACCCATCCATTCCTCTGATCCCCGCTGTCTCCAAGATGGCCCGGCCACCCACCTCCTGCCTCGATGGCCCAGCCCGGCTCCCACCTGCTCTCCTCCAGCCCACTCCCCACCCAGCTGCCTGGCTACACGGTTTGAAAGCAGACATCTGATGGTGTCCCTTTCCTGTGACAAATGAGTCAGGGGACCCACGTCGCTGTTGGCTTGAGATAAGAGCCCCCTAAGAGAGCCAGCAAGCCCCGACCTAATTGACCCCATCTGCTCCTCCAGGGTCCTGACCTCCTGTCCGAGCTGGTCATCTTTCAGCTCCTCCAGCCTCAGAATCTGTGCACACGGCTCTGTCTGCAAGCCCCCTTCCACCCCTGCTAACTCTACCCATTCTCTAGGTCTCAGTGTCCCCAGTGACACGTCCGACCTGTGGTTTCCCTCGATAGCACGCGTTGAAACTGGGGTCCCTTAATACGTGCGCAGAATGACTGCGTTCTGCTTCCATTCCAGACTTCGAGCTCCATGGGGGCAAGGGCTCTCTGGGCTCACTCAGCGCCCAGTGTCAGTGCGCTGGGGGCGGGGGAGCATTCACACCACATCCACACCAATGCCCTTTCCCCTCTCGGTTCAAGTTCAACATCTTCCACAGGTGGCCCCAAACTTCTCTGGGACCCTCTCTTGGTCTTTACACCTGCCGTCCCTCCCTAGTCCAGGCCCTTACGGCTCTTGCTCTTCGGCTAGAACAAAGGTTTGCAAAGGGCAGAGGGATGGGCAGGGCTGGCCTGCCCTTCCTTATTGTCCTCCTGGTCTAGCTCCGTGCCCGGCGGGTAGAAGGTCCCAAATCTGCGCCTCATGACTGAGCAAAGGTAGGCCTCTCCTGACGTTCGTCCATCAGGCTGGGAGAGAGAAGATCTTCCACGACTTCAGGGAACTAAGCCACGGAGCCTCACGTCCCTCACTACCAAGATGCCTCTCCTGCAGGAGCTGCTGATGTTCAGGGATGGAGAACAGAGCCAAAGGGAAAGGGGCCGGCACGGGGCCCGGCACAAGGTGGCTGGTCATTTGGAGCACTCGTTTTCAAGAGTTAACATATGTGAAACCCTTCAAACAGGGCTGGGCCCACGTAAGCCCCCGTGTTAGCCGTGACTGGCTCTCCTGCACTGGTTTAGAAGGCTGGCTGGGGCCATCCCCAGAAAGCGGGTCCTAGCAGTGCCACTGTCCTGGGAGAGGACAAACAAGGCCACACAGCCAGCTTGGAGCGGCGGGGGGCGGAATGCAGGCTTGGGGCCCAAAAGATCCTGGGTAAACCTGACTCCCCAGGTCTGGCTGTGTGACCCTGGGCATGTTGCTGAATCTCTCTGAGCTGTGACTCCTAGCTATGAGGCAGAGATAATAATAGCACCAATCTCCCAGAACTGCTGTTGGTAAGAGCTTGGCTCCGTTTTGGGCACCCACGTGGTAGGTGCTCCAGTGCCCTCTGGGAAGCCCGCTGGCCTCTGCGTCCCCAGCCTCTGCCACCTGCTCTCACTTCTAAGGGGAGGCCAGAGGACAAGCCAGAGACAAAGCAGCTGGTGCGGAGAGTTTCACTTCATCCTCTCCTCTGAAGAATTTCAAAGGCTGTAGCATGCCTGGGTCTCTGCCTCCACTGCGGGGCTTTACTGTCTCTGCCGCTGAGCCCGCGTGCGGAGCCCCAACACCATAGCTCCCCCCACAAGGCACATCAGCCTGGCAGTGGGGCTGGGGACCCAGCCTGGGGCCAGCCAGACGCCCTGCCTGGCTCATCAGAGATTCCCCTCCACACACCTGCTCTTCTCCACGCCAGCCAGGGGCCAGCTGCGGCCTCAGGGGCGGGACTCGGCCTCTGCTGGTCGCACTCCCTCTCGCTTGCATGTCAGGGGGTCTGAGGGGGCCCCTGGCTTCTTGCCTCTCAGGGCAGAAGAATGATGTACAGGGACAGGAGTGTGGCAGGAGGAGCCCGATCTGGACCCCGTGTGCATCTCTACAGGTGGGACAAGAACACACTCTGGGAAACAGACCTCCTGGATCTGCCTCTTGCTCTCTTCATGACCCCGCAGGCAAGATCCAGAACCCCTCTGAGCTCCAGGCTCCTCGTTTGCAAAAGGAGGGTAATAACGCTGTGAGAAAGTGTATGTTAAGTTAACCATGCGTGGGAATCTGTGTGTGTGTGTGTGCGCGATCCACCCAGCTGCTTTGTTTTTCTGATTCGATTTTAAGGGTGAGCAAAATTATGGGAGACAGCACAAGCAGGGCAGGACAGCAGAATCTGGTGGATGGCTTTGCCAGGATGTGGTCACAAGGACAGGCGGTTCTGGGCCATCCCCCCTCCCTCCTCCCCCATTGCTCCTGAGCTGGTGGGTTGTCCCCAGCCATGCAGCCCTGGCTGGTTTAGTGAAAGCAAAGGGAGGCAGAATGGATGCAGCCTGGGGAGATGGCCTGGGGCAGGGGGAGGGGAGGGGAGGAGGAGGGAGGGCAGAGGAGGGAGGGCAGAGGAGGGGGGCTGAGGGGAGGGAGTAGAGGGGAATGATCTGATGGAAGAGGCTCCAGGGGCAACACAGGAGGCCCTGGCCTTTCATGAGTTAGCATCCCACCTGGTCAGGAAGTTAGGCTAACATGCCAATGTGTTTTGCACAGACACGGACTCCCAATGGTTACACATGCATACAAGAGCATGAAGGAATCACACACCCCCACTTACCCACCCCCATACGCACACTCATGCACAGAGGTTAACAAACACATTAGACCTTAGGCCTCCAACTGAGTATTGTGTTCAGCTTCCTCCCACCCCTCCCACCCACCCCTAACACACACTCCGAGAGTCACTGTGAGAAGCCGTGCACCTGTTCTACTGACAGAAGTGGGCAGGGGGACGGCGCCCAAAGCTTTGGGAGGGTCTTCCCATGCATTGTCCCACCCACATGGGAAAAGAGATCTCATTTCCTTAGAGTCTGATAGTGCTTTGTACCCAAGTGGTACCCCCAACAGTTACAGCCACTTTATTTCTCAAACTGGGAGTTCAAGGCTGGTTTCAAAACAGGTAAGATAGGTCACCAACAAGGGGCTCTCACAGCACTTGATAAGACAAAAAGAGTTCTAAGAAGGGTCCCGGACCATAACAGTGGCATTGGAATGGGTGTACAGGGTCCCCGCGAACACCTCGGAGATGTGCTCGCTTGCACATGAGATCTAGTAGGTTTGTTACCAGACCTGTGCTGTTATTCTGTCGAGACAAACACCCCGTATAATCCTAGCAGGTGCCATCTACTCCATGACATCAGCGACGGGCCTCGTCCCATAGAATCTCATTTAATTCTTACTGTAACCTTCTAAAGTAGGCATGTGCCTGATTCCAAGAAAAGAAAACAAGTGCACGGTGGCTAATTCTGCCCAAGGTCACAGAGCCAGGGAGTGGTAGGAGCGTGATTATATTCAGGCGGCCCTAACTCCGAAGTCCATGCTATTTGCACTCTGCCCCCCCGGGATGGATGTGGCCCCACAAACTCATCCCAGACACTCATGCTCAGAAGGATGCACAGGCTTCCCTTTGTGTAGATGTTACACGCGCGTGCGCACACACACACATGTGCGTGTGCGTGCGTCACGCCCATTTGGCTACAGATCCCACTGAGAATAAAGGCCAGTGGAGACTGGATGTGAATGCAAACTTCTTCCTTTGGAGACGGGGTAGGAAACAGTGAAATTTATGGCAGCACTTCGAAACTTATTTTCTCTTGACTTGCTGAGTAAATTCAGCCATTTTTTTGCCTGAAATTGGATATTATCACCCAGCTCAGAGCCTGGGGTTTGCAAGAGACTAGGAAGTAGAAAGCAGTGCTCAGAGAACCACAGGATGAGAAGCTGGCCACCCTCCTCTGGGATGCAATTTTTGGTGTGCATGTATTTCAAAGGCGAATCTGGAACATTTTATTGAGCCAAAAAGCAAGAGAGTGCTAGAAATCCAGGGGGGACATGTCCAAAAGACCCAGGATGCAGCTAGAAGAAGCTCCATAGCCAATTATGGGTTACTACTGAGCATCAAAATGAAAAATGACAGGGATAGATCAAGACACATTGAATAGGAAAAATTATCCATCAGTTCATACTGATGCTATATCATTTTAAAGAAGATGAGAAAGGGAAGATCTCTTTTACAAAAGAATGACAAATATAAGTAAAAAAAATGATAGAAGTAGAAAATCTGCTTATCACCACCACAATGGTAATAATAGATTCAGGTTAGACTCATCCATGGATACTCAACCACCGGGTGAGGGATTCCTGGGGAGGAGACTATTCACAGTTTCCAGTTGTCCCCTAAAGGCAAGGGGATATCTCCATACCTTGACAATGGAGAAATCTGGTGCACCTCACCTTGACCAATTCATCAAACCCAAATCACCAATAATGGGGCAAGATGATACTGAGTGCCTTCATGTATGAAGCACTGAGAAGGATACACATCTGGGTAATACTCTTGCCCAAAAGGTTTAACATGAGTCTAATCATGAGGCTAGAACTGGACAAATCTATACTGGGGGACATTCTGCAAAGCTGGCTGAGGTCTCAGAAATGTCAATGCCATGAAAGATGGGAGAAAAATGAGGGATGGTTCTAGATTGAAGGAGTCCAAGAGTCCTGACAACTAAGTTTACTGTGCGGTCCTTGATTAGATCTTGTATCAAACAATAGTAAAAATAGCTACAAAAAACATCACTGGGACAGAGATATGTGAATATGGGCTGCATATGAGACAGAGGTACATCGATGGGACATTTCCCCAGCGTGAACATTGTGTTGTGGTTCTGTAGAATGCCTTGTTCTTGGGAAATTCTACTTAGGGGTGAAGTGACATGATGTCTGCAAATTCTTAAATAACTTAGCAAAAATAAGTGGGATGACCCAAGCTGGATGGATCAGAATCTTTCCCCAGGGCTTCCCATGTGGAACTTCCAGGGACGCTCCTTCTGCCCTGAAATCATGGGGCTGTAAGCCTGTGACCGCAAACTTCTCAGTGTCACTAACCACATGAGAATGAAGTCCGCACCCAGAGGTGGTGCCGCTGAGCAGCCCAGGGGAGACAGAGCGCCCGGCAGAACCAAGTTCTTAGTTCTGAGCCCTGAGACCCCTGGAAATGCCAAGGTTCCTGAAGCCCTGACCTCAGTCTGTGGCTCACTTGTAGCATTGTGTATAAATGATGAGAAGGCAAAAGGTATAATGGGATGTATTGTGGACGATCACAAAGGGCAGAGAGAGGCAGACGTGAGTGTGTAAGTGTTGTGAGACAGAGACAGAGAGATATTGATTGAGAATACACGTGTGTACTATGAGGAAAGGCTTTCTGAAGGAGCTGGGATCCTGTAGGAGAGAGAAAGAAGGTTCTAGAAGACACAATATTGCAAGTAGAGGGGACAGGATGGTTTGAACAAAGGCAGTGCAGAGGGCACGGGCAGGGGGCTGCCATGGGGCCCGGGATGGGAGGGTCCTGTTTGGTGTCGGTGTATCACCTCAGATGGGAGCAGCAGGGGGTAAGGTGCGTGCCATCAGGAGCAACCCGAAAGAGCTCTGAAGGCAGTGTAGGGAGAGGAGTTTCCCCAGTGGAAGCTTCTTTGTGTCCCCCTGAAACTGCCACCCAACCACCCAACTGACCTTTGAGTAACCTAAAGAGCCAGGTGCCGACCCCCATGTGGTCGAAAATCCATGTATGACTTTGGACTCCCCAAACTTAACTACTAATAGCCTACTGTTGACCAGAAGCCTGACCGGGACCATAACCAGTCAGTTCTCACGGATTTTCTATGTTATATGCATTACGTACTGTATTCTTCCAAGAAAGTAGGCTAGAGAAAAGAAAATGTTATTAAGAAAGCCATAAGGAAGAGAAAACACATTTACAGCGCCATTCTGTATTTATCAAAAACATCCCCATGTCAGCGGACCCGTGCAGCTCAACCCATGTTGTTCAAGGGTCAACGGTGTCTGCATTCCCCACTCTGCTCTGTTTTCTAGAACCCGCAGAGCACGGTGAGCGGAGTTTGCTTGGGATGCGTATTAAGGAAGTGGTCTTTCCCTGATGAGACGCTGGATGTAAAGGATTTCCAGCCCTGGAGCCAGACGACTTGTATTTGAAGCCCAGCTCAACAATCTGACCTTGGGTGAAGTGTTTAATGTCTCTGAGCTGCAGTCTGCCCAACTGTCAAATGGGACAACTAACTGAACCTACTCATAGGGCTGCTGGCAGGACTGAATGATGAAGAACCAACCCTCCTCCTCCTCCTCCCGGATCCTGGCCCAGCTCCCTGCAGGCAGAAGTCAGGGGCAGGCTGGGAGGCCCCGACACCACTTACACCTGTGGTGTGCTATCCACATGCTCCCGGCGTTCCCATGCAGGCATGTCCCCCATCCAAAGGATGCGGGGCTCTTCACAGAGGCTGTCAAAACTGCCCCAGGGACGCCAGGCAGCAGCTAGGAGAGCTCTGGGCCCCCAACTGAAAACCGCCATAGGGGCTGCTCACGGGGGCACCCCTAGTCTCCCTCGTGGGCTCCCTGGAGACCCAACCCCCAGAGTGGCCAGCACTGGAGGGCCTCCTGCTTCCTGGACTCTCACCATCTAGAGAGGAAGGTGGTCCTCCTGTCCCGGACCCTCCCTCTCCCTTCTCTGACAAAGTGGCCACACCTACCGGCCAATGCAGTCCAGGGTTGGGGCACAAGGAACCTGGGGCTGGGGATGGGGGGGCATCCCAAACTCTGGCCTCCCCGCTCAGCTAAGAAAAGGATGGTTCTCCAGAAAGGACAGATCCTCAAGCAATTAAACAGCCTCCTCTCATTTGCCTTCCGGTCCCTGGCACAGATCTGTATCAACATCCCCAGGGCAAGACAATCTTAGCCCCAACACACCCGATTATGCACATCAGGCCTGGGGATTAATCACCATCCACAGCGTTGGGAGCCAATAAAAACAGGCAGAGATGAGATGGGAGATAGGAGCTGGAGGGAGGGACTGCCAGGAGGAAAATGCTGGAGGCCCGGCCGGGCTTGGGGGGTAGCTCGGGCTTCCAGCAGCAACAACGCGCTTCACTGAGACCCTGTGCCATTCCTCCTTTCTCCCCACTTGGCGGTGTCCTGGGGAGGGAAGGGCCCGTCCAGAGCTCCGGGCATGGGCATGAACATGGAGTGGGGACAAGCCCCAAGGCCCTGGGCAGGCCACCTCCATGTCACACCTGCACTGCCCCCAAATACAAGATATTCCCTCACTGAACCCACGTTGCCACATGCCCCCCAGCCGTGTGTCGGACCCAGGCCCCTCCAGTGCCCCCAGGAGATAGCAGAGTTCTCAGGGGTTGGGGAGGAGGGGCTCTGGTCACGGGCACGACCACAGCCCAGCGGCTGGTGGTGGAGTCCCCTACCCCGACCATCGCCTCTGCTCTGTTCCCTGTTGCATGGTCCGCTCCGTCTGGGTAGCACCCCTGGCCCGCCCCCTAGACATCCTCTGTTGGGCTCAGCAGGGCAGGGGCCTCTTACTCCTCGGGCAGGGCTGTCTTTGCCCCCCAACTTCCACCACCCCAGCCTCCCAGGAGCGCTGGCATGGGAACTCTTGCCCCCAAACTGCCAGACAGGCCCCCATCCTGGTTCCCCTGGCAGCCAGGAGGGAGGAGAGGGGAGGGGAGAGGAGGGGAGGGGAGGCTTGCCTGTACTCCAGGGAGAACTTGGTCAGCTCTCTGTTGTTGTGGAGCCACTTGAACTCCAGCGGCCAGCTGCCTTCCGCCATGCACGTGAGCACCAGGCGGTTCCCCTCCAGGTGCACCTGGGTCCGCACAGGCTCCGTCTTGAAATAGGGGGCCACGTCATCTGTGGGAAACAGACACACAGAGCCACGAGTTAGCACCTGCTCGCCTCCGGGTGGTTGCTCACGTAGTGCCCTAACGCCCCTGGGCAGACAGAGCAGCTGCATCCAGGTCACTTGCTCAAGGTCACGTGGCCGGGGAGGACTTGAACTTGGGTCGGTCCGACTTCAGAGCTTGATCTTCAGAGCGAGTCCTCCACGCCTACCAACCAGTTCCCCGCCTCCCTCCTCGTAGACCACACCAGGCTCACTCCTTCTGCTGCCACCCCTTCCCTCTTTCCGGTACTTTCTGTCTCTCTCCCCTCTGGATCCCCATCCACTGGATACCCTGTGCTTCTGGATTTCTCCCTCCAGGACAGAAGGAAGGGGGAGGCACCTGCTGCACTTCAGTCAAAGGGAATATAAATGTCACAAGGAAAACAGGGGGGTGGGTTGACACAGTGGCAGGTGACAGGTATCCTGGGTCCTGCCCCCGAGGCTGGGGGAGCCCCTCAAAGACATCAAGGGCAGAGTCCATCCGGTGGGCCCCCTCCACCACCAGGCTGCTTGATCCTTCTGTCCTCTAACGCTCAGATTTGGCCAGAATTGGGCGTCTGTGGTCTGCAGGCGGGTTCACATTCATGTCAAGGCCTCACCCAGGCCCCAAGCACAGTCTGACGACTCAGCACCCGTGATGTACGTCTGGGGCCCGGTCAACTGGCTGGACTGCATCGCGCCCCCACCCCACACCCCTGGTCTCAATCTCATGAGTGGATAACTTGTGACTACTGGGGAGGGTCTTCCTGGAACCCCACCCCAGCCCTGCTCCTGACCCTCTGCATGGCTCCTGATAATAGTCACAGAGCTCACCGCCTTACAAAGCCCATCAGAAGGCCCTCTCTGGGGAGTGGGCTGGGGGAGCAGCACCCACCCCGGCCCCGGTCCTTCGCCCGCCTCTGGTGGCAGCGGAGGGCAGAGAGGCCAGCAAGCACCCATTTGCGGGGAGCTGGGAGCACGCTCTGCTGAGGCAGCCGCTCTGCTCCCCATTTGACAAATGGGCACATTCGCACTTCAAAGGCACATTCCTATTCCCCAGCAGCGTTCAAGAGCCCTTTGAATCTCATTTTTAAAAACCCTCTGTTAGTTCCTGTCATCACCCGTTTGTTTTAAAACAATAACACTCCCAGCCCCCAGTGATTCAGTCCCTGGGATGCAGGGCTGACTCAGAGCCAGAACATCAGAGGGGCGGGTGGGCGGGGCGGGCGCTTGCACACGCACACGTGCACACGCGCTCCGCACCCAGACTCCCTCGCCTCCGTACAGCGGCTCACTGGGCAACCTGCGCCCAGGTCCGCATGTGCCAGCTCATTCCTCCGGCTCTCCGGGCACCAGCGTGGAGGAGGCCAGCGATGCGCGCGGGGATGGGCTGATTCCAGCAGCTGCCGAGATAATGACGCTGGGAAGAGGAGGGCGGGGCTGCCCTTTCCCCAGAGAACCTGCTGGGTACCACCGAGCCCGGAGCATCCCTGCATCCCTCATCTCACGCTATCCTCACAAGGAGGCCTGGGAGGGGCTCAGGCTCCCCTCCCCCAGGGCCTGCCGTGTGGTGTCCCCCGCCCCGCCCCTGCCATCTGATACAAGGATTTGGGAGGGAGGCCCTACTAGGCCCTGAGCAATGGCAGGAGTCCAGCTAGCTGGTTTTCCTTGATAGGCCTGCTGTCTTCCAAAAGCAGGGCATAGCAGGGCATGTGGGGGCTCTAGGGGGCAAGACACTGATAGGGAAAGGATACTGGGGCAGGGGACAGCCGTGTGTGTGTGTGTGTGTGTGTGCGTGTGCGTGCACCCACGTGCGTGTTGTGTAGATGTCTCTGAGTGTCTGTGTGTATGTGTGTAGGTGTGTTTTCATATGTGTGTATCTATGTGTCTGTGTGTTCAAGCGTGTGTCTGGGTGCGTGTGTTGTGTATGTGTTTACCTGCAGGAACAGGTTTCTGTGCCATGAATGCACGGGGGGTAACACAAATCATTGGCCTTGGGCAACTTACTTACAACCTTTTTGCACTTTAATTTCCTAGTTGTAAATTGGGGGATATGTTTGTGGTGTAGATTAAATAAACTGAAAAACATAAAGAGGTTAGAACAGCGCCTGGAACACACTAGAGGAGGCGTGGCTACTGTTACCATTGAATGTACGTGCAGATGGGCAGACTACGAGAGAGAAGAGCTCATGCCCTGTTGGCGGGCACCAGCTGCTCCTTTGTGCAGTATACAACTTGTATAACTGTACACAACAACCCATATTCACTTTGAAAACACACACACACACGAAAGACAGATTTTTTAAAATTAGACAAAGTGATTCTAAAGTTCACATTTAAAAAAATAACAAAAGAATAACCAAGAAATTCTGAAAAAGTATGGTAGGTAGAGAAGATTAGCTCAGATACTGAACTATATTATAAAGTTGCAATAATTAAAACAGTGTGTTCTCGTACACATAGTCTGATGAAATGACAGACTCAGAATCTAGAAATAGACCCCAATACATATGGGATTATTTTATATATGATGAAAGCAGAATTTCAAGGCAGTGGGGAAATGATCAATTATTCGCCAAACGACTTTGAAACAGCTAGGGAGCCATTTGGGGGTAAAAAAAAAACAGTTGAATCTCTTCCTCACACTTTTCCTCAAAATAAATGCTGGATGGATCAATGTTTTAAGCATGAAAAATGAATTCTAAAAGAAGTAGAAAAAAGTCACAGAGGTTTAAAAATATATAATCTCGAGGAGGTGAAGTATTTGCCAAGTACTTTCTAAGTACTACACAAACTCCAGGAAGTCATAAAACAGATTGATACCTTCAGCTATATAAAAATTCTACATGGAAAAAAAAATACCCATAAACAAGAGAGCAACAAATGACAAACTCGGGGAAAATATCTGCAACTTCTATCATGGACAAAGAGCTCATTTTCCCGATATAAAAAACATTCCCATAAATCAGTAAGGAAAAACGTGAACAAACCAACGGAAAAATGGGCAAAGGATATGAACGGTTCACAGAAAAGAATTACAAATAACTCCGAAACACAGACAAAGATGCTGAACCTCATGATAAGAGAAAGGCAAACGAGACTCAGTAAGATAGCATTTTTTCCTATCACTTGGGCCACGATCTGAAAGCGAGATAGCGCCCGGTGCCAGGCAGCCCGCGGGGACCCACGCGTGAGCGCACACGGCTTTGTGGGACTGCAGCTCTGCAGAGAGCAGTCTGGTGGGGCCATCAAAACTACACATGCGTTCCCCCTCCCCTATCCGCCAGCTCTTCTAGAGACTTCTCCTTCACACACACATCCGTGCATGGGCGAAGGGACAGCACTTCATAGCGGCATTATGTTTTGTAACAGAGAACGCTCAAAAATGACCTATATGTCCATCAAGCCGGTACTGGTTACAGAAATGCTCCCACTTCCAAACTCGAGGACTTTCCATAGCATCAGGCTTGGGACGGTTTTAGAGAACTACCGTTATGTGAAAATAAGCAAGGTATGGAACGGACATGTAATCTGCCACCATTTGTGTTCTTTTTCACTGAAGCATAAAAATATATTTGCTTGTCTAGGCAGAGGCTTTTTCTAGGGGGTTACATAAGAGACTGAGCTCAGTGAGGCTTTAGGAAGAAGAACTGGGTGGGAGGGGACTCGCTTTTCGCTCTGTATCTTCTGCTAACTTCTGTTGTGTCACACAGGGATGGGTCACTTATTTATAATCAGATCCATGCCCACATCTGCATCTACGTATGTGAGCTTGCAGGGTGAGCAGTCACGGGCCGGTCCTGCCAGGGACAGAGGGAAGGGCAGGCCCTGTGTGTGCATGGGACACGGGGTGTAGCACGGCTGGGGGTCCCTGACCACCAAGAGTGTGAGATCCTTGAAGGAAGAGCCGCCTTCAGAGGCAGACAAGAGGCCTCAGTCTTGGGCTTCCTTCTCGTTTCCCGTAACAGCTCGGCGGCCCCTGACTGCCTTGCCCTTGATATTCCCACTAAATACCCCCATTGTCATCCTGCCACTCCAGGCTCCAGGCTCCGTGGCCGTAGAGAAGCTTATCTCAACTCCAACCTCTCCCCTCCCTCCTGCCCCCCAGCAACATAACGCCTTCTTTCTCTGGAGTCCCTCCATTGCTCCTGGGATTTGACTTCCCAAGCCAGCCCAGGCCTGGGACTCCCACCTCCCCTGGAGCCAGGGTCTGGGCAGCCAGGGTGAAGACCTCCGCCCACCACCCGGATGGCCAGGAGATGTCTATTGCCCTCCAGAGCCGGCTTCCAGGGGCAAATCCCCTCCCGCCTCTGAAACGCACCAAGGCCTGTCTCTTGGCAGCTCCTCTCTGGGCGCACAGGAACTCTAACTGCTCACTCATGGGGCGTCCCTGGATGCACGGGAACCGGGGGGAGCTTGGGATTCTTGCAAACCTCTCTCCTCACCATCCCCTGGTCTCTGCACCATCATCTTTGTTCTGGGTTGACCTCCATGGCCTCCTAGCTGGTCCCAGCTGGAAAGCCTGTGTTCCCTGGAGCTGCCCAGGCCCTGGGCCATAGGAAGCAGGGACTCAGGGCAGCCCCCCCCCCCCCCCCCCCCCCCCCCGCCATCACCAAGCCTCACTTCTAGTCCCACTGCCTTTATTTCGTGCTTCTCCTGGAACTTGCCATATGGGGAGCATTTTATGTCCATCATCTCCATTAATAGTCCTGAGAACTTCCAAGGAAGGTGCTATCATTACCCCGTTTACAGATGAGAAGACTGACCCTCGAGAAGGTTCAGTTGTTTGACTCTGCCTCCCAGACATGAAATCAGATCTGGTGGATTCCAGAGCTCCAGATCTTTCCATAGCTGATGCTCAGCTGTCAGGCTCTTCATACCTGGACCTGTGGCCTCATGGGTGGTGAGTGAGGGATGGTGCCTGTCTCTGGGCACTGGTTTTGAAGCCACAAGCAGGGGTCATGTTGGATGTGTGGCAGGGGCATTCCCACACCAGCTTCGAATGTCATGGCCCCAGAATGAGATCCAGGGATGAGAGGCATGCTGGCTGGGAATGCGTCGGGAACAGAACATCCCAGGGGAGACTGGCCACCTTGGGGTGGGGTCTGCGGGATGGGGGGGGGGCATGAGCTAGTAGGATGCAAGGAGTGAAGCCTGGGAATAAGGGAGGCCAAATGGTGCAGAGGATGAACAGATGCAGGTGTGAAGGATCAAGTAAGAAGAGCAGGGGTTAGAGCTCATTGGGCGCCCGCCCCACAGCTCTGCTCACCACTCAAGCGTCTGGGTGCCAACCTTTCCCAGGTGTCTGGCTTGAAGGTCCCGGTGGGAGAAGAGAATCTGGGTTTCAATCCCAGTTCCTATGCTAACTAAAATTTGACCCTGAGCAGACTAACTCCGGAGCCTTACTTGTCTTGCCAGTAAAACAGCTTCTAATGCCTGCCAGTAAAACCCAGAGGCTGCTGGGAAGGCCAAGTGAGCCAACGCACACCATGTTTGGAGCATCATGCTTGGCACCTCCAGGGTGTTCCCTCTGCAGAACAGACCTTTGGAGGTGATCAAACGGGGAGGAGGTAGAGAAATGGGGCGGGGGGGGTGTTATGATCACCACCCCCTCCCTATTTCCTGCATCTTAGAGATCTCTCAAATCTGAGCTGTCCAAATTCAGCTGCCTCATGGCCACGGCAAGCTGGCTCAAGAACTGAATCTTGCCCAGGGATGGCTCATAAGGTCTTGAGCAAAGGCTCAAGACGAGGTAGAAACGTGGGAACTGCAGGATGTTCTGCACAATGTCAGAAATTCCTGGATGTCCCTCTTCCACCCAAATCCAGGTGGGGAGGTGCAAAGCCTGGAACTGCCCGGGCCAGAGAAGGTTCCGGAATACAGTGCTGTGGGCACACGGAGAGGCTGCCATGCGTGCTCCTGTTGGAGGCCCTGCCCTCCAGAGATGTCTGGGGGCCACGCCCAGTGGCAGGTGCTGGCGGGCACTCCCTGAATGCCTGATAAAGACCACAGGACCCACAGATGCTCCCCAGGCCAAGCCTGCTCCTACCCCATCCAGCCAGGGCAGCAGTACCCCGGCCCGGCAGGCCCTCCCTTCTGGCTTCCCTTCTGCCTCCCACAAATGAGATGTTAATTTATGCCCCTCCACTGTCTCCTGGCAGCTGCCTGGCCCAGCTCAGCCCCAGGGCTGCCTGCATGCCAAGTGCTTCATTAGCCAGGAAAGAAGGCTCTCGCCCTCCTTAATCTAATCCTCGCCAGTGACCTTCGGGAGCCAGGCACCTTCTGAGGCCGGGGCCTGGGAGGGTGGGACAATCAATTATGCCTCGGCCTCCACAGCTGCTGCCGAATGGATTTCTCGCTCAGAAAAGCATGTTCAAAAAGCATCTAATGGAACGGATCATCAATTTGTTTGAATACACATCTAATCTGATTAGGGGGGGCCTAGACACCAGGGCAGCCAGTGTGACTGGGCCCCGACATGGCCCTGGGGAACCGTAAGTGGGGTGGAGGGGCCCCGTGTGGGGAAGGAAGGGTGTGGGCCGCAAGCCCACCACCCAACCAGCTTGGCCCATGGTACATTCAGCCAAAAAGTCGCAGAGAATATGAACCGTGGAGAGGCCACCAGGGCTGGGCAGGTGCCTCCTGTTTTTCTATGCTCTAGCACTAGGCACAGAACCCAGGGCAAAGAAGATGCTCAGGAACTGAAAGAATGAACTCATGAGTGGAGAATGAATGATGATGAGACCCAACGTGGAAGCCAAGGGATGCCAATCTTGTCACTTCCAGGGTAAGACGAGTTGATGCCTGAACTGGGTTGAATGGTGTCGCCCCAGAATTCATGTCCTAGCTGGAACCCCAGAATGAGACCCTATTTAGAAACGGGATATTGCAGCTGTCCTTAGTTAAGATGAGGTCCAAAGGGAGTAGGGTGGGCCCTATATGACTGGTGTCTTTATAGGAGGAGAGACATGGGAATAGAAACACAGGGAGAAGACAGCCATAGGGTGGAGGGGGCAGAGACTGGGGTGGTGCCTCTACAAGCCCAGGAATGCCAAGGATTGCTGGGAGCCGCCAGAAGCTGGAAGAGGCAAGGAAGGATTCTTCTCTCCAGCCTTCAGAGGGAGTGTGGCCTTGCCAACACCTTGGTTTCAGACTGCTGGCCTCCACAACTGTTTGAGTCACTCCATTTATGGTATTTTGTTATGGCAGCCCTAGGGAACTAATACTATGCCTTACAGAGACTTTTGTCTGCTCGTTCCACGTAAGTCAGCCTGGCGGAGAACAAAGAGCACTAGGCAAGTGAGTCTGGAGCCCTGAGTCCTGCTGGTCTGGACCACGACCTTCTTCAGACACACCATGTCCGCCATGCCCCAGGGCCTTTGCTTATGCCATTCACTTTCCCCGGAGAGCCCCTTCTTTCCTTCTTTGCTGGGAAAATGGAGGTATTAAATCTGTATTAGTTTCTACCTTTTGTCCCTTCTAAGTTCAAATGTCCTGTCCTCTGTCACTTTTCTCCTGATGTCCTCTTCCATATCTCTCAGACTTTTGAGGTTACCTCCCTTACAGCCTGGAAGCTGCACATCATAGTCCCAGGTGTGGTGGCACCCAGGCTAGTCTCCGCTGGAAGACAGGGACAGCAGTCCCCTCGCCTCCCCGGTCCCAGAGCCTGGCAGTGCATCTGGCACGCAGGAGAGCCCAGATCCATGAGTGAAAAAGTGGACAACGAACTTGCCGTTGAACGTGGCCAGGTCACCTCCCTCTTGTCAGCTGACACCGCTGGGTGATCTTTACGTTCCCTTCAGGCTTGAAGGTTGCAAGATCTGAGTAGTGGTGTAGGTTAGGACCTTGTTGGGCCTTGGAGTGGGATTCCTTGGATTCAAACTCCGCTCAGCCACTCACTAGCTGCATGACCCCTGGCAGCTCTGAAACCCCTCTGCATCTCAGTTTCCTAACCTGAAAATTGGGGTATGGGTAGTGGCTGCCTCCTGGGCCTTGTGAGAAGGCTAAGCACTTAGACCGGCGCCAGGCACAAATGGCCCATCCTCATCTTTACTTGGTGTGACCTTTGCAAGCCAGGGCCTCCCGCGGGACCACACCAGTAGATAACGCCAAAGCATCCCCAGCCTCATGCGGAAAAAAGAGGGTTCTCATTTCTGATGGGTTTATCTTGCAAGCAACAGAGGGGAAGGGAGCCTTTTCTTACATTTCAGCAGGAGGGTTAAGAGATTAAACTTACACCATTGATTAGAATGTTTTTGCCTAACGGTGCTATTATCATTTTACTGTATTCAGATTCACTTGAGCTATAAAAGCAGCGATAGTAAAATTTTCACTAACTCCTGGAATTCCTCCCAAGAAGCTCCATTATGCTGTGTGGGTGATGCTTGTCTTCCCCTCGGTGACCCCCGAGGACGGGACATGTATTTGGAGCAATTCTCTGGTTTTACAGCTGGGACCGGAGACCCCGGGCCACGAAGGGACTGCCACAGCTCAGCTTTGGGGGTCAGCTGCCTGGCCAGGCCTGGGTGGCCCCACGGAGACTCGTCCCACTGGCATCTGGCACTCCCACAGGGGACTGTCTCAAAGATTCCTGGGGTGACCTCTCTCTGTCACAAGGGTACCACTATCAGCCTGTCTCCTAAGCTCTGGTGAGGGAGAAACATCCACCTCCCACGGGCCTCAAGAAGCCGAGGTACGGATGCTTCCAGGAGCCCACAGCCTGGGGGTCTCCAGGGCCCAGCTTGCCCAGTGATGGCACCACCAGACACAGGGCAGCGAGGCCTGGGTGCCAGGAGCAGTGGGCAAGCGGTCCCAAGCTCTGGCTAGCATGCTCTCCAAGGGCAACCCCCTTTCCTCCTGTTTCTCGCCTTTGAGAAAGGTCATCACCTAAAGGAGATGGTCCATTGTCCCTGAAGAAGGGAGGACAGGAGAGGAGAGAAGACCTTAGAAGTGGGGGGTCTGACTAAGCGCTGGCCATCGACTTCCTAATACCCACCAGAGCTAAGGCACACGGCGGGCACATTGGGGGCTCCCCATTGGCCTCAACATCCCCAGATGGGTGCCTGCCACCCAAATTTAGTGGCTTCTCCTCGCCTCCCCTTCACTGGCTTCACAGCGAGCAGCTCAGCCCGGGGAGAAGGGAAAGAAAGGGGTTTGCCGAAGACCTCATCCACACCGACCTCCCCGTGTTTTCTCATTTAGCCCCCGACAACCCTGGGGGAGAGCATCATTACCACCCTGTATTTCTCTCATCGATGACACTCAGAGGAGAGCGGCGCGAGGTCACCGGGGTTTCGAACCCATGGCCGCCTGCCTCTCTCTGAGAGGCCTCCGATCTCCGCGGAGGTCAGCACGGTGTTTAGACCACAGGAAAGGAGGCCGAGGCTGGGCCCCGGGGGAAGGGAAAACCAGAGCGGCGGGTCCGCCTCCAAGGCAGAGGCTGAGAGCTGGAACCCGCCGCTGCCGAAGAAGCATACACATTCATCAGGCTGGTGACCCCGGTGTACCAGCGCTTTGTGGTGTGTAACAAAGACTGTGGAGCAGAAAACTGGAGTTCAATTTGCCGTCCACGCCGCGCAGCGCCCAGCCCATTCCCCTCCCTGGCAGGCACCTCTGCGCTTCATCATAAATAACAACACCACACAGCTCTCCGGCCCTTTCCGCAGACGCAGGCCCCGCGCAATTTACAAGCGGCGTTACACACAGAGGCCGCCCGTGCCTGCCCCTCCCCGGCCCCTCCCGTGGGCGCGCGTGCCCGATCTGGAGGGAGACAGGCCCTCGCTCACCCCTGGACGCTGGGTTCAGCTCCTGCCCCGAAGTCTCCCTTGCCCCCTCCACTGGCACTCGCTAGCAGAAAGCCCCGGGGCCTGGCAGAGACCAAGCCCTTGCTGCCCCCCAGTGCGGGCGTCACAGTCCCTCCTCCTGTTTTAGAAAGGGTTCTGGATCCCGTCGGATCCGCAGTGTGTCTTTGTCTCCAAGAGCAGCCCTGTTTCTCTCCTCCAAACTTCACGGGGGCTGTGGGGGTGCGGTAGTAACTGAGGCCCCTTGCGTGAGGGGCAGCCATTCGCCTGGGGGCTCCACGTCGGGAGCTACTTGGGGGAGGCCCACTGAGGCACTGGGGCAGACCGGGCAGCTTCCTCTGAGCAGGCCCAGAGATTGCCCAGGAAGAGGGGCTCCGGCCATGGCTTCTCCTTCAGGTCGGAAGAGTAAAATGAGGTCATGAGTTGTAGGATTGCACGTATGTGAAATATCCAGAATGGGTAAATCCACAGACGGGACCGAGACTGGTGGCGGCCAGGTGGTTGGGAGAGAGGAGTGGAGAGTGGATGCTTAATGAGTACGGGGTCTCCTTTTGGGGCAATGAAAGTGTTCCAGAATTAAGCAGAGGTGGTGCTTGCAAGCCACTGTGAAAGTACTAAAGGCAACTGAATTGTTCGCTTTAAAGTGGCTGATTTTATATTCCATGAGTCTGATCTCAGTTACAAACAAACAAGGAAATCTGGTACAAAAGGTCTTTCCCCGTCCCCCCCCATTTGCTTACCCCCCCTCCAGGGCTCCCACTGCGCCTTCTGTCTCCCCAGCCCCAGCCGGTGTTTAGGAGGAAGATCAGAAGATCAAGAGGTTGTACGTGCTCCTTCCTGTCCTCAGAGGTCACCTGGCTCCCTCCCTTCCCTTCGGCCTTCTCTCACCTGCCATGACACTCAGGGGCATCTTCCTTGTCAGCTGCTGGGACCTCTCCGGGATGCGGAGGGTGGGGCTGGGTTTGTAAGCAGTGTCACGGGCACAGGGCTAGAAGCCCCCTCCCTGGCCGCTGCCCAAGCTGACAGGCCATCTGGAAGGCTGGAAGCTCTGGCTTAGCAGGTGGATGATGGGGTGTGAGCCCCATCTCTGTGCTACAGGCTGTGGGCACCGAGGCAGTACCTGGGTCTCCTGAGCTGTCCCTTCCTCCCTTGCACGAGGGAGGGGTCCTGCAACACCATCCTTGCCCGGGGTTCTTTAGGATCCACTAGACACCGGGAATACAAAGGTCTGGCCAAGTGCTGGCCACACGTGGGGCCTCTGCACTGGTGTTGTGCATTCTCTTATTTCTGCCACACAGCATCGCCCTGGGCGTGGACTACTGTCCATGCCATGGAGGCTGGGGGAGCTGAGTCACTGTTACGGTCAGTGGCCTGGGTTGACATGTGGGCGGCCACTAGGATCTCCTTCCCTTGCTCCTCCCATAGAACGCAGCCCAGAGCGTGAACTCTGAGGATGTGAAAGACAGGGGGTGGGCACAGCTCAAGGGGCATCAGGTTCAACTATAGGCTGTCCGAGCCCCCACTGCCCTGGCTGCTGGGCCCACATGGCCTGGTGGCAGGTGGCTTTTCCGAGCAGCACCCGGAGGTCCTGCTTGGGGGAGCAGAGGGAGCCTGTGGAACACAGGGGAGGTGGAGGGAAGGGGCAGAGGACAGGGGCAGGCCTCCCTGTAATTTACCCCTGCCCCAGAAGCAGCCAGGTTCCCCGCCCTGCCTCTTCGCTCGGTTGCTTTGAAAACCTAGAGCTTCTCCTTTGTGAGTCATGGTGGCCAAAGCCAAGGCTGTAGGAGGAGGTGACGGCATCGGCGCCCTGCTGTTGATCCCCTGCCAGTTGTCCACCTGGGAGGTCAGGTGGTTTCCTCTCTGGCCAGTAGCACCCCTGGCTTCCCCGGCTCGACACCGTGTTCCCCAGAGCTAATGGGGCTCCACCTCTCTCTGGAGCCTGGGCCTGGCAGCAAATACCGCAGGACAAATGAGAGAGACAGAGACAGGATTCATACTAACGAGAGACAGGCCAGGATTAACCAAGAGCATGTCCATGGCACCGTGGCTCACACGGACATGGGGTCTGTGTTCCCGACCTCGGGCCCCACCCTTCCTGGGTGCGAGGTCTAGACACCAGGCAAGACCCTGGTTGCTGTGGCCCCCCACGGGCTCCAAGTATTTCAAGCAAGAAGCATTTGTAGAACTCACCTAGTCCAACCCCTCTGCTTGGTCAATGGGGAAACTGAGGCAGAAGAGTTTAAGGGAAGACTTGAGCCCAGCTTTTCTGATACCAGGTCACCCCATCTCACTTGATAAGCTCTTGGCCTCATTTTTCCCTTCTATAAAATGGGCTGAGGGCTTTTCCACATCTAGCTTCCACAGCTGGGCTTTCCTGGGGAAGACTGGCTGATGCTAGGAGGGCCTCTTTTCCCCAAGGGAGCCCCAGCTGCCCCTCTCGATGGAATGAGGTCGGGGTGCTTTGGAATGTTCCTCATGGACTCCTGCTGTACCCCTATTGCCTGTTGGCTTGTGTCCCTGCTATAAAATGAGGTCTTTGCAGACGTGATCAAGTTAAGATGAAGTCATTACGTACGAGTGGGCCCTGATCTGACTGACACAGACAGAGACACGGACGGAGAAGAGATGCCACGTGAGCACAAAGGGTGGGATGCAGCTCCAGCCCAGGGAGAGAGGATTGCGGGCAACACCAGGACGTGGAAGAGGGGAAGAAGGGTTCTCCCTCCCTCTCTCTCACAGCTTGGCCAGCACCCTGACTTTGGACTTGGCCTCCAAGAGCGTGAGACAAGACGTTTCTGTTGTTGAGCCACCTGGCTGGTAGCACTGTGTATGAGCCCCGGGCAACTCACCTACCCCCACCATCGCCCACCACCCCCCCAGAAAAAAGCCAGCATGACTCGGAGCCCATCCTCTCTGAAGGTTTCACAGATGCCCCTCCCCCAGCAGAAGGGAGCCCCCCTCCGTGCTCACTGAGCCATGCACACGACCATTGTCATGCCAGTGACCCCTGTGGTACCCCCACCCGTCAGAAAGCCCCATGGGGCTCGAAGCGGTTAGAGGACGCATCTCACGATGGCCACCATGGTGCCTTCAGTCCCTAACCTGGCTTTGTGCGCAGACGGGGCGCGCGACACAGAATGAAGGAATGAAGGAATGAATGAAAGGGAATCTTATTTCCAGGGGCTCTGTTCTGATCCCTAACCCACCTTGCCCCCAACCTGTCACGTCCCCTTCTCTCTGATCACTTCAATGCCAGGCCTCCGCGTGCCCTCCCTGGCCCCCCAGCAACGTCGCGCCAGCCACTCTGTCGCGGGGCCGAGCTCCGCTAATGATGACTGACGATGCCCCGAGTGCCAGGATTGGCATGTTGGCAGGAGGCGCCATCGTGATTGATGGCCCTGCGTGGCCATTTCCAGTTCACTCCCCGGAAGCCAAGCCTTTCTGGGAAGGAGAGCAGCACGACCCCTGCACCGCCCACCTGCGCACGGGAGCCGCCTCCCTGCTTGCTGCCTGGTCTCCCCTCCTTCCCCTGATGACTGGGGCATGGTGGTGGGTGGGATGTTTAGCTTTCACGGGCTCAGAGAGTGGAAGAGATGTTCCTTGTGTCCCCCTTTTCCTGCAGGGACACCCCCATCCAGAGAGGGTGACCTGGGAGTCACACACTTACTGTCCTCTCCTTTCTGGCTTGGCTAGAGACCCCTGGCCAGGGTCCCACACCCCCAGGGCCAGTCTCTGTCCATGGTTATGAGGACCAGTGTCTCTGTGCACTCTGTGGGTGGTCCCTGAGCCCAGGTAGGTACAACTGTCCCATTGTACAGATAGGAAGACAGATGCTCTGAGACATGAAGCATTTTAGCCTTGGCTACTTGGCTACAGCGAAGGCCAGGGTGGGCACTGGGATTTGCATGCAGGGCTGTCCCTCTCCCAAGTCCATGCGCCTTCTGCTAGAACACGGAAAGTGGGTTCGAAAGGTGACAGAGCCACTTGTGGGCACTCATCGTCAGGCACAAATCTCAGAAACAGGGGCAAGTGTTCCATCTTCTATGATAAAGCACAAAGTTCCCATGGGTGTGGGCTGGCCTGGGGTCACAGGGAAAAGGGCAGGGCCAGGTCTCCAGCAGAGGTCAAAGCATGACACACAGCACATGGTTGGGGCTGCCAAGAGACTCACTTTCCCCAGGACCTGTGTGACCCTGGGTGGGCCAGGCTGGTTCTCCAGGCCTCAATTTCCCGGTAGGTCATGACCAGGCTCATCTTTGCCCATTCCTCTCCAGGGAGCTCGGGAGTAAGTGAGAGATGGCAGTTGAGGCAGGAAACCAAGGAGGGGTGAAGGTCTTGTCACCAGCAGGGTGAGACCCAACACAGGCTCCCAGGGGGGAGCTGATACAAGGAGGGGGTGGGCCCCAGAAGCCGCCGTTGAAGGGCTGAGGCCAGGAGGGTCGCAGGAGACCTCTGCCCGCTGTCCAGCCGTGCCCAGGCTCGGGGAGCAGGAGGGCGCGCTGGGGGCTGTGGTTTGGCAATGGGTAAACCCAGCATGGGAAAGGAGGGGTTTCCAGGAAGGCTTCAAGTTACCGGAAAGGACAATAAATTAATATAACAGGGCTGTTTGGCTGGTGACAAGGGATAAAACATGTGGTCCAAAAAAGCCCCATGCAAGATGGTCACAAGGATGAATGAGAAGGCAAGATGGAGGGGGAAAGAGCGGGAAAGGTGCTGGCAGAGCCGGGAGCAGGGGGAGGGAGGAGGAGGCGGCCTTTGGGGTGGCGTGACAGGGTGGGGGGCTCCTGACCCTCCTGCCATCCCCTCCCCTCCCCTCCACCCCCTCCTCTGCTTCCCCGGCTCCATCCCCCCCCACCTCCTCCCTAGATTCTTGCTGCCCCTCGTGCCCACCTCGCCCAAACGCTCTTGGCCTCCGCCACAATGCAGAGCGTGCATTTCGCTCATCCACTCGTTCTGCAGATGCCGTCCGGACACCTACCACGTGCCAGGAGATGTCACGGACAGCAAGAGGAAAAGCTCTGCCTGCCCTCCACCTGCCCAGAGGCACATGGGAGGACGAGCCACCAGACACAATGAGCAAAGCCCGCGATACATCAGGCCTCCCACACAGCCGCAGCCCCCAGGCCTCAGTGGACCATCAGGGCAGGTGCCCCCCGCAGCGCTCTGAAGGCAGGACGTGCGCCGGGCGGGGGGATGGGCAGCAGGCAAACTCGCGGGCAGAGGGTGCCACTTGTACCACAGCCGGCAAGTGACCGAGGAACGGTGGCTTCTGGGAACTTGGGGTGTTTCGGCATGACGGGGAGAGAGGGTGCAGGGGTGTGGGCTGTGAGGTGGGAGAGGAGACTGGCTGGCATAGCGGCCGCCAAGCGGGCCCGGGGGGGATGAACTTGGACTCGAGCCCTGGCTTCTCCAATGCGGAGCTGCATGACCTTGGGCAAACCACTTAGCCCCTCGGAGCTGGTTTCCTTGTTTGAGGCGAGTGATACGGGATAATAGCCCCTGCCTCACAGAACTGTGGCGAGGGAAGAATGAGAGAATGCAGAGCTGGCTCCTGGCACAACTGCTGGGTTGTGAATGATTGAATGGTGAGGGCCAGGGTCCCAGAGAACGAGGGGCTTATACGTTGTGCTAAGGAGTTTGGGTGTCACCCTGAGGATGGCGGAGGGGCACGGGAGATCCGTGCATGTGTACGTCGGCACTGGGGACCCGCTTGGGTGCTGCTCTCCCAATTCTAGTCTGTTTTGTTCCCAGTTTCCCAGAGGAGAATAGACCCAGCTGGTGAAGACAGAGAAGGGGCAGGTGGTGCTGAATGACCCTTGATGGGGATGGAGGAAGGACCCTCGCCTTCTCAGCATAGACAGTCTCAAGGTCATGACTCATCATGCTGCCCTCTCCCGCTCAGTGAGCACTGACTATGGGCAGGCCCTGTGAGGCCCTGCAGGCTGGCTGGGGAGATAGGATTCAGAGGGGCAGCGATGACTAATGGCGTGAGGCATCAAGGAATCCAGCACCTGTGGATGCGAGAACCAGGTGCGATGGGCATGTGGACAGAGGAGGTGGGGGCCAGGTTTGGGTGGGCAGTCAGGGAGCTCCATGGAGGAAGGAGGCATCACGTGAGTCATTCGCTTGTTGATGAATCCAGAGGCACTGGACCCTTAGCTCTGCACTGGCCACCCTGGGACGCGCCGGGACACAGTGGGGAGCAAGGCCAGGCTGTCTTTGAGCTTACGAAGCTTAGATTCTACCAAGACATGCAGGTGTTAAACCAGGGACTACAAGAATGAAGGTTCGTGAAAGCAAGGTGTAGGGGGTGGTGGGCATACAGGACACAAAGCAGAGACCTCCCCAAAGGTGACGTGCCAGCCAAGACTGAAGCCAGCAAAAGCGAGAACAGGTGTGCCAGAGTTTGAAGGGACAGACAGCCTGGCCCGTTCAAGGCAGGTTAGGAATAGGAAGGGGGCCCCTGTGGCCAGCGCCCCGGAGGCGAGAAGAGGAGAGGGAAATGGAGTGAAGGGAACGTGTGGGCACGGCACGAGCCATGCGAGGGACCCACGTCCAGAGAGATGATCTCTGTGGAGAAATGCCTCCTTTGGGGGACTCAGCTTTCTTTCAGGCCTGGGGGGAGAATATTTTCTGCCCAGAGAGAGATGAGATGTGGAGCAGAGAACAGGGGATTCAGCTTGGACCCTGGTGCTGGCAGTGCGGGCGGAGGGAAGTATGGGGACTGGGGAGCTATTTGGGAGGTAGAATGGCTTTGTCTGAAGGAGAGGGTCAGCGGTGACGGTGCCACCTCCCGAGAGCCACACGCAGGAGGAGAAGCCAGGTAGGTGGAAAGACCCTAACCTGTGCGTGTTGTGGCCTGCTGTATGTCCAGGTGGGGTGTCCAGCGCTGGAACCCAGGGCTGGAGCAGGGGGAGTGCAGCCGGGGCTGGCATGCCTCCGAGAGGCAGGAGGGGAGCAGTGGGGAGGGAGCTGTGTGGCCTCTGCCGAGCGGAGCTCCAGTGTCACCAGCTCTGGGCGCCGTGATCCCTTCGCAGGCAGGCAGAGCACAGCACAGGGGAAGAACTAACGTGCACGCGCCCGCACGTGGAAGTGCTCGCGTCCTGCCAGGTCGTCCCAGGTGCTCTAGGCGCACATCTCACCAAATTGACGCAATCACCCTTCAAGGTCATTATTGCCCCTCTAACAGATGGGGAAGCAGCAGTGCAGTGAGGCTGGGATCTGCCCAAGATCACATGAGACTGAGCGGCGAAGGAGGGATCCACACCCACGTCTGGCCAAGTCCACGGCCCAGGCTCTCATCCCAAGGAGACCTACTGCCTCCTTAAGTCCCAGGGGAACCGGGACGGCTGCCTGAACTGTGTTCTCCCAAGACAGTTCCAGAATTGGGAGGGTGCCCCCCACGCCAGCCCCCACAGAGGGCAGGGCTACGGTGACCACATTCCCAGCAGCTCCCTGGCTGTGGGTGCATACGGCAGCACCCCACTGCTCCTGGGAAAAACCCACAGGGGCAGGCAGAGGAAGAGCCCCAAGGGGGACAGCAGGGGGCTCACCGCCCCCAGGCCTGCATTTCTGCTCCTTGTCCCTCCATGGCTGAGTCCTCCCATCCTCTATCCCTCTCCCACCGTCTGCTGACTCTCGGACGCTGCAGAGCCATCATGCAAACAGCAGCTGCAGATCAATCTCTCCGTGGCTCACCCACGCACACCACATTCAGCCATCCCCCTCAAGGTCGAAGCTTTTGTTTCCGGGTGAGAGGAGAGCCCCTCTGGCCATGCCCTGTCCCAGATAACTCACAGACCAATCAGTGCCTCCGTTCCCCTCTGCACCCAGGCACAGAGGGAGGGAGCTGATGGAGCAGCCCCACCCCATGCACCTGTGCCTTCCTGGGGGGGGGGTCCCTGAACTCTCCCCAGTTTCTGCAGCTCCCTCAGGTAGCTCTCCTGCGCCTTGCTGTCTATTTCCCTCTTCTCTCTTGCGTGAGTCCTCCTATACCATTTTGTCCACTTGAGCCTTCTCAAGCCACAGAACGTTAAAGATGGCTGGCAATGGACCGGAATTGAGGAGACGCATGGAACAGGTTATCTCTCAGAAACTCCAGAAGGAACCAACCTTGCTCTTGGACAGCTGGCTCCAGAACTGTGAGGCAATCCATCTCTGTTGTTTCAAGCCAGCAAACGCGTGGCAGTTTGTTATGGCAGCCACAAGCACTGGACCCGTTCCTGCCTAGCTGGTGTGCAGAGGCAGACAGGGAGGGGGCAGAACCATCTTCCATGGTGCCCCATTCGAGCTCGGACCAACACTTGAAGAGGGGTAGGAACGAGTTTCTTTATGCTTTGCTCCAGCTTCTCTCATCCTCTCTGGATCCATACTCTTGTCTCCAGCATCCAGGGAATACCCATAACCCGGAAACTGGGGGAGGGGCTGGAGGGCGGGGTGGGGGGGGGGCCTACACTGCAGGTTGGATGGGAAGAATGGTGTGAAAAGGGCACCACCACCTGCCCGCCTTTCCCTCTGTGTCACAGTCCTGTTCTCACATAGCTGCCTTGGACCCCTCCCCCATCAGACTCTTACCAAATGTCATGGCGCCATGTTAATCTTCAGAACAGAACCGTGTTTGTCAAGTGCTAATGGAAACAACCACAACCCTGGTAACTCCTGGGAAAGCTTCTGGCTAACAACCACCCAGGGGTAAAGGGAGCCCCGCCTGTCTTCTCTGACCAGGGGCATCAATTCCTCCTTCTCACCATCCCTGGAGTCCCACTGGACCCGCCTACAGCGTCTGGCCATGCCTGCCACTCCCTCCCCAAAACTCTGCAAAGCTGGGTTTCCATGGCCCCTTCTGGTTCTCCTCTGACTTCCCTGCCTCCTTGCTTTTTTGTTCTTCTTCTTCCTCGGGCTCTGAAGAGTTGGAGTTCCCGGGTCTCTGTTCTGAGCCTTGCCATTCCTCTCCTCTCCTCTTTTGGTAAAAACACCTACTTTTTTTCCTTCTGGCAGCAGCTACTGCTTGGATGCTCGTGCGGCTCAGACCTTCCCCGAATGAACGAGCTGTATTCTGATGACCTCCAGGTTCAAACGTTTCACATATCCAAAGCTGGACTCAGATCTCCACGAGCGTGTAGCGTTCTAATGCTCTAGTACAGTGAGTAGTGTTGTTCAGTGGTCCAAGCCGGAAGCAATGGTGGCCATCTTTGCTTTCCTCGCCTCCGTGTCCCCCATCCTGTCACCCACCCAGACGCCCTGTCCCATCTTCTTTCGTCTCCGATCTAGGTTTTGTCTGCCGAGCCCTTACTGGCCTCCTGGCCATCAGTCATTAGCCTGATCTCCTTAATTAAAGGGATTTCTAACCATGTGCTTCCTGCTCCAATCCCTTCAGGGGTACCCACTGCATATAGGATAAAATACTCCTTTACAAGGAACACAAGGCCTTTTTGTCATGCCAGACACATGGTGGGTGTTCTGGAAATACTGGTTAAATGGAAGAACTCAGCAACTTGTGGTTTCTTACCAAACCACACAGCCTTACCCCTGGGTCTTTGCTCCTATTAACCCACTGACTCCTCCCCATCCACCTCCGCTGGGCACCGCTGCCCCAGCCGCCCAGAGGGGGCCCGTCTCCAGCTCAATGTTATTACCTCCACTGCGTGGCCTCGGGATGATCTCCTTATACATCTGTCTCTCTCTCTAGACCAGCGGTTCTCAAGCGGGGGTCCCACACCCAGGGGACACGTGGCAATGTCTCCAGATATTTTTGGTTGTCACACTGGCAGGGGTGTCCTCTTGGTATCCCGTGAGGTGAGGGTGGGGATGCTGCCTACATCCTACATCGCACAGGAGGGCCCCATGACAAAGAAGGACCCAGCTCAAATGTCAGCGATCCCAAGGTTGAGAACCCCTGGTCTAGAGACGCACCGGGTCCACATCTGCCCGTGTCCCCACTGCAGAGCCCGCCCCCACGCCCGCCGTGTTGTAAGCCCTCAACACATGTTGGCCGAGGGAACATCACCGCATGGTGCCCCAGCCCGAGTGACACCCAGTGGCATCTCCAAGCGTGAGGCCTAGGCCACAAAGAAAGGCTGCCACTGTCTCTCGGCCCCGAGAATCAGGCTTCGGGGCGGGAGGCAGCCCTTCAGAGAGAAGCAGCTTCCTCCAGGAGCCAGGGTGGACGTGACCAATTCAGCTAACAAGTTGCCAGGGCTGTGATAATGTTGCCAGACAATGAAACCGCCCTTCTTACCAACACTGACTGCCAGGCTGATGAGACAACAAGGCTGTTAATTAGGCCCCTAATGGCAGCCGCAGAGAGGACAATTTTTCCAAGGAAAGAGAGGGCTGGGGCCTCTCCCCTGTCCCACCAGAGACAGAGGCTGAGGCTGGGCTCTGTCACTTTCCAGAGGAGGAAGAAGACTGTCACAGCCTGGGGTGGGGGTGCGGTGGGGGGTGGGTCGGATGCTCCGTCGTCCCCAGGCTCCCCGAGGGCAGGGGGTAGACCAGTTAGCTCTCGTAAGCCCTCAGCACCACACTTTGCCCAGACAGGCCCTTGATAAAGGCATTTAATAAAGAGGAGAGTAAACATCAAAGGGCCCTCTCTCCCCTTTCGGGTTCTGTGTTGGTCCTTCTTGCCATCTCCCTGGATGTCCCACATTGCTGTCACCTCTCTCAGAGCCCGAGCCACTCCCTCCAGCCCTCAGGGTGACCCTGGTGCCCCCACCGGACCCAGGCAGAACTGCGCTCCGCCGAGCAAGGCACAGACCAGTCCTCCTTCAGTGTCCCCTTCCACTGGCAGTGCTGACGGGGCTGTGCCAGCCACCACATCCCAGCCCAGTTCCTCAGCTTCCCCGGCCATGCGGCTCTGGGACCCAGGCAGGCGTGTAGCCAGGGCACACTCTGGGCCCCCATGGCCAACTTGGGCCCATTGGCACGGTGGCCTGGCCTGGCTCCAGGCAGGCTGCCGAGCCTGGAAGGATGACATCCCCAGAGCAGGCGAGCTCATCTCCTGGCAGTCTGTCTGGTCCCTGGGCAGTGGCCAGCGACACAGGTTTGTGTCCCCAGCAAGAGTGTAAAAGGTCTAGGAAACCCCAAGTCCCTGGACACAAGCCTCTAAGAGCCACGCCCGGCTCCGAATTAACATTCTTGACCATCGTCATAACCATAGCAGCTCCCTCCATTCAGCAGCTCGCGTCCCAGGGTGCTCTGTGCTGCTCCGTGGGCTCCCCCAGCTACAGAGGCATCGGAGCCACAGACCTGCCCTCCATAACAGACACCGGCCAGCACCTCCTCCACAGGCCCCTCGGATCCCTGGGCACCTGCCGCCAGCAGGGACCGCCTGGCCCCGCCTCCAGCCTGCCCTCCAGCACCTTCAAGGAGGTGCCTCTCTGAGGCTGCACCCCAGAAGAAGGGTCATTATTGCTAATGCCTTTTCTCCCCCATCTGTTGTGATTGTTTACACTCCACTTGCTAATTAGAGACTAATTAGCTGGTGCTGAAATTCATCACTTTCCAAACACAACACGGCAGCTTGAGGAGCACAGCGTTCGAGCAACATCTGCACCTCTGCTTGGAGCCCGGAGCCAAGGTGCATTGGGCTCCTCCTCCTCCCCCGCCCCTCCCCTCTCCTCCTCCTCCTCCTCCTTCCCCCCCCTTCCTCCTCCCTCCCACTCTTCCCCAAATCTGCCCTTTGATTCGGTACCCCAGTACGGTGCGGGGCACGGCTCAGGGTAAGGACTCAGGAAATTCTCACCGGGCTAGCGCACGAATGACGACCAAAGCGTTGATGGGACCAGGTGTGTGGCTGGGGGAAGGAGGGCGGGACCAGCAGCTGCCCATGACTCAGTGGGGATAGCTGGGGAGGGGTGGGTTCCTAGGGGCAGGCCAGAGACCGGACCTCGGCAGGGCCTTTGGGGTACTGGGTGAGGGGGCGCAGAGCGAGAGGGAGAAAAGACAGACAGGAAGGAGCATGTGGGAAGATGAAGTCACGAAGCCAGGGGCAGAAAGAGGAGCACCAGGGAGGCAGGGCGGCAGGCGGGTGGAGGGAAGGAGTCTTGGCGCTGGCTCCCTGGCTCGGGGTGAGGAGGTGGGATTGCATCTGAGAGAAATCTCTGTGGCCCACGGGCAGCCTCAATTGAAACCATCCATTTGCATGACAGCCGGGAGCGGAGAGCCTGGGCCCTGACCTCCCTTTTTCTCATCTCAGAGAAAAAAGCTGCTATTCCCCCAAGTTCCCTTCTCCTAGGCTGGGGGCTGCGGGGCCGCAGGGCCAGCTGCCCAACTCCTTTGCATCCTCTGGGCCTCCCTAGGGATGGCCACCCCAGGAGATCAGCTGGCTGCCGGCCCGGGGCCCAGGAGCCTCCGAGATGCAGGGTCTCCTGCCCAGGCCCTGGGGTGATGAGCTGGGGCTCATCCAAGGGAAGCCGCAGGGCAGCCTGGGGTCTGGAGGGGAAAGAGTGGAACCTCATCTCTACCCCTCTCCTGGTGACATCCCCAAAGATGCTGCCAACCCTTGTAGCCCTGGCCAGGGAACCAAAGGTCACCTCAACTGAAAACCCTCACCGTGACAAACACATGGGCTTGCTCTCACTGGTGTAAGAGCCGTATGCGTGCCTTCCTTGAGGGAGGGTTCCAGGAGACCCAACAGCCTGGGCCTAAACCGCCCCTCTGCCGCTTTCTTACTGTGTGGCTTAAGGTACACTGCATAACTTCTCTGAGCTTCTTTACCCATCTGTGAAATGGGGATGTCAACGCCTTGCTCACGGGGTGGCTGTGAGGACAAAGATGACGGTTTCCTCTCTTTAGCACGGTGCTTGGTAGTGGATATGAACCGGACTGGAGGGCAGGGGGTGGGGGCGTTCTCCAGGCTGGCTGCCTCCGGGAGCGAGCAGACCGTTTCCTTCTTCCCCTGCCGTCCCTTGCGTGCAGTCTGGTTCACAGCCCTCTCTCCGGGAAAAAGAGAAAAGCCTCGATTTGTCATGTTTGCCAAATTTCCACGCTCTAAACACTCCCAGCGCGGCCAATTCCAAGCTCTTGATGGGACACCCCTGAACAGTGATCGGGAAGAGAGGCAGACGACGAGGACGAGCACCAACCCTGGCCACCAGCGCCTGCGTCTCACCGAAGTAGGACTCGGGAGCAGAAATCTCTCTGCCAGTGGGTGTAACTGGCAGGGGGCTGTCCTGGAACCTGGGCTGGGCCAGGTGAGTCCCTGACACACAAGACTGCTTTGTCCATAGGTGGCTACTGTTCCTGAGTGGACTTAGGCCTCTGTGTGGCACAGAAGGGGAGAGGAGGGGGGCTGCACCCCAGATTTCACTCCTGCCCCCACCCCAGCTGCCCTCCAAGCTCTCTGGAGGCCTCCCCATACCCATTAGGTAAATGAAGTGCAGGGCAGTCTTGATCCCTTTGGGAGGGATTAGAGGATGGATGCCCCCTGTAAGGACTATACCATCCACCAGACACACCCTTTCTTCCTAATTCCTCCCCGTCTATCCTGACTCCTTCCCTTTGTACACACAGGATGTACACATCTTTTAACCTCATACCATGTTCTAGGTGCTCTGCTGACCCAGCCAACAGGACCCAATCCTGGCCCCACAGAGTTTATGGACCTGAGCAGCATCCGAATCCCCTGGAGGGCTTGTTAGAAAAAGATATGCTGAGCCCCATCCAGAGTACCTGATTCAGCAGGAAGAATCTGCCTTTCTGACAAGTTCCCAGGTGATGCTGTTGCCACTGGTCCAGGGACCACACTTTGAGAAGCACTGGCCTGGGGGGAGAGCCAGAGAAGCAAGCAGGCGATCTCCACCCAGGGAAGGTAAGCAGCGCTGGGCTGGGGAGGACTCGGGGGGCTGCGGAGTTCAGAGGCCCTTCTCCAAGCCCAGGAAAAGCTATGACTTGATTTCTTGTTTGTCTTCCACCGCCAAGCTCCCTCCAGTCTCGTTAAGAGACAATTACAGGCCTTGGGTATATAGGTCCCGCCTCCCACCTCTCCCCTCCATGCTTTCCAAGCCCCCTGGGTGGTGTGTGCCACCCGGGCACCCCACCTCTCTCTGCAACAGGGCCAGATGTGCTGACGTCTGTTCGGACAAGGGGAGAATGGCCTAGGTAGGCCACAGAGAGACAGACAGCCCCCCTCCAAACTAATGAGGGGGTCACAGAATCACTCATCACTTCCTCTCTGCTTCCTCCCACCCAAGGCCTACAGGGGTGTCCTTTCCAGGAGCAAACAAGTGGGGGAACTCGGGGGCACAAAGCTAGTTCCCAGCTCCTATCCCTGCCCTCGTTGGGGGCAGGTGACGAGGGGCTGCTGGGGCCTCTTTGATGTTGGAAGACTATGGAACAGCCTATAGGTAACTGCAGCCCAGCCCTCCTCCTCTCCCTGGTCCCTACCTCCCCCTTCCTGACACCCTAATCCCTCCCAAAGGGATCAAGACTGCCATGCACTTTATTTACATAATGGGGATGGGGAGGCCTCCAGAGAGCTTGGAGGGCAGCTGGGGTGGGGGCAGGAGTGAAATCTGGGGTGCAGGAGCACTGGCCTACCCTGAGGCTTTGCAGATAGGGGCTGGATCTTGGATGGGTGCCCGCCTGAGTTGGCAGCCTGGGACAGTGAGGCGTGTGCGTGTGTGTGCATGTGTGTGTGTGTGCGTGTGCGTGTGTGTGCACGTGTGTGTCTGGATGTTCAGTTAATACTCAGCTCCAGATATTAATCCCTTTTTATGCAAAGAGACAATGGATCGTAAGCCCTGAGAAATCAAACTGAAACTCGGCCAGCCTCCTGCCCTGCTCCCCTCACCCCTGCCAAATGGACCCGCCTGTTAACGAGGGAGATAAACGGAGAGGCCATCAAAGCAAATTTTCAATCTGTCCATGATTTCGCTCTGGGGCCTTCAGAACTCCATGGCTCCCCTCCTCCTGCCCCCACTGCTGCCTCTCTGCCTTCCGTTTGTTCTCCACTTTGTTCCCCAACCCCCATGCTTTTATCTGCCCAAGTTGGATTTATTGACCCGACTCATAAGGGTTCCTTTGATTGGCTCCAGATCTGATAACGGAGAGCAGGAGGCGGGGGTGGAAGGGGCAGAGAGGGTGGCCATGGGGCCTGGTGGGTAGAGGCTGGGAGAGAAAGGGAGGTTTGTTTTTGGGGGGAGAAGGGCCTTCTCCCCCAGTAGACTGCGGATTAGGCAGGTGGGCATGTGCCCACCGGGGGCGAGGGAAGACAGAGAACCCACTGAGGGAGGGAAAAGGTCCCCAAAGCAGGGATAGAGCCCTTCTCAATGTGCCAACCCTATGGCATCTTTCCCTGGTGCACTAACTCAGTTTCCCTCTTTAAATTCCCTCCGCCCCTCTCTACTGTCTTGCCAGGAAGCACCTAAACCCATTCTTACAAGTACAAATGACCTTGGAGGAGAAAAATCCAGCATGTCCATCCACGAACATGCCACTGGCTGCAGGGAAGGGAATGAAGAAGTGGGCCTGGCCGGCTCAGCCCTGCCTGGCACAGGGTACCTGTTGCTGGGTGAGCAGCAGCCCCACTGAACCCTGCAGGTGGCGTGGCTTATTCCCACCCCGGAGGTGATAGGCGCGGAGGCAGGCACCTTGTCCCGGGGGCAACTGACTGGTACCCGGGTGATGAAGATTCGTGACACCCGGGGATGCTGGGCCTGGCAGCAAGGGGTCAGTGAGCGCTGGGGATGCAGCACACACTCAGATGCCAGACAGACTCGTCTCAAGTAGGTGCCATGACTGTGCCCATGTTATACTTGGAGAAGCTGAGGCACAGACAGGTGAAGCAGCTTCCCGAAGTCACAGCTAATAATCGGCAGAGCAGCCTGTCAGGCTCCCAAGTTGGTAGCCCCTGTACCAGGCTCCTCGCGTTTCTCCTTTGCTGACACCCCCCCCCCCCTTCGTCGCTCTGCCCCCTTGGAAAGGGATCACTGAGGGCCTGCTGCCAGAAACTCATCACGTGATCCTGGGGCCTTGGGACCTCAAACCAGGATTCTGGTTCTAAAATGTGCAAGGATAGCTTTTTCAATAAATACATAAATAAGTCAATGTGTACGGGTGACACGTGAGATGATGAGTAGCCGAGCGAACCACCTTCTGGCCTCCTAATGAATAATGTCAAACAAGGTCATGCTCAGGGACAGCCAGGCCTGCGTGGGCTCCACTGGGGCTGCCTCTTCTCAAACATAAACGACTTGGCGGGGGAGGACTTTGGTCATGGCGTCCCCATCTCCTGGATGGGGGAACCAACCAGGAGAAGCAGAGTGGGGCTAGACGCTGGGCCTCCGGGCCACCCCCTTCCCCACACCCCCACCCCCACCGTGCTCGGTGGCCACCCCATTGCTGCCCTAACCTCCAGGGGGCTTGCCTTCTCATCCATCAGCCACCGTTCTGGCCTCGCTGCACACCCCGGACGTGCTCTCTGGAGCAAAGCGATCCCCCCAAGAACAAAGGGGCAGGTGATCCCAGAAGAAGGCCAGAGAGAGGACAGGTGGGGTGGCCCCCACTGCCCCGAGCACCATCCGCGCTTCCCTGCCTCCTTTCCTCCTCAGCCCCAAAGGGGACAGGAGTTCCGCTTCTACCCCTTCCCCTCCAAATCTCCCCAAGAACTAAGGAGAAGCCTCGGGGACATTTCCTTGTCGCTTGAAATTTGTCTGGCCATCACTCACTGGACAGGCTGAGCAGGTCTCTTACGGGGGGAAAAACAACCATAAATGGGAGAGTGAGAAATCACTCGTTTGTCATAGAAGGGAAGTCAAGTCTAAGGGAGGCAGCCCCCTGAGGGCCGGGCAGGGTCAATGGGAAGGAAGGGAGATTAAACACTCGGCCTGCCCGCCTGCCATAGATCAGCCCTGCTCTGCTGAGCACAGCTGCCTCAGGGAGAGGGTGCTGGGGCCGTGCACGGGGGAGGGGAGGCTGCAGAAGCTGGGAACCGGGTGGGTGCTAGCTGCAGGGGGCACAAACGGTATGGCTGGGCCTCAGGTCACAGCCCCCGAATTATAAAGCCATTTGCCTGGGTGGGAGCAAGAGTCCTGTTAGGGGTTGAATTGTGTCCCGGGAGACAGATATCCTCAAGGCCGCACCCCTGGTACCTATGACTGTGACCTTATTTGGAAATAAGGCCTCTGCAGACGTAACCAAATAAAAATGAGATCACTGAGGTGGGCCCTCACCCAATATGACTGGTGCCCTTATAAGAAGAGGGGAATATGGACCCAGACACGCAGGGTGGAGGCCATGTGACTACACATGGGCAGAGTCTGGGCGAGATGCAGCTGCGAGCCAAGGAATGCCAAGGGCTGCCCAGAAGCGGGGAAGAGGTGAAAAAGGATTCTCTCCAGGTCTTGGGGGACTGTGGCCCTGCTGACACCTTGAGTTCAGACTTCTGGCTTTTGGGACCGTGACACAAGAAATTTCTTGTATTTTAAGCCACCCAGCTTGTGGTATTTTGATACGGCAGCCCCAGGAAACTCCTACAAGTCCCAAGAGCATAGTCTGTCCCCGACCCGATTCCTCCAATAAACTCTGAGCCCAGTAACAAGTTAGCAAACAAGCCCAGTCCACTCCCCTGTTTCACACCATCCCAATTCCCACATGGTCCCGCAACTCCACCTCTGGGGGTGTGCTCCGAAGACCTGAAAGCAGGGGTGTCTAGGAGGTATGTGCACACCCACGTTCACACCCGAGAGGGGCCAGCGACCCAAAATGTTCATCGATGGATAAGTGGATAAACAAAACATGGTCTGTCCATATGGTGGGATATTATTCAGCCCCAAAAAGGAAGGAAACTGTGAGACCTGCTTCAACATGGATGAACCTCGAGGACGACATCATGCCCAGTGAAGTAAGCCCATGCCCGAAGGACGAGAACTGTGTGAGTCTGCTCACATGAGGTGGCTAGAGCCGAAACACCCATGGAGACCGAGAGGAGAGCGGTGGATGCCCAGGGCTGCAGGGAAGGGAACGGGGAGCTCGTGTTGATGGGGACAGAGTCTCGGCTAGGGAAGACGAGCACAGCTCTGGGGGTGATGGCGGGAACGGTTTGCACGACACTGTGAGTGTACTCAATGCCTCTGACCTGTCCACGTAACAAGTGGTTAAAATGGCAACTATGCTTATCGTGGCGAGCTTCTGCACGACGTGCAATTGTCAAACCACTGTGTTGTACGCCTAAAGCTAATATAATATCGTATGGCAGGTCTACTCCAATTGGGAAAAAAAGGATAAAAATGGTAAACTTGGTGTTATGTATATTTTTACCCCACAAGGAGTTCTTTTTTTTTTTTTTCAAAAACCCCGCATTTCCATGGCTCCCTGCTGCCCTTAGAGTAAAACCAGAACCTCTTTCTGTGGTCTGGCACAGAGAAGGTGCCCAGTGAACAAAGGAGTGAAGTGGATGGATGGATAGACAGACAAATGGATAGATAGGTGGGTGGACGGAAGGACAGATGGACAGACGGATGGATGGATGGATGGATAGATGGATGGACGGATAGACAGACGGGTGGATGGATGGATGGGTGGGTGGATAGATGGACAAATGGATAGATAGACGGATGGATGGACAGAGAGATGGACAGACGGATGGATGAATGGATGGATGGACGGATGGATAGATGGACGGACGGATGGATGGACAATGGATAGATAGATGGATGGACGGACAGATGGATGGACAGACAGGCAGACGGATGGACAGATGGATGGACAGATGGGTGAAGCATTCCACTGAAGGATAGAAGGGTGGAAGGAGGGACCCAAGGCAGCAGGCAGGTGCCCAGCAACATCCCAGCTGTTGAATTACAGCAAGGGAAGGAGTTTCTCGGCTACTTCTCCGGCATGGGGCTGGGCTGCCTGCAGCCACCAGAGAACTCTGACCAAGCCCTTCAGGACCCCCTCTGGTGGGCAGGCCTTGGGGGGATTACACAGACATGACCCTGCACACACAAGTGGACATGTGCAGAAGGGGAGACCCACAATCTCCATCCAGCACACATCTACAACAGGCTGGGCGCCTTCCAGGGCTTTACAGTTTCCCACACAAAACTGAGGCTCAGATGAGACTGGGGCTCACAGAGGTTAGCTGACTTGCTCAGCAAGACCCCTGGTAAGCAGCTGCCAAGAGGGCGTGCAGCCAGGGTCCCCACTCCTAGCTACCAGGCCGCCCTGCTTTCTCTGCTCCCAGTGGCCTTGCTACACAGTCAGGAATCCACCAGACATGGAAGCAAGGTCTGGGGAAACATTATTGTGACCCCCTGTGGTTTAACACAGGTTAAGTCAGATACAGATCTGAGACAGGAAATAGAGAAACCTCTCATTCAGTCCTGATAGAAGCGAGCATTAGGTGGTGGTGGTGCTGAAGGAACCTCTTATTTTGGGGCAGGATAGCTCTAGATTTACAGAAGAGTTACGAAGAGGGTTCCCACTGAGCCCACACCCAGCCGCCCCCAGGGCTCACATCTTACATCACGATGGTACATTTGCCGAGACTAAGGGACAAATACTGACATCTCTTTTATTAAGTACACGATGTCATCCGCATAATCTATAAGCTTCTTTTCTAGGGTTTCCCGCACATCCTTTTTGGGTTCCAGGATCCCGTCCAGGATGCCTCATTAGGCTTGGTCGTCACATCTCCTTAGGCTTGTATAGACTGACAATTTCTCAGACTTCCTCCTTTTTGATGAGCTGATAGTTTCCATGACCTCAGGTATTTGCAGAAGGTCCCTCAGCAAGGGTGGCCTGGTTTGTTGTAATCTTCAAAGACCAGTGGGAAGGAACATTTGACACACATGTGCCCATATGCACACACACACGTGCACACACACATGCACACCGCATACCAAATAAACACGCTTCTTTGTGTCTAACTTCAATCTCTCCTGCTGCAGCCACGATACTACTGTAGTGTCAATGGGGTTTTATCTTTGATAACTTCTCTGATGTCCCTCACAGAATGTGGCACTAGGTATGACATTTAGTACAGCGCCCACTTTATAAACAAGGACGCGGATGCTAGCTGGCAAGGTTATGCTTGAAGACACTCATCCCTGGTAGCGCAGTCCCCGACTTGGGCCCCAGGCCAGGGTCCTTCCCTGTGCCTCTCCGCTCCATGGGACTTCACCTACCCCTCAAGTCAAGCCCGGTCCGGGAGGCAGGGGACGAGCAAGATCCTGGGAGGCCAGAGTCCAGCATCTTCACCAGAGCAGGGGGAAGCGTCATCCCTCTGAGCCCCTGCCCCAGCCACAGCTGGAGGAGCCAAGCTCTGGCTGCCAGTTCACACCCCAGGCCCGCCCCCCTCCGCCCATCGCACCACCCCGATACACAGCAGTGCTGGGTGGTGTCGGCTGAGCAAGCCGTCAATGGACAGCCACCAGGGCCCAGCCCTTGCTGTGGGAACGCCCCCTCCTTGATGTCCCCTCCCTGCTCCTGGCCAGGGTGGTGTGGGCATGCTCAGAGCATCCGTGAGGGCAGCATTGGCCGGGCACAGGCCGCTGGGCCGGAGGATGGGGGGCGCCAGGGAAGGGGATCAGGAGGGGTGGGCTGCAGCACGTGCAGAGACTACTGCCCAGGGCTCTGTGTCCTGCCCGAAGACACCAGCTCTCCCGCCGGCAGAGCGGATGCAGAGGCGCGGACAGTCCCCACTTTGCAGATGACACCGGAAGGACCCGAGTGAACCCTGGCCGCACACTTAGCAGGTGGGGCACGCTGCTGACTGTCTCACGCTCACCGCCTTCGGCATCCCACCCGTATCAGCAGGAGGTGCCCACCACCCCCATTTCACACACGAGGGGACAGAGGCCAGCTCCGTCCCTCACCCTGCCCTCCCTGTCTCTCTGCTGGCTGTGCGTTTCTCCTGGCGGACGTACCTTCTGATTTAGTCTGCTTTTGTTTGATTTGATAGGAAAATGAGCTTGCCCAGAATGCAGAGCTGCAGAGGGAAGGGAGTGCAGGGCGGCCCCATGCTGAGTGGCAGGAAGGCGCGGATGTCAAATTCAAAGCAGGCTGTCACTAACGAATCCACCCACGGAACACTTGGGCTGTGTTTAGACATGAGACTGAGAGCCTAGTCAACGGGGGCTCGTGGCTTGGTGGAGATCAAGTGGGGCTTGGAGTCTGAGATCTGGGGTGCAAGTCCTGGCCTGTTTTTACTATGTACCCTTAGGACAGCCCCTAACTTCTCGGAGCTTCTGCGATTAAATGGTGGCAAATGCATCTCTTTTAGGGGGTGTCTTGAGACTGTGAAGCCCCTTGCAAACTGTCAAGTGCCGTACAGTTGGGAGGGTGTATGTTTGGATTCTCAGCAGCCGGGGAGACTGAGACCCCGTGGAGGGGTCTTGGGGTCTGGGCCTCTGGACACTCGGCCTCCACCCCCAAGCCTGCAAGGGGCCTGAGGCTTGCAGAGCCATGATTTGGTGATTCTCTTTAAGATATAAAATATCAAATAAAATTATGTATAAAAGCCTCCGAGGGGCGTGCAGCTGAGGGGCCCTGAAGCCTCATTAGCTTGGTAGGAAATTGCCTACGACCGCAGGAGCTGCCCGGAGGTGACTGTGCTCCCACGCATGCTCAGAAGTCATGCCACTCATTAGAAACTGCACTCGCTCTGTGCCCCTAGAGGGCACAGCCCCGGGGGTCCCCGGCCTGCGAGTGCAGTGGGGCTGGCTTGAGCTCCGGGCGGGCAGTCCATCGGGCCACACATCCCAGGACAGGACAGGCACGTCCCCTTTCTAGGGCTTAGCCTCCTCATCTGCAAACGAGGAGGGGCCTGGCGATCCTTCCTAGAAGTTTTTATTGCTTCTGAGATTTTATGAATATGTTTAATCGGTTCTGAGGGGGCACTGGTGAGGAGGGAGCCCCTGCTTTTCCCTGTCCTCCTGTCCAGGACTCGGGACTCCAGAAGGGTTGAGCAGGGAGGGATGGAGGGGGAGGGCAAGCTCGGGGTCAAGGGCAGTGACGCTGCCTGCCCTGAGCCAGCTCTCACCTTCCCTCTCAGGTATGGTATGGGGCGGTGTCCTTCCTATGTCCCCAGGGAGGATGCTGGAGGGACGCAGGGGTCAGCAGACACCCACCACTTGGGAAAGGATTCACACTCCAAGGACAGATTCCCTGCACAGTCCATTCCCCACCCCACCCCCTAACCCTGGAGTGTAGAACCAGAGCCCTGGTTCAGCAACCGTCAGCCAGATTCTGCCTCTCTGCTCCCACTACACAGGGAACCGCCCTGTAGAGGTAAGGAGCAGCTTCCCCAAACCTTTCCCCCGTCCACGCAGGAGTTACTATTACGGAAGATGACGTGGGCCAGGAAGCACATCTGGTCACAGAGGCACCCATGCACCTGACCCCAGAAAGAGCCACTGATTCAGGCCAGTGTGAGGGGCCACACTCGGCCTGCTCCCCTGCCTTCTGTCACGGAGGCTGGGGATGGGGTTAGCCGGCCTCCTGCCACCTTCCAGAGTCTAGCCTAGCCAGCTTCCAGTGGAGGGTTGGGGGTACAAGAGCCAGGCCCATCCTCCAGGAGCCCCAGGGCATAAGGAGGGAGGCAGTCTCTGGACCCTGGGCACTGCCCTCCTTCAGCAAGCATGGACTGGGCGCCTCCTGGGTGAGGCCCTCATGGGACCCATGTGACTGGCATGGCTCACCTGCCTGCCGAGGCTCAAAGCCACACACAAGTGCTTTGAAGTTGCAAGTAGGTAGAACCCTCTGGGGACACAGGAAAGCTCCATGGAGGAAGTCACACTTTAGCATGGTCTTAAAGAGGAACAGAAAGGTGAGTAAAGGAGAGAAATGCATGTGGTGTGTTTGGAGAACGGGAGGTCCTTTGACGCAGCTGGAGGTCAGGGCACCTGGAGACCAGGAGATGCGGGAGGTCTGTCTCGTGATGATGGTCACCTGCACTTATGGAGAGGCGCTCCACTTCCTTTGCTCTCCCTGTACTCATTTAAATTCACACAAAAAACTTTGAGGCCTGCCTGGCACCCTCATCCTTCAGGCTGAAGCTTCGCTGACTTCCTTCAAAGCCTCTCCTGCTACTCCCTGCAGGTGGGTTGGGACCTGTCCTGTGTGTTCACATAGCTTCCTCTCTTCACACATCACTGTGTCATTGCCAGAGTCTGCAATAGGATCTGGTATGGAGCAGGTGCTTCTCTACTGGATGGATGGAGGGAGGATGGAGGGAGGGTGGAGGGAAGGATGGATAGAGGGATGGATGGATGGATGGACAGGTATGTAGGGAGATGAATGGACAAACTAATGGATGGACAAACAGATGAACAGATGGATGGATGGATAAATGGATGGGCAGAAGAGTGGATGATGGATGGATAAATGGATGGGCAGAAGAGAGAATAATGGATGGATGGATGGATGGATGGATATACGGACAGATAGAGGGGTAGATAAATGATGTATGCATGCACGTTTGAACTGATGGACAGATGGATGTATATACGGATGGTCAGATGAGTGGGTAAATGGATGGATGGATGGACAGATAGAGGGGTGGATAGATGATTCATGCATGCATGGAGACACCTACAGCCCCAGAATCATCATGTCACACTCTGCCGAGAATCATTCCAAGAACCATCTCAGATACCATCTAACCCAAGCCCCTCATCTCACAGGTAGATAACAGAGGCTCACGGGGGGGGGGGGGAGGAGAGAGCTGGGGGGGATGGCTCACGTGAGACCTTTGGGCAGATTGGGGGACCAGCCAGAGTCGGAGCCCAGGTACCCATGCCAGGGCCTATCAGTTGCCCAGGACGCAGGGGCAGCAGGTCTCTAGCAGGCAGGAGTGAGTCAAGGTCACAGGCACTGAAACAGCTCACCCATTCTCCCTCCTTGTCCTCCTGCAGAGAAAGGTCTCCGAAGCCCACATCCTTTTCTCAAGGATGTCACACCCTCTATGTCTGGTTGGGGTTTCCCTCCCCAAGACACCTCCGACTTCAGGGAGTGAGATGCAGGGAGTGCACCCCTACTGGAGTCCCCAAACTTCCCGCCCTTTCTTCCCCAGCGGCCCACCCACCCCCGCTGTGTGTTGGTTGTGCCAGCCCCGGGGCAGGGGGAGGGGGCCTCCGGAGAGCTGACTCTGTCATCCTCTCAGGAAGACTTTCTCCATAATTCATGAATATATGTGCATTAGAGACGCTGGGGGGCTACTGGGAATATGGGGGGGCAGGGAGGAACAAGGACCAGGGAAGGGACCGAGGGCACTAGGACACTGAGCTAAAGAGGCTCTTGCTTCAAGTGGGCAAAAGCCCTAGAAGCAGAGAATCCCTCTCCACCACACACCATCACCCCAGTCCCAAGCCCCAGAGGCTGATGCATATCCCACTGGGAGGTGGTCAGGGGACAGCATTGCCACTTCCCGCTGCTCCCCCAACCTGATTAGGGCTGATTAATGGCAAGCCCCGCTGAACAGGATAATGTGACCACCAGCTGCTCTGGGGGGGGGGGAGGGGTGTCCCTTGGCTCTGCAGGGCTGCCCCATGGACACCAGCCCGGCTCTCTGGACTGGTTCTGGCCTCATTCTTCCAGGGCCTCGCTCCCCTTTCTGGTGGGCCCCTGCAGCCTCCAGGCTGCCCCCATCCCTTCCCTAAAGCTGGGGCTTTCTTAAAACCACATCAGGGAGAGGCCCCAAAGGGATTCTCACGTGGTGGACCTGAGCAGGCTGAGGGAACAGCCTCAGGGTGAGGAGGGGGGTCCCTGAGAGGGGCCGGGGGTTGCACCCTTCTGCCTGTCAGGATTGGGCTGGCTCAGACAAGCGGTTCTGGAGGTGACAGGCTGCAGTGTGCGGAGCTCGGGTGACCCCAGGCTTAGACGAGGCAGGGCCCCTGCCAGGGACCTGGACCAACCTCAAAAGATGACAACTGTCAAGGAGCAGACAGGCTGCAGACTGGGAGGAAGTGTCTGCAAAAGACACATCTGCTGAAGGACTGTGATCCAAATTATACAAAAAACTCTTAAAACTCAACAACAGGGAAACTAACAACCTAATTAAAAAAATGGGCCAAAGACCTTCACAGACACCCCACCAAAGAAGACAGACGGATGGCGGATAAGCACATGGAAAGATGCTCCACATCCTTTGTTATCAGGGAAATGCAAATTAAAATGACAATGAGATTGTTTTTAGAATGACCAAAATCTGGAACACTGACCCTCACCACATGCTGGAGGGGACGTGGAGCAGCTGGGAGCTCACCGGTGGCTGGTGGGAATGCAAAATGGCACGGCCACCTTGGAAGCCAGCTGGGCCGTTTTTTACTAAACTCAACATGCTCTTAGCATTCGATCCAGCAGAAATGCTCCTTGGTATTTAGCTAAAGGAGTGGAAAACTTAGGTCCAACCAAAACCTGCAAGTGGTGTTTATTGCAGCTTTATTCATAATCACCAAAACTTAGAAGCAACCAAGATGCCCTTTAGTAGGCGAATGGACAAATACACTGTGATCCATCCAGACAACGGAAGATTACTCAAGGCTAAAAAGAAATGAGCTATTTAGCCATGAAAAGATATGGAGGAATCTTAAATGCATATCACCACATGAAAGAAGCCAATCTGAAAAGGCTGCAGCCTGTGTATGATTCTAACTGTATGACATTCTGGAAAAGGCAAAACTATGGAGACAGTGAAAAGATCAATGGTTTCCGGGGGGAGGGAGAGGGAGGGATGAACAGGTGGAGCACAGAGGATTCTGAGGGCAAACTGCTTTATGTGATACTGTCATGGTAGATAAATGCCATGAGACATTTGTCCAAACCCATAGGATGGACAAGACCAACTATGAACCTTACCGTGAACTAGGGCTTCTGGGTGATAATGGCGTATCCATGGAGGTTCATGGATTGTAACCAGTGCGCGCCCTGACTCGGGATGTCGATAGTGGGGAGACTATGCACATGTGGGGACACAGGGCCCATGGGAACTCTGTACTTTCTGCTCCATTTTGCTGTGAACCTAAAACCTCTCTAAAATAAAGTCTTAATTTAAAAAAGATGCCAACTGGAGACAGGTTGGGGAAAAGTGGCCAAGAAAAGGTTTCAGGCAAGGGGCTGGGGGAGTCCTAAGGGAAGGGAGAGGGTGGGATAAGGGGAAGCCTGGGTCCTCACCCTCCCCTCCCCAGACTCGGGCAGGGGCAGGCTGAGGTGCTGGGCTCGCAGAGAGGAAAGAATCAATTAACTCATTAGGCTGACATGTCTGCGAACATCGCTCCTGGGACTCGACGGGCCTGGCAGCCGGTCGTGGTTTAATGGGCCGTTTTGCTCTGAAATGACACCTGGGCCAGCTGCCTCTCCCATGGCATGAGACGTGCTTAAAGATTTAGGGAGGCACAGTGGGGTCGGCTCCCCAAGGAAGAGGGGCAGAGGCTGAGCGAGAAGACAAGGCCAGGTGTCCATCGTTGGGCCAGGGAAGGGCTGGCCGCCTCCCAGGTCATGACTTAGGACACATTTCCTCTGTCTGTCCCTGGGTGACCAGAGGGGAGCAGGTCAGTGTTGGTGGGGAGACCCGCTTCCAGCCTCTGAACCTTGGGGCCCTTGTGGGTCTGTGGAGGGGCCTTGCCTTTCAGTTCTGATATTCTAGGATCTGTGATTTTGAGTGGAATTCACATGTCAGAATCTATGGATTTTCTTTTAAAGATTTTATTTATGTATGTATGAGAGAGAGAGACAGTGCACGGGAGGGAGTCGGGGGAGAGGGAGAAGCAGACTCTGTGCTGAGCATGGAGCCCGACATGGGGCTCCATCCCACGACCCTGAGATCATGACCTGAACTGAAATGAAGAGTCGAACGCTAAACCGACTGAGCCCCCCAGGAGCCCCTAGATTGTTTTCAAACGCCCAACCACTCAAAGTGTCTCACGCCAGAGAACAGGACTGCTCAGAGGGGCAGGCATCCTATTATCTCTGGTCACACAGGCTATCAGGGGCACAGCTGGGATGCAAACCCAGTCCCCCGCTCCCACAGCTTACACGGAGCCACCTCCCTGGGCTGTCTCCTGGGGCCCAGGTGCTCACCTCCCCACCCTGTCCTGGATGCATTTCCCGGAGAGTCTATCTGGCTGTGCTGGTCTCCTCCCTCTTAGGGGACCAAGCCTGGCTTTGGCCCAGGGTGCTCTTTTGGACACGGCTGCTGAGTGAAGCAGCCAGACCCTCAGTATCAGCTCCCTGGAGGCCTGGACAGGTGGCAGACTCTGGGCTTGGTTGGGCTACACTGACCATTAAACCGGGGTGGGGGGGGGCAGGGAGCACAATCCTGTCTATGCTGCTTGTATGATATGGGCTCAGAGAGGGCAGGTCTGCAGTGAGGGGAGCCCCCAAAGAGTGCCGATGGGGGGATGGAGCTCAGCGAGTACCTGCATCCCGTTCCCCTCCAGGCCGGGCCTGCCTGTACCACCATGGGAGGGCAGAGGCCATGAAGACGTCCCTAAAGGCTCACTGGTCTCCTTCAGGCTCTTGGTCAGAAGGGAGAGAAAGAAAAGAACACATGTGTTTTGAGCCGTTCAGCATGCCAGAGACTGTGCTGTTTGCTGTTTACATTTTTTTTTAATCTCAATTAACCAGAAAAGTTGAAGTATTATTGGCCCATTCTATAGAATGAGGAAACGGAGGCTAAGAGCGGTTAAGTCACCTGTCGGGTGTCTCAGAGAGAGGAAGTGGCAACGGTGATATTCAGGCCTGGGGCCCGTGCCCTTCTGCTACCCCAAAGCTTGCAGGATTCCAGTGATGCTCCTGCTGGGAGGCAGAGGGCCCCGCTGCTTGGCCTTGGTTTCCCACCTGTTCCCTGAGCGGCCCCCCCTGCCAGCGCAGCATCGCGCCTGGCTTCCCAGCGGCCTCCTTAGCACGGGGTGCTCACAGCCCCTAGCGCGGGCATGGAATCGCCATCCTATTGTGGAATATTGTGGAGTACTGAAACTGATGCCCAAGGTCCACGTGGAGCGGCCCAGGAGTGCTGGGCTTTGCCCACCGCCCTCCCGGCGGCTGCCTCACTGTGCCCAGAGGGCAGTGCCTGCTCCCTGGGGAGGACGTGGCTGCAGTGGACATGGCCCAGGGCCCGGCCCTGTCCGGGGGACCCAGCGCGGAGGGAAATCAGGCTTCCCTCTCACCAAGCCAGTGTTCAGCCTTCGTGTGACTGAAGCCTCTGGCCCGTACACTTGGCCCTGCTGCCGTCCCAAGGAAGGATGGGCATCTGGCAGGTGGTTCCCCCACCGCCCGCCCAGCAGCCTCCTCCTGGCCTCGGTGACGGGCCCAGATGCCCCGGGGTGTGCCACACACACCAGCAGCTGCTGTCTGCTTTTCCCTTCTCAGCACTCCGGCTTTCAATGAGACCCCAGTTGCCTCCTTAAGAGACGAGTCAAGGACTCCTGTCGCCGTGACGCCATCGGCCTTCTCATTGTTCGCTGAGATGCTAGGCGCCAGGAGCCCTTGCCCAGGCCCTGCTGCTGGCTGATCAAGGAATGATTTCCCTGCCACAGGGAAAAACCAGCAAGCAGCAGTCTTCCTCTGTGAGGAAGCTCTGAGGCTGACAGGAGAAGCGGAGTAGGGAGCAGGGAGGGGGCAAAGGAGAGAGAATGGGAAGAGAGGAGGTGGCCCCCTCCACCAGGCAGCCTTCTTTGATTACTGCAGAGCAAGGGGCCAGCCACCTGGGGTCGCTTACTGAGAAAGCTTCCTGCAACATCATCACTCAGGACTCTGTAGGTGCTCTTTGCCCTTTAGTTTGTACTTGATTAATTAATTTTTACTTAAGTATTTTGATCCTTCATTTGTTCACCCAAAAACCATTTTCTGGGAGCCTAGCAAGTGCAGGGCACTGTGAGCAAAGGTTAAGCCCCTGCCCTCAATTTGTTCATGGACCAGGGGAAGAGGGTGAACATAAACAGTATCTGGATAAGATACCCTGAAGTGCTACTGGGGGGCAAGCAGGGTAAATCAGCCTGGAGGCATCAGGGAAGGCTTCCTGGAAGAGAGGGTATCCAAGCCCTGAAGGACAGATGGGAGTCAGCCAAGTAGAGACGGGAGCATGCTCTAGAGGGGGGGCAGACACGCACAATGACCCAGATGCCAGAGGGAACATGGCAGGTCCCAGTTGCTGGAGTGTGCGGTGGGGGAGAGTGGCGGGCAGGGATTAAGGGACAGTGGGGGGAAGAGAGGCCCAGGAGGTAGGCGAGGTAATGGGAAAGCAATAAAGGTTTTAGCAGGTGACAGACCAGATTCCTGCACCGGAGAGATCATTCCGGCGGCAATGTGGAGACTGGACAGGGGAGGCCAGCCGGGCCGCTCTGACAACGACCAGGCAGGGAGGTGGTGGCGACCACAGTGAGGCGGTGGGTAAGCACGGAGAGGACAGAGAGAGGCTTATGAATTCACGACACCTGGAAGGTGAAGAAGGTAGAACTGACGGCGTTTGGTGGGTGGTTGGAAGTGGCCCAAGACGGAGGAGGGGAGAACGTCTCCCGGGCTTCTGGCTTGACCAGCAGCTGCTGGTGCCAACGAGACCGGGAACCCTGGAGAAGGTGCCTGCCCAGGGAGGGAGGCAGCAAGTCCACGTGCTCTTGCCCAGCTTGTACCGGCTCTCCGAAACTCACCCTGCATGCCTCTTCCCAGCTCTGTGCTCAGGGTCGTGGCCTGAAGTCGGCCATGGTGGGGCACTTACGCCCAGAGCCCACTGTTGACATTCAGAAGCACAGCATGGCCCGTTCCCTCCACTCTACCTTCAAGTGGCAGGAAGGGAGTGGGAAGGTGGACGATGGCTCTGTGCTCAGGAGGGTAAGCTGGGCTAGACAGGGCTTATTTTATTATTGTTATTATTATTGTTACTGTTATTATTTTAAAGAGGGAGAGAGAAATGGTTGGGGAGGGACAGAAGGAGAGGGTGAGAATCTTAAGCAGACTCCATGCCCAATGCGGAGCCCAACCTCATGACCCTGAGATCATGACCTGAGCCAAAATCAAGAGTCAGATGCTCAGCCGACTGAGCCACCCAGGTGCCCCCCTAACCTTTTTTTTTTTTTTTTTTAGGGAGACAGAGAAAGAGAGCAGAGATACAGTGTAGTGATGGCAGGAGATGAGCCACCTGGGGAGTCGGGAGAGGTTTGGGAAGGAGAGTCTGCGGCTTGAGCCCTAAAGGATCCCAGCCTCTGCCAGGGGCCAACTAGCGGACTGTTGGGGATGGCTGGCGAAGCCTCACCCCTCCTAACCCTCACCATGCTTTATCATCATGACTCGCCAGGCATGTGCCTTCCAGGGTGAGCTTTCCTTACTCAACTGCAAGCTCTCTGAGGATGGAAACGAGTGTCTAACTCACGGCTCTACCCCCAGTGCCCTGACAGTGCTGGGCAAACAGGAGCTACTCAGTGAATGTTTGGCAAATGAACGAACGAGTGAATGAATAAATGAACGAGTGAATGAATGACATAGAGGCGTGCACCTGTGCCCCTCTGTGAGTGGGCTGTCTTAGACTCTGTGTACCCAGAATCGTATGACTTGACAGAGCAAGGGGCCAGCGCAGGCTACTCAGTAAGTCTTCTGGGAGATGCTCAGGAAGAGGATTAAGTGAAGAAAGGCAGGACAAGGGTCCTCGCTGTGTGACCTTGGGCAAACTACTGAATGTCTCTGAGCCTCAGTTTTGTTAATCTATCAAATGCGGATGGTGATGCCTACTTCTCAGGGTGGAGAGAATTAAATAGGATAAGGTGAAAGTCCCCAGCACCTAATAGGTGCTCAGCTGACACCTGCCCTCCTGCTGTTCCGCATGGCATCACTGTGGGACCGTGCCCTCTGTTTCCCGGGTGCCGGGTCAGCTGGCATTTCGCTGCGCCATCTGGCCCCTCTCGCCACGGCTCCTTTCCTCCACGACCTGCCCGAGCTCTTTTCTGGTCTAGTGCCCTGGTTATTTCTCTATCAAGGTGAGCCAGACTGGCTTAAAAATATGACTGGTGGAGATGTGGCTAAAGTGACTCAAGCTGAAACCGACACAGTAGGGGACGGGGGAAGGGAGGTGGCAGGCTGAAGGGGTGGGGGGCCAGGGCTGTCCCTGGCCTCCCAGCCACTCTGCTCTAGGGTTAATGGTTCTGTAATTTATTCTGCTGGATGCTGCATTCCCAGGAAAGGGCCCTAACCTTCTACCCTTTGCCCAGCTGGGAAAATAGCTCAATTATTACAAAATGAGGTACTGTCCTATGTGGATGGACCAGCATAAAATGATCAACAGAGTGGGCTGGACAGGAGCTGCCACTTGTCTGGAGAGATGGAGAGGCACAGTGCAGAGAGCGGCTGGACACAGCAACCTCTCCTGGGCAGCAATCTCTCCCACCCTCATCCCCGTGATGCCTCCGCCACCTGTCTCTTTTCCTGGGACATTCGTAGGGCAGGTGGATAGCCAGAGTCCAACCAGGAAAGCAGAAATGACTTGATGTATTAGCACAGAAGGAATTTGCTACAGGGAGCTGGTTACAGGTGACAGGACAGTGGAGAAGGCAAATGGGAACCAGTGAGCAACCCAGAGAGTAGCAACCCAGGAAAACTCTACCATCCTGGGCTGAAGGGTCCAGGAGAAAAGGGGGGATTATTTGAGCCCACAGCAAATCACCATGGGCAGCTAGGACAGGGCACTCTGTCCACCAGGAGCTGGAGTCATGAATGAAACACAGCTGCTTTGAGGGATGCCAGGGGAGGCAGAGAGAAGGGCGTGCATCCTGGCTTCCCTTCCTTGCACCTGCTATCTCTTGCCCGAGCCACCCGCTGGCCAAACCCAGCCTGAGCCAGCTGACCTGGGAGCCTGGGAAACCAGCAAGACAGCCCCCTGTGATACAGGACAGAACAGAACAGAGGAAGGACCAGAATGGCATAGAAATGGCACAGTCAAGATGGTCGCCTTAAGCCACAGAGCATGCAAGCCAGGGTCTGAGAGATGCTCTCCTGCTTTCCTTTCTGCCCCATGCCAAGGGCTCATCTGACAACGCTGGACAATGCATTTGGCTCCTTCCCAGCTCCTGGTGCCCTGGTGATAAATGCTCCGAAGCTTCCAGCCCCAGCCCGATTCATCAGGCTCCCAGTGGCAAGTTGCACCGCCAGAAACCTTGCCCACCAGGAGCTTAATCTCCCAGACAAAGAACAGAAATGTAGCCTGAGCCAGGGAGACATATAACACATCAAGGGCAGGTACCAACTGTCTGAGTCAGCCGAGGAGCCTTGTAGCTCCTGCCAGGAATGGAGATGGAGCCGTCTTTGGTTTGCTCCCTTCCTACCATCCCTGGTACGGGGCGGGCGCCTGTTAAGGAAACTCCCAGCTTTTCCAGGCTGTTCTCCACTCTCTGGTCCTGTTACTCCCTACCTAACCCCACCAGAGCCTTACCTTTCTCCCTCCCACCCTTCCTCAACACGAGTTAAAAAGCTCCAATGCACCACCGATTACACTGGAAGCTATGGATGCAATAGGGAGCGAGCCAGGGATGGTCCCTGCCCTCATGGTGCTTGCACGCACAGCCCCAAACCTTCCTCGGTTGCCCCCACGAGGGCAGGAAGAACTTCAGGAGGTCTGCCCGCCCTGCTGCTTGCCAAACTCGGGTTTCCAGGAAGGAGCTGAGGCCCAGGCATCCCCAGACCCACCTCCAGGCTTCCCATCTCCCCCAACCCCTTCCAAGTGAGGAGGGGATCAGAGAGGAGAGCAGGTGGGAGGGCACTAGATTCAGAGGGCTGTGATTGGCTGCCACTAGGCTGACAGATGACCGAGGAGACCAATCGAGGCCGCTGGGCAGCCAGAGTGCCTGCCAGTCCGGTGTCAGAGGCAGCTGCGGAGTAGGTCCCCCCGCCCCTCGGCCAGCCCACCCCCCCCCACCCCCAACCAGCCGGTCGCCGGTGGGAGCGGGGCCCTAAATCTCTCTGACATAAAATATCGTCGGAGAGCTGTAGCACAGAGAGATTAAAAAACAATAAAGAGAAAGCGAAACTCTCGACTATAATTACCAGCCTCTAGCCGGCAGCAGCAAAAACGCACTAAAATTTTAATAGGAACCACTGCATTTAATTTAACGACACATTTTTTCAATTACCAGAATAATTGTTTTATTCATAAAATGAGTTTCAATAAAGAGGGTAATTTTCCTTTGTTTTTATTATTCATTTGTGCAACATATTTGAGATAGAATTCCCTCATGTTAAGGCAGCTTGGACAGGACTCAGGACATCTGTGTCATGAGTGAAAATCAGAGGGGGCAAGGGACGCGAGGAGGTGGCCGTCCACCTGGCCAGGCGATGACCGAGAGCGCTCTGCCAGGGCACCAACTTGTGCCCCCAGAGAACCTTCCAGAAGTGCAATCCTGTTCACTTTGCCAGACTCATCCAACCCCTCCTGCCAGCATCCAGTACCCGCTCGGCTGAGTTCCCCATGGCCACAGGGAAGGGGAGGCTAGAGATGCAGCTCCTTCTGCACCCGTGGAGGGAAGCAGAAGCTTAGATCCTCCAACAAAATCATCCTGCTACACTGTAACACGGCCAAAGCCCAGGGCCACCTGGAGGAGAGATTAAAGGTGGGCGAGACGGCATGCAGAGGACAGCCTGTTGCTACAGAGCTGAGAGCAGGCTTTACTTAAGGACCCCTGGGTCTCTGTCCCTGCCCTCCCACCAACCAGCCAGCCAATGATGATGACCAACGCTTACTGGTGCCTATCCTCTGTCCCCTGGACTAGCTGCCCAGCACCCAACACAGCAGGCAATGTGGTCCCACCCACTTTGGACAGGAGAGGCTGTGGCTCAAACAGATTAAGCAACTTGTCCCAGATCTCACCAACAGGACACGGGGAACGGGATCTGCACCCAGCCAGGCTGCCCTGACCCCAGAGCCTTGGAGGATGCAGCCATCGGCAGCATCCAGTGCCATGGGCTGGCCTCGGGGTCTGTTCCTTCTCAGAGAGTCGCCTCGTGTGCACTTCTCACTCTGGCTTTGTTTACATTGTTCTCCACGTTCTCCCCTTGGCAAGCTCTCAACTCAAGAGCCCTCACCCTGAGCCTCTGGCTGGCACTCAGAGAGACAGCCTGTCTGGAGAATAGCTCTACAGGAGAAACTCAGGGCTGTCTGCGTCCTGGGTTCTTGGGAGTGTCCCAAATCCAGCCCGTGGGGTTTGGTGCCTGCTCCCAGGCCACGGCTGATGGTCCCAGCACCTTGCTGCTCCTGTGGATGGACGGATGCAGAGGCTGGGAGTGAAGGGTCAGAGGGTACCCTGCTCTGGGCACAGAGGTGATGCTGAGCACTGGGCTCACTCTGTGGTGTCTGTTCATCCCGAACTCATAAGAGTCCTCTTGAGAGACAGGCCACTGGGGCCCAGCATGGGAACCGAGGCTGCCTTCAGTAGGGAAACTCATAACGGTGCACACTTTTCCGTGTCAAGGGCTTTATGCATACATTACCTAGTTAATCCCCATGGCCACCCTGGAAAGTGGGTATTATTATTCTCCTGACAAAGATGAGGAAAGTGAGGCCCCAAAAGGTCAAATGAGTCTTGTCCAAGGTCACTGAGCTAGTGAACAGCCTAGTGGGGATCATCCCCAAGCCTTTGCTGGGTGCACACCCTCCATACCTTGTGGAGCCCCCAAGGAGCTGCCCTCCAAAAAGACAGGATGGCCGGAGGATGGACAGGAGAGGACAGAGGGGAGGGCGTCAGGCTCACCCCGGAGCCAATGCACTGGCCACACCACCCATCACACCTGTGACCTCCTTCCTGTGCCCCCTGCCTGCCACTCCCCTGCACGTGCAGCCCCAGCCCTCTGGCTCCTTACAGCACAGGCCTTGACCCAGGGGAACCAATCACCCCCTTCCTGAGTGGTGCAGGTGGAGGGGCACGTCCCATTCTGGCCTGAAGCCTCAGTTTTCCTTGAGCCCTTTAGGAAGTTCCCAATACAGGGAGGCAGGAGTGGTGGCTTCTCAGGATGGCTCCCGGCTCCTACCCTAAGTGCGGTCTAGTCTCTAGAGGCCCTCTTTGGGGGGGAGACATTTGGGGGTCTCCACATGTCCTCCTGGAACCCCGGCTCCTTCTCAGTGGGGGCACGTCCTCCAGTGGGGGAGGGATGGCAGGGCAGACAGTGGGTTCCTAGGAGTACTGGGGCCCTGAACTCATGTGGGGAGAGGTTTTACATCCTTCATGTAGGGCTGGGACCCCTATGCCTCCCTCCAGAGCAGCCACACTGCTCCTTACTTCCTCATAGCCTTTGACTCCAGGCCTCCTGCTGTGGGGGCCTCCCAGGGCCTCGGGCTCAGGGGACTTCAAAAATGTCCTGGGCAGGGCACTTGGGGGGCTCAGTGTGTTGACTCTTGGTTTTGGCTCAGGTCATGATCTCAGGGTCCTGGGATCGAGCCCCCCATCGGGCTCTGCACTCAGCGGGGAGTCTGCTTGGGATCTCTCTCCCTCCCCTTCTGGCCCTCTCCCCCTTCCTGCATGCTCTCTCTCTTGCTCTCAAATAAATAAATAAAAATAAAATCTTAAAAAAAAAAATGCCCTGAGGACTCACATGCCAGCCTGTGGCTCTCATCAGGCTGATCTTGCTGATGCCCCCTCTCAGGTCTTCTGTTCCTCCCAGGGGGCTCTCCCCATGACCTTGGGACAGGACCAAATTGTCCTTGCCCTTGGAAGCTGCATGCTTTTGCAAGATGCTAGGCATGTAGGAGCAGTTAATCAATACTCCACACAACAGCAGGGCACAACAACTTCCATGCTGGAATGTGCTGAATTAGGTCCCCCCCACCAGTCATATGTTGAAGCTCTAACCCCCAGCGTCTCTGATTATGACCGTATTTGGAGACAGGGCCTTTAAAGCAGTGATTAAGGTTAAATGAGGTCATTGACATGGACCCTGATCCAATATGATCAATGTCCTATAAGAAGAGGAGACTGGAACAAAGACACGCATGGAGGGAAGGCCACGTGGAGACATGGGGAGAAGATGGGCATCTACACACCAAAGAGAGAGGCCTGGGATAGATCCTTCCCTATTGGCCCCCAGAAGGAACCAACCCTGCTGACACCTTGATCTTCTGAAACTGGGAGAAAATAAATTTCTGCTGATGTTATAGCATCTCTGGCCAACGATTACACACACTTTTGTACCTCTCTCTTCCCTTCCTTGGAATTGTCTTCTGCCTTCTTGGCAAACATGGCCTCTATATGTCCAGTCCTGACTCAAAGCCCACCCTTTCCAGGAAGGCTGCCCTGATTACAGCCACTCTTTCCCCTGTAACTCTGTGGGGCTCTCAGCGTCCTGTTTGTGGGGGATGGATTTACACTTCTTCCTGGGTTGTTCTGTACGTGTTACTAAGTCGGTTGGGTGTGGGTTTTAGTACAAGATTGAAGCTATGAGCTTTCTCCTGCCAGGCCTGTGTCTCTTCCATCTTCAGGAGCCCCTCCATGTGCTTTGAACTCAGCTGGGGGCTCGGCCCCGAGACTGGCTGGGGATCCAGGCTGGGAGGAAAAAGGAATGGGGAGCTTTTCTTGGTTTGTCCCCCAGACAGCGCCAATGCCCTCTCGACCCCAAGTTAACGCAAGAGCATTTATTAGGTAGCTGTGTGCCGGCCCTCATTTAGGGGCTGCCGGCACACAGTCTTGCCCCCCAGAAGATCTGCATGCAGCAGGTGACACCGTGGGGAGAGAGAGAGAGTAGAAGCGGCAGCAGCTGGGTCTGCAGACACGAGCCAGGGAGGGTCCCATGGAGGACACCAGTGTTAACCTGGCCTTGAAGGGGGTGAGACCTGAACTGGGTAAGGGAGGGAGGAAGCCCATCCCAGGGGGGAGGAGAGCAGCTTCTGTGAAGGCGTGGCACAGGGACGGAGGAGGTGCACGTTGGGAGTGGCACGTCAGACCTTGGGCTCCATGTGGCCGGTCCCCTCCTCTGTCTCCTGAGGGTGCTAAAGCCCCCCAGAGGAAGGAGCTCGCCCAAGGTCACTGGGCTTGGCCAGGCCAGTGCCCTGGGCCTCAGAGGGCACTTGGAGGTCACTATTCCAGCCCCTGCCATCAGGTGGGCACGGCTGGGCTTGCCCCAATCTCCACCCCCCTCCTCCTCTGCCTAAAACCCTGGGGCAAGGAGGGGTGCAAGCGCAAGGAAGAGGGGAGTGGGGCCGCCAGGCGCCAAGATCACATAAGCAGCAGATGTCGGCGGATTAGTGGCTCTGCTTCCCAAAGCTGCCCGAGCCACTTAATATTCTGCAGACAGAACTGCTTCCCGTTCATAAAAAGCAAACACTGAAATGCTGCAGACTCCAAACACCTGGGGAGGGCTGGAGCCTTGCACCTCGCACCTCGGGAAGGGGGTCCAGGGAATGAGGCATAGGGAAAGGGGAGAAGGGGTGCTCAGCCCTCTTGGCGGCCAGAAGCAGCAGGCAGTCCCCACAGGGAGGGAGGCTGTGGAGGTGCCGAGGACCCCAAGCTTCAGAGGCTCCAGGGAAACGCCCAGGGCTCTAAGACACGAGGCCACTGCCCGTGGGGCCTGGGCATGGGGCAGACGGTTGGCAGAGCGATGGCACTCAGCAGACATCCCGTCCAGGAAGTGACGCATTCAGGGACCATTCCTCTCCCTCTTTTTTTTATTTTTAAAGTAGGCCCCACGTCCAGCATGGAGCCCAACGCGGGGCTTGAACTCACAACCCTGAGATCAAGACCTGAGCTGAGATCCAGAGTCTGATGCTTAACGACCAAGCCATCCTGGGGGGTGGGGGGAGGCCCTATTCCTCTCCCTCTTAATGACGCCAGACCCTAGGGATGGAGGCACAGTCACTGAGGTGGATCAGCGGATGAGAAGTGGCAGGTTCTTTCCAAATAAACAGATCAACAGAGCAAAACAGCACAGAGCTTTAGTTAAATAGTACGAATAATGCCAAGAGGGTGGCGAGCTTTCACCATGCTAGCTTTTCTTTTTTTTTTAAATAAAGGGAAGCCTTTATTTAAAGGGTAGTTGAACTACCAAGACCCCAGAGAGAAGGCTGCTGGTTGGGGTCTTGACCCTCCCCACGATGGGGGTTCCTGACCCCGACTCTAGAAGCTGTGGGTCCTAAGAGATGAGACCAGGCTGGCCTGCCTCCTGCCTCTTCCAGCCTGCGGCCTGGCTCCCAGGACAGGGGTCTCATTTCAAAGGACAGAAAGTCAGCCAAGAAACCAAGGGAGACAGGAAAACACCTGTGGGAAGTTCAGTGCGAGCTGCTCCCCTTCTCTGTGGGGAGACAGAGAAGTCAAATGGTGCTTTGGTCTGCGGCTCAACGGGAATCTCCCACCTGCCCCCGGGCTCCGCATGCCAAGGCCATGCCCAGGACGTACGTGTCCCAGTCTAAAGGGGACTCGAGGGGCGTGGCTGGTTGTTTAATCTGTGAGCATCTGACCCACGGTAGCAACATCTTCGACGTGCAAAGAGGGGCAGAGGCTGGGGGGGCAGAGGCCAAGGCCGACGGGAGACAGAGGGACCCCGGCAAGACAACAGTATGCCCCTGGAGCGCACACACTGAGGACCCTGGGGTGCCTGAGGACCAGATGGGGTAACGTATGTAAGGCAGTTGGCACAGTGCCTGGCACAAGCAAGGAGCTGATAAATGGAAAATAATATAATTTAATATGATATAATATAATGCAACACCATATAATATATTGGGTTATAATATAATGTGCGTTCTTCGTGTGGGTTCTTGAGCTTGAGAACATTCTGCTGACATAGGCGGAGGGGAAGGGGCGGGTGGGAGGAGCTGCAGCCCGAAGTCCTGAGCGGGATCGCAGGAAGGTGGCAGGGAGGCAGGTTCCCTGTCCTCTGCCAGCACTGCTTGCCCCCCCTTGCCCTTCCTCCTCTCTATTCTAGAAACTACGCGTTAGCCTAGCTGCTTTCCCACTTGCCAAGGGCCTCCCCATGGCCCGGTGGGTGGACCCAGGGGGATGGTCAGGTTAAGGTCAGCCTCTCGGCCCTTCCTTCTGTGCACACCTCCCTGCCCTACTAGAGACAGGTGTCCCTAAATGTCTGTGCTCGAGTCATGGTGCCACAAAGACTTTGCCTAGAGGGAACACAAGAGAAGGCAAGACAGCTCAGGCCCTTCAGTCATGGGCCTGATTCCCCCAAAGGCTGGGCACCGCTAACCGCCATGGCCCCTTCACGAGCATTTCCTCTTGGTCTTTCATCAGCATGGAGGGTGGGGGTGGGTCCTCGAGGTTGTCATGCGGGGGAGGTGGATCTATGCCCCGGAGTCCTGCCTTAGCCCTGCTTGAAAGGCAACGTAACACTGAGCACAAGCACGGGCTCCGGAGCCACGCAGAGCGAGGTTCAAATCCAGCCTGCAGCAAATGGCTCAGACCCAGAGAACCTCGGTGTCCTCCTCTGCAGGACACAGCCCCTCCCAGTCCCCCCTGCCCCAAGGCATGACGATAAACCACAGACAGGTGCCCTGAGAATAGCTAATAACCGGAAACAGGCGGGCGCCACTCGACTGGAATGACACGGGCAACAGGGTGGAGGGGGCTGGGTGCCCCTGCGAGGCGTCTGTGCCTCGGGTTCCCCCTTTAGCCACTGGAACATGGGGTGTCCCGGAGATGTCAGGACAGCAGCTGTTTCCTGGCTGTGTGAATAGAGAAGAACATCCGGCACGTTGGTGGGGGGCTCTGGGCGGCCACGCGCCCTGCTAACAGGGTGACCGTGTGTGGCTCCTCTCGGGCACACACGCGCTGCCTTGTGCGGAGCTGCCGCTCTTGAGGGGCTGGCTCCCACTCCTTCCCTGGCTCTGATTCAGGAACGCCCAGGCTCCTCCACCAGGGGACCGCATCTGGGCCAAAGCTCCCATCTGCCCACGAGGTCTTGTTGCAGGAGCCAGGACACCCTCGGGGGTCAGGAAGCGGGCTGTGTGGGACGGTGACTATGGACCACGCAGGGCACAGTAGCATGTCAGGCGCCCCTGCCTCCCTGCACTGCCCACAGGTCGGGAAGAGTGGAGACTCCACTGGCCCAGATTTGGGGAGGAGGGGGGGATCTGGTGAGTGCTCCGTCCCAGACTCCCACGGCTTGGGCATTTCTAGCCACCCCTGAGATGAAGCCAAGGGAGGGGCTGAGGAACTATTTTGGGTCTGGAAAGAGGGCTGTGGTAGGCATGCAAGGGAGGCAAGAAGGGGACTGGCAGGGCGGGGGCCCTCCTTCTGGCTCCTTCCACCCACAGGAGCCACCCTGCCCGCGGTCAGTCCCCAGTCTGGCCTCAGCATAAATGATGAAGAAACCAAGGGGCAAGTAAGAGGTGGAGAAGAGAGACCGAAACAGGGGCTGGGGTAGGGATAGGAGAAGTCAAGCCAGGGCCTGGGAGGTCCCCAGAGGGTGAGGTGGCTGCAGAGAAACAGCCAGGGAGACATGGTTCTCTGGGCTGCCACGGAAAAGTCAGCTTCCTTCCTCAGGCCGTACTGTGTGGTTGTTGTCATGGGCCCTAGAGGGGCATGTCACAGGGGTCATTTGGGAGCACTCGGGGATCATTGTGCCATGGGGACCTTCTTCCTGTGTGTAGGGCTCAGGGCCTGCCTCCAATGGCCACAAGGCTGGACTAGGAGCAACTGGCCTGAGAGGTGGGAGCCGGAAGGCCACCTGGAGATTGTCGAGACCCCTGGGCTGGCTGCTTCTGGACTGAGTCTCTGCTCATTAAGGCTCTCTCTTCCAGGGCCGGGATCAGGGTGAGGAAAGTAAGGAAGGGGTGCAACATTTAAGGGAGGGGTGCCGAAAATCTTAGTCATCCAGATAAATAATATTTTAATGCGACATTTCACAAAACACAAATTAACATAAGAAATTTCACAATGAACAAAATAATCAAAATGTTACATAAAATCGGGCTCCGGCAGGGCCAGGAGTGGGGGAGGCGAGGACGGGCAGCCATGCAAGTGCAGGGTCAGATCTCCTCTTCATTGAACATTTTGATATCTTGTTCATTGTGGAATTGTGGTATTAGTTTGGGTTTTTAAAAATATTGCACTGAAACGTTATTTATCTTGATTCCCAAACTTCCGGGCACCCTTTCCATTTTGCACTTGAGACAGTGGCCTTACTTACCCCACCCTATTCCCTCCCCTCCCCTCCCCCTGCTCTTGCTCTGTTCTGTTTTTACATCCAATTAGTTCACTTGTTCTGCCCACACCCCTCCAAGGATCAGGGAAGGCGAAAATATGGGAGAACAGCAGATATGTAGACTCGGATGCAACATGAGGCCAGAAGCCTCCAAAGGAGAAACAGAATCAGAGCAGGAGAAATGGGCAGGCAGGGGGGAGGGCTGGGGGCAGGTCCCAGGGTCTGTCCCCAGAGTCCTGAACGAGGGCTGGGGACACAAGGGGTGAGCCCTGGGGACTGGGGCAGTCAGAGACAGTGGTGAGAGGGAGACAGAACCTGAGCACAGAGGACAGAGTAAGAAAGAAGGAAAAATATCGCCAAGACATACTGAGCAGGTTACCTCGTGCCAAGGGCTGTTGTAAATGGTGTGTCCATGTTCTGTATGCCTTAACAGAGGCTCACCCATTTCATTCTAAAACAGCCCAAGGAGGTGGGTCCACTTACGTTCCCCATTTTACAGATGTGAAAATCAAGGCACACAGAAGCACGGAGGGCCGTAGAGCCCTGTGGAAGCAGAATACCAACTCAGGTGGTCTGACCTGGACCTGAATTCTCTTACCACCCGGGAAGGGAGAAGGGAGGGTGGGAGGGAGACCAAGCCCCATCCTGGTGCTCAGCTCACTGTTGGTGGGTAGGTTTGGGCAGGCGCCCTCCACTCAGGAGCCTCATGGCTTTCAGCAAGGCTGGGCTGAGACAAAGCCAGTGCTGGGCAACTTAGCATTGAGCCAGAAATGTGCTCCCCCTAAGTAACAGGCAAATCTAATTTTTATAAATCACGTCATATCTCAAATATCTTAGGGGAATTTGCAACTTAAAACATTTCTTTTGTGTTCCTTTGTAATTACTCCCTAATACACCTCTCAGTTTCAAATACCATGAGGCACTTTCCATTGAAAGGGTCTATTTTAGGTATTCATTTTTTGGGGGGTTGGGGAGGAGGAGGAGAATAAATAAAATCCTATTCCCTAAATGCCCTAGGTGAGTTTTCTTTTTCCTTCTACAGTCTTACAGTATATCTTTTTCTACACTTTCTGCAGTTATCCCGTTTCCTCTTTTTCCATAAATCCAGACATCGAGTTCTTAGATTTGCTTTGATCTGCATTATCCAATACAGCAGCCTCTAGCCCCAAGTAGCTGTTTAAATTTTAACTTAACATAATAAACATGAAATAAAATGAAAAATTCAGTTTCTCAGCTGCACCGGTCACACGTGGTTAGTGGCTACCGTGTTGGGCCCTGCAGAAGAGAGAGCACGTCTGTGACCAGAGGACGTTCTACTGGACTGTGCTGGCTTTGAGTGCGAAGTCCATCTGAGTCAGTTTCCACTTAAAATGAGGCTCGTCTGCATTCTCTCCGGGCCTGAGCCTCTGGGCTCTATGGTCGTTGTGCACAACTGTTTTAACTTGTGCAATGGATGCAGGTGTGACCCACAGGGATGCTGAGTGTCCTCCCTGCCCATGGCCTTAAGAAGCCAAACATCTGGGCTTGGGCTTCTGGTAAGGGTGGGGTAGCTGCTCTCTGCCCACCCCCCACCCCACCCCATCCCTCCGCCCCGCAGATAACAATTATAAACAACCGCCTGAGGCATTGGAGAAAAACCAGAAGCAGGTAACACTAGAGGGGATTCAACATTCAGAAGACAGAAATTGCACTCAGGTGAATTTCCCATGTTTATGGGGTTTTGTTTGAGGGCAGGCTCCAGCCTCTGCTAAGTGGGGCAGCTAAACTCCGGAGAGAAAACCCACACTGGCTTACAGAACTACAGTCCAGAGTTTGAAGTGACCAAGGCAACTGGAGAGTCAGGGTGGGATTATCAGCAAATCAGGAGCCAGAGGGAGAAGGTTCAAAATCTGTATATAAACTCTTCCCAAATCTTAGGCTGACCTTTGAAATATGCATGCAAGGGCTGCTTTAAGCCCCCCAACACAGGCTGGAGGGGCTGCACAGAGATATCTGCTACTGGTCACCGCAGGGGAAGCAAAGGTTGGAGTCTGAGTCCAGCCAAGGTAACTGTTTGTTTGTTTGATATCAGTGCACTTCAGGGTAACATAACAAAATCCAGAGTCTCTACAACATATCATCCACAATGTCTAGGACATAGCCCCAAACTTCTAGGCACCTGAAGAAAGAGGGAAATGTGACCTCTGCACAAGAGAAAAGAAATCAATACAGACTATTTTAAAACAACTATTATAACTGTCCTGAAAGACATAAAGGAAAATATACTTGTAATGAGTGAACAAACCAGAAATCTCACAGAGAAACAAAAACTATTAAAAAGAACCAAGTAAGAATTCTAGAATTGAAAAATACAATATCTGATATTAAAAATTCACTGGATAGGCTTAACAGTGCCTTGAAGAGAACAGAAGAGAGAGTCAGCGAATGTGAAGACAGACCAATAGAAAACATCCAACCTGAAGAAGAGACAGAAAAAAGACTAACAAAACAAAATGAAACACCCAGAGCCTCAGGGACTAAAGGTCTAACATACATATAAACGGAGTCCTAGAAAGAGAGGAGAGAGAATAGGGGTAGAAAAAGTATTTGAAGAAATAAGGGCTGAAAATCTCCCAAATTTGGATAAAGACAAATTGCAAGTTCAAGATGCTGAATGAATCCCAAGTAGGATAAATACAAAGCATTAGAGCCATTAACCCAAAAACTGCAGGAGTGACCAGTGCTCCTGCTTTGCCTCCAAAACCAGTGGGCAGCAGGGCCTACCTCTCTGCAGACAACGTGCACATTATATATGACAATATCCTGTCTTAAAAGTGCACAAAAAGGGGGCTGAGGCTACAAAAGCACCTAGCAGGTGCTAAGTGCCTTTGCATACATTTTCTTAATTGACATTCACAGCTACCTCCTTAAGAACCAGGAACTCTTGTCTCCATTTTGTTTTGCTTATTAATTTCTTAATTACTTAAAAAATGGAAATGAACAATAAGGTTCAGAGACATTGAGCAACTTACCTAAGATCACACAGTAAGTGGTGGAGTCAGGGTTGGAAGGCCAACTCCAAAGCCCATTCTCTTTCCTTTATATCACTGCCTATTAACTATGGTTGTACACTGGATCCATGGGTGTTGGGGGGGGGGGTTTGAAAATAACTCCCACCCGAGAATTAAATCAGAATCAAATGGGGATTGGGTCCAGGCACTGGAAAATTTTAAAGCCCCTCCAGATGATTGGAAGGTGCAGCATGGGTTGAGAACCCTCATGTACACTAGGCTGCAACCTGGAAAATACCAGGGAAAGAGAACTGGGTCAGAGCTGCTCGCACCGCTGGGTGAGCAGTTAGAAGTCTTGGGAAAGGCCCTTGGGACAAAGCTCTAACCCAGACCTGTAAGTCTGTAACCCTCCACCCCTGATCTTTCCCCCAGATTTCTAGGAGGTGCACAGCTGTCCCCAGCTCTCAGCTCCAGCAGATATGGGAGCAGTAAAAGTGTCCAAAGAGACTCTCTATGGCATGGCCTGAGTTACGGAAAGCTACAGGAGCAGACACAGGACACTTACTCTGGGTGAAGAATGAGCAGTAAAACCTCAGAACCCTAATTCTTCCAGGATTTGGCTGAGGAAGGCAGAGCGTCAGACACCCCCATTACTCTCTCTGAGCCCCTCAGAACCGATCCACAGTCCTGCCTGCACTGGGCGAGGCAGACATGGGGTAAGTCCCCCATGGGTGCAGCCTTGCCACACCCACCTCTCCTCCCGGCCACTGCTCACACCCTGCCTCCCAAACCCAACTCAGCTCAGGACACTGTCCCTACCACCCCGTGCACCCAGCCCTGAATCCATGTGACCCATCAATTGTGAGCCCCTTGCTCTGTTTCCCCAAAGCCCAGTGCAGAGCAGCTGCTCAATAAATAGTCTCTGAATGCATGTAAGTATGAATGAGGCAGGGTCCCATTGCTGTCTGGCTCAGCGTTGTCATCTGACACTAGATTATCCAGAAACACAAAAACAAAAACAAAACCATGAGACTCACTGAGCATCTTATGATGGTGGTGGTGATTGTGGTGATGGGGGTGGTGATGATGGTTGTGATGATGGTGGTGGTGATTGTGATGGTGGTGGTGATGGTGGTGATGGTGGTGATGATGGTGATGATGGTAATGGTGGTGGTGGTGGTGATGGTGATAATGTGGTGACGGTGATGATGGTGGTGGTGGTGATGATGGTGGTGGTGGTGGTGATGGTGATGGTGGTGGTGATGAGATGATGGTTGTGATGATGGTGGCGGTGATTGTGATGGTGGTGGTGATGGTGACGGTGGTGATGGTGAGGTGACAGTGGTGATGATGATGGTGGTAATGACAGTGGTACTGGTGATGGTAGTAGTGATGGTGATGGTCGTGGTGGTGGTGATTATAGTGGTAATGGTGATGGTGGTGATGATGATGATGGTGGTGGTGATGGTGGTGATGATGATAGCGGTGATGGTGGTGATGATGGTGACGGTGGTGACGATGATGATGGCAGTGGTGGTGGTGATGATGGTGGTAGTGATGGTGATGGTCGTGGTGGTGGTGATTATAGCAGTAATGGTGATGGTGGTGACGATGATGATGGCGGTGGTGATGATAGTGGTGATGGTGGTGATGATGATAATAGTGGTGATGGTGACGGTGGTGACGATGATGGCGGTGGTGATGATAGTGGTGATGGTGGTGATGATGTTGATGGTGATGGTGGTGATGATGGTGGTGGTGGTGATAATTCAATGATGAGGGCACTGATGACATGGCAGACACCCTACACTGAGCACTTACTACATGTGAGGCATTTCACATACATGACTCATTGCATTCTCAGAACCACCCCACCAAGTGTGCTTTTAGCTTCGTTTTATAGGTGGGGAAACTGAGGCTCGCGGAGGTAATCCTGCCTCCCCCTGAGACCAAAGCCAGGTCTATCTCTAACGGCAGAGCTCTCAGGAATAGCCCTATTCTCCTGTTCCCATGTTTCTCAAAACGCCTGCTGGACTGAATCAAATTCAATCCTAAATGCCCCCGCCCCCGACCAGGACCAGGCCTCTAGCAGTGTGGGGGAGCCCATGTGCTCTGTGCCCCCTTTGGGGTTCCTGCTCCCAGCAGCTCCCCACTCTGTGCCAGCTCATGGCCTGGGTGGCAAGGGCGGGTACTGTGAGCCCCAGCGTAGTCCACATTGGCTGCGCATGCTCAGGTGGCCCACCCAGGCCCATTCCTGGCTTATCGATCCGGGTCCGGGGGGAAGCACGCAGAAGCCCAGCCCATGGGGTCCCTTAGGCGCTCCCAACAGCCTGTGTCTAATGACCGCAGAAAGCCATTACAGCTCACTTAGCTATAAACAGCTCTCCACAGCACTCATTAGGGCCACCGAGGAGCTCAGAGCACACTCCTCTTGGAGCGAGGGGGTGTGTGTGCCAAGCGAGTGCGGGCTGTGCCTTCTTACTGGAAATGCGGCTTCCTGCCGGCCTGCCTTCCGGGAAAGGGGAAGATGGCTGGGGCCTGGCCAGCTGCCCTGCCCTCTCCGACCAGGGTCCCCCACCGCAAGTGGTTCTCTACTCCCTGGGGCAGAACCCCAGCTGTCCCTGTGACAACACGAGCCGGGATTTCCACATTCTGGGCTGGCCTGACATCCTACCAGGAGGACAGCCAGCTGGACAGACTCCCCTGGGGGGCACCCGACACCCTGGAAACACTGGCTGTCCCTGGATAGACTCCCTTTCTTCTTTGGGGGGGCATTCTGATCATCGCTAGGGCCTAAACTTCAGGCAGGTGAGACCGTGGGTGGTGCTTGGTCCAGATGTTCTGTCTCTTCCAAATCAGAGCTTTCAAACTGTCTTCAACTTGATCCTAATAAAATCCTCTCTGGGCTCCAATAAATAAAACAGAGCAACGGGCAAATACTTCATCCTGGTTAGGGTGAGGGTGGGGGCCCCAAGGCCTACCTGTTTTGCTGTCCCCTCATTCCCTCCCTTGCCCCCTCCCACACCTGCCAGGAGGGTGGAGCCACCTCTGTGAGCTCTGGGTTCCTTGGGAGACTGTTTAATAACCACTGACCTACCCCATGTGCTGTTTTCTCTGCCAGGGGCACCCGAGCCCACTCTTTGTGGCCAACCCCCATCTGCCTCCTGACCCTGGGGGCACCCCCTGCAGGGGCACCCCTTCCCCGCCACTCCCTCTCTCTCATCACCCAGTTCTTCTTCTTAGCATACCACGTTCTCCAATCAGAGTTCTATTTGCCTCCTATCTGCTGCCCTACTTTTCTCTGAGCTGCCCAGGGAGAGGGACCATGTCCATTTTGTCATCTTCAGTGTGAGCCTGGGGTGTGTGCATACAGTGGGTGCTCAGTAAAGGTCTGATGAATGAATGAATGAATGGTCCAAGCAGATGATGTCTAGCTTGCTTTAAAGCCTTCTGAAGGGTTATCTACATCTTAATGTCAATGACCTTCCCCATTACCCAATCCTCATGGCCAACATTTCTTCCATCTGCCCCCCACCCCAAATCTGATTAGTTCCTATCTGTCCCTCACCTTTCAGTTGAGACATTTTCCCCCAGGAAGCTGCCCAGCCCCCCAAATGTCCAACATGTTCACAAGTGACAGTCCCTAGTGGTGTCCTCTCTGGCTTATGAGCCCGTTGGGAGAGGTGTGGCCTCTTTAGCATCCACACCTGCCCAGGTGTCCAGTGCAGGTGTGCTGGATAAATGAACGGACACTATGGCCGTGCCGCTATGAGGCAGCACCACCTGCTCTGGGCTGATGACCTGGCCATGGGATGGCCCTTCTCCATCCTCTGGCTTCCTCCCAGTCAGCCACCCCCTTGACACCTTCCCAGACCCTGAGCAGAACTCTCCAGAGAACATGTTCCGGGCCAGGAGGGATGAGCGGGACAATGGGAAGTGGGTACAGCAAGTGGCCAGGGTCTCTCTTTATGACAAGACAGTGATGCAGCTAAGGAAGGTGACAGAGGAGCCCCTGGGGCATCGTGGGCTGGAGGCCCAACCACCACATTCCTACGTCCCCCCTTCACCAAGACGGGGCACTGGTACTGGGCGACAGCAACCCCAGGGCCAGTGGACGGCAAGTCCCCTGCCTTCCCCAGTGCCCCACAGGTCACTCTGGGTCACCTCCACCACTCACCTGGATGCTAGGATCCCAAAGCTTGGAGCTGTCTTTGACTCTGATCTTTCCCTCACATCCAAGCCATCGGCTCAGCATCCCACCAGCTCTACCTCCAACATGAACCTAGGATCCGACCATTTCTTGCCACCCTGCCGCGAGCCCCTGGCCTGGACCACAGCCTCCTCACTGGTGTGCCCAATCCCTGCACTCTGTCCCACGTGGCACCCACAGGGATCAATTTAACGCATAAACTGGATCACCCTACTGCCCTGTTTAAAGCCTCCAGTGGCCCCACTCCCATGCAGAATAAAATCCAAAGTCTGCACCATGACCCATAAGGCCCCACGAGGACTGGACAGCACCTCCCGTGTCCCACTCACACAGGCCGCCCTGGGCCTTTCTGTCGCAGCACATGCCAACCCCAGCCCTTCCTCAGGGCTGAGTATCCTCAGCCCCTCCGCATTCTTCCTCCCTTCCTCGGGGTCCCTGTCCAAACACCAGAGGCCCTCTCAGACCCGCCCCAACGCCACGGCAACCTAATGCCACTCCCCACCCCCACTGGCTGGGTCTCGTCCCTTCGGGACACTACGTCTTCCGTCTCCGTACTTCCATAGTCTCTGCCCTTCCCTGGGGGATGTGAGCCCCACAGAGACAAGGGATTTTGTCTGTACTGTTTCACTCCTACATCCAGAGTGACTACAACAAGCCCCTGTACACAGAAGGTGCTCAATAAATATTTATTACATGCATGAATTATTTTTTGGGTCAATTAACTGATTAATCAATCAGTCTCCCTTGGCCAAATTTGTCTGGAGGGACACATCCAATCCCAGCCCATATCACCCCTGTGATCACACACACACACACACACACACACACACACACACACAGTCTGCCTGCTGATCGTTCTCCCCTCCCTTCCTTCAGCTCTCCCATTTGTACCTTCACCCCTTGGAGCCATGGTGGTTATGAACCTCCGTTCTCCTTTCTCTCCCTTTACCAGCAGCACCAGCTCTGGGCAGTCACCTGTGTGTTGGGGGAGGGTGGCCAGGCCCAGCTATCAGCCAGGAGGTCAATGTCCCCATGAACGCAGTGCTCCTACCTCCCCTTCAGACCCAAGCGACGTGCTAAGTCCCTGCCCTGGCAATGAACCTGTGTGCCGAGTGCACCTCCCCCGACTCTCCGCCCGGCTCCGGACACTCCATGAGCACAGCTTGTGCCAGAAGATCAGATGCTTCCAGTAATGACCCAAGGAACACTTAACCAAGAGGGCAAGTCCCGACTCTGGAGGAGTACAGCTCTCCAGTGGGAACCCAACAGCACACCCCGAGAAGTGGCTGGACGGGAGGAAATACCACCAGATGAGGAGCGCAGGTCCCACACCTGGCAGGCCCCAGCCAGAGGCCTCGGGAAGCAGTCGGTCCTCTCTGCTCAAGGTTTCCGTGGGGAGTTAGCTGATAAACTGCTCCCACGGTCTCTGATCATCGGCCTTCCCTGAGCTCCTGGAGTGGGAGGCTGGGCTCTACCCAGGCTGGGAACCTGGTGGCTTGGCCACTCACCCCGGATGACCCGGGCAAACCACTGATGCTCTCGGGGCTGCAGGCTCTGCCACGCGGAAGGGGCTCATGGTCCCTCCCTCTCGTGCTGGCTGCAAAGACCACAGCAGCGGCTGAGTTCTGACCTGTCCTGGGCCACACAGGTAATTGTGGCAATCGATAGGTCTCCCCTCCTCGTGGACTCCGCACCTGCCCTGGCCACCCCAGGGTGCTCAGGAGAAGCCACTCCAAACCAAGTATTCCATCCATCCATCCATCCATCCATCATTTCCCGGACCCCTGCCGAGGGCCAGGCCCTGCGTGAGAGCACAGAAGGCGGCATGGTGACGTGGGCATGAGCCTGGATGCTGGCGCACGCCCGTCTGGGTGAAGCTCTGCCTCCCGCTAGTCTCGCAGCCTGGGGCGAACACATAAGCCATCTGTGCCACGTGACCGTCCCTGCAGAACTGGGCGGCCACCGCATCCATCTTGTGGGGTTGTGCTAAGGATTAGACGAGTTAATGTGTGTAGAGCATTTAGGATTGTGTCTGGCACTTGGTGAGTACTAGATGAGTGTTGCCTTTGTAATTATGGAATTAAGGATGAATAGACAAGCTCTACACTCAAGGCGCTTGGGCCGGTGTGGGACCCAGAGCGCACATACCCTGCTGGAGTGGGAGGCTGGGCTCTACCCAGGCTGGGAACCTGGTGGCTTGGCCACTCACCCCGGATGACCCGGGCAAACCACTGCCGCGACGCCGGGACGGAAGAAACATGAAGACCAGCCCGGCACTGTGGTGCTCACGAGGAGGTGGGCTCTGTTCCAAGGGACCACAGACGCCCAGAGAGGAGACACACGGTGAAGAATAGTGTGTGCCCACCATGTGCCAGGCACCGAACCGGGGGCCTGGGAGGATGAAAAAGCTTGCACCAAGGACCACAGCAGGGCCGGGCTCTTAGAACCCAACAGCAGCCAAATCCCAAGGCAAAGGGGCCTCCTGGGATGTGTGGGGCAAAGGTTGTGGAAAACGTAGCATCAGAGAGCACGAGGCTGCAGGCCTCTCCTCTTCTCTGGGTAGACAGGAAGCGGGCTGATGTTCCCTGAGGTTCGGGCTCCTTCCCTGCTGGCAGCCCTGGCCAGGCCAGGCCACAGAGGGTTCGATCGGCCCAGGAGACCCCAGGCATGAAAAACTCTCAAGGACAGAGGCTCAGGGCTAGGGGGGGTTGGTGAGGTCCACCCTGCTTGACCCCCTCCAGATGGCAGCCTCTGCGCAGGGACCTGGCTTCCCTGGAATGGGTCCGAACCACCCAGGAGGGGTCCACGGCACTGCAAGGGGGTCAGAACCTTGCTTCTGTCATCTGGAAACTGTTGGGCTGTTCATAGGAGAGCCCTGCGCTGGAGTCAGGAGACCCAGGTCCAAGTCTAGGCCCCGGCCACCCCTCTGGGACCCAGTTCCTCTGGGTTAAAGAAGAGAATGGACGTGATCCCCAAAGCCCCTCCCAGCTCTCAGAGGCCATGGAGGTGCCAGCCGGCACGGGGCTGTGGGCTCCCTGGGACACGTCCCCCTCCTCTCCTCCCCTTTCCTCCTGACAAGGCCACGGGCACCTGCAGGTCCTCCCCACCCCCACCCTCTCCAACAGTCAGTTCTTACAGCCAGTGCCATAAACCCTGTGGCCGTAACTACCTCGCTGGGCTGTGGCCGACACCCCTGGGGTACCACTAATGCCACCCCCTTGGTGTCCTGGACTTCTGAGTGCAGTGGGGCCCTGGCCCCATTTCTGCAGGCCCCTCGAGCCCCACCTGCACTCCCACCCCCTTTCCCATGACAGAGCATGTGGAGGATGACGCCCAAGGAGGAGAGAACACCATCCCCTCTGTTCTCTCCCTCTGGGAAGCAGCACCCCCCCCCCCGCCAGCAAGGGCCAGCTTAAGGGACAGGATAGCCTGGTTATGGAGCCTTGGAATGACCCGCCCGAGAGTGGCTCCTTGGGGCTGGAATCCAGGTCTAGAGACGCACCGAGGGGCATGAAAGAATAATGTCCACAAGTGGTTTAGGGCTTTTCAGAGACCTATAAAGTCTGCAGCTGAGTTTATCCAAAAGACTGTTAAATGCCATCTGTCGGCACCAAAGTCCCAGAGCTAGGCCTAGTTTTTCACGTTTTCATTTACCTAACAAACCTGTATGAAAAACCTGCCACATCCCAGGCGCTGGGCTGCCTGCCAGGGATAAAGTAACACAGCCCCTGCCCTCAAGATGCAGGCATTTAGTGGGGGGCGGGGGGGGGGGGGGAGGCCCCTGCAGCTGGTGGGCAGACTGAGGGTGGTGGTCCCCACTCTACAGGGCTGTTTCTCAAGAGGCCAGTTACCCCAGTTCTGCATCTAGGCCTCCCTGGGAGAGACGGGGATGGGGAGGGGTGGTTGGCGCATAGCTGGGCAGCCAACCTGCCTGGGGGCAAATCCTGGCTCCTCTCCTACTCACCAGGTGACACCGAGTAACTCCTTGATCTTCTTATGCCTCCCTCGACTTCCTCACTTGTAAAGGAGGGATGGGGATCATAGGTGGTCTGCAGACTAACACACCTGAGGATGTCTACGTCCTAATCCCTAGAGCCCGTGAATACGTCCTGTTACATGGCAAAGATGGAATGAAGTTTGCTAATCAGCTGACTTTAAAATAGGGAGATGACCCTGACTTATCAGGCTGGCCCAGGGTAATTACAGGGGTTTTTAACTGTAGAAGACCCCTGTAAGGGAAATGCAGGCAGCCTCGGGAAAAGGCGAGGGAATGCATTCTCCCCTCGAGCCTCGATCCCCACCGCCTTCTTGAGTTTAGCCCAGTGAGACCGTTTTGGACTTCTGACTTCCCAAAAGGTGAGATAACCAATCTGTGTTGTTTGAAGACACCACGCTTGTGGTAATTGGCTACAACAGCTACAGGAAAGTGCACCTCAGCGGTGCCCACCTCCGAGGGTGGTTGTGCAAATTGAGGGCCTAAGGGCACAGCGCGAATGCATCCCAGGGTTGGCGCCCCAGCTACCATGGCCCGACCCACACGGCCACCATCTCTTGCCTGGCTCCCTCCAGGATCTCTTTCTTGGCCCCATGTATCCTTGCAACCTTTGCAGTCGGTGAAGGTTAATTCTGTGTCACCTGACTGCACCATGGCCTGCCCAGATGAAAGACTAAATCTTGGTGTGTCTGGGAGGGCGTTTCCAGATCAGATTAGTGTTTGAATCCCAGTGTGGGCAGGTGTCCTCCCACCTGCTAAGGGCAAGAGTAGAACAAAAGGCAGAGCGGGGAGGAATTTGCCCCTTGCTGCCCCCTTTTCTTGCTGCCTGCCTGTTGGAGCAGGGATGTTGGTCTTTGTCCTTTTGCATGTGTACATACAGATAGAGATCTGTTGGCTCTCTTCTCCTGGAGAATCCAGACTAAAACCCTGTCCATTGTCCTCGACACAGGCAAACATCGCAATGAGTTTCCCAAGATCAAATCCTACCACTTTCCCAGAATGGAGACCTTGGTTCTTACGGGGTCTGCGGGTCGGGCCCCTGCCAACTCTGCAACCTCACCAGGCGTCATTGCTAGAATCTTCTCCAGCAGCCCTGGGCAGTGCCCAGCATGCTCTCACTGGGGCTTCCCAGATGATGCCCCCTGTCTGGAAAGTCTCCCACTTCGCTCTTGAGACGGAATACCTTTCAGCCATCATTTAGATGTGAACTCAAACAGCACTTCCTCAGGGAAGCCATTCTGGGCTGAATCGTGTGTCCTCAACACCCACCCCCCCCCGCCCCCAGAATTCGGATGTTGAAGTCCTAACCCCCAGGACCTCAGCACATGGCTGCATTTGGTGATAGGGTCTTGGCAGAGGTAATTAAGGTAAAATGAGATCATCTGTGTGGGCTCTAACCCAACATGACTGGTGTCCTCATAAGGAGAGATTAGGACACAGATGCGCATGGGGGAAGACCATGTGAAGGCACAGAGGGGAGGCAGATGGCAACTACAAGCCAAGGACGGGGTCTCAGAAGAAGCCAACCTCGCCGACACCTTGGCCTCAGACTTCCGGCCCTCCGAACCATGCAACAATCCATGTGTGTGATCAAGCCGCCCTGCCCGTGGCATGAGGACAGCAGCTTAAGCACAGAGATCGAGCAGCCCTCCCCCTCCCTGACCCCTGGCCCAGCCGGGCTCTTCCTATCACCCTCCAGCCCCACCCTGTCGTTCTCCCTCTTGGTGGGTACAGATTTGTCCCCGCATGGCCTTCTTGGCCAGACCGCAAAGCCCCATTTTCTTCTACTGCCCCTCCTAGGACAGGGTTTGTCCCCTGTGCTGAAACCTGTCATCCCCACTCCCGGGGGTCAGTGTCCCTCAGCACCCTGTACTCCATCCCGAGCAAGGTGTCACAGGCTGTCCCCTCCCTCGCAGGGCCAGTCTTCTGGACCACAGCTGTACTCACTTCTCTGCAAGGCTCACGTGGAACCAGGGCCAGCTCCGCGGGGCCAAGACCTGGAGTCACACGAGGCCCCGCATGCAGTCTGAAGCTCTGCCATCGCTGTCCTGAAATGCTCAGTAATGTCATGTTCAAACTTGCGCCTTGTAAGGGAAGAGCGTTGGGACAATGGCCCCACACATGAGAGCAGAAGAGGTATGCAGAAGAAAGGAAAAGCTTGGGATTTTAGTAACCTGAATGGCACTTTTTTGCCTGCTTTTCAAACAAGGGCCCCCGTTTTCATTTTGCACTGGGACTTGCAAATTATGTAGCCAGGCACCAAGTCATTTCCCCCAACACTACTGGTAAGGTAAGTCTCTTCCTCATTGGTTTCTTGAGCCTCCCAGGGTGGGGGGTAGGGGGGCAGGGGGCACTTACATCCACTCCTGCACCCCCATACCACCTTAGCTCTGGGAGAAACCTAGTTTCTGATCCGAAGTCCCCCGATCCCCAGCTCAGATAGCACCCCTCCTATGTGTTCCTCTGATGGCTGACGGAAATGGTGAAGAGGCAGAGCCAAGGACGGTGGCCCCCACAACCATGCTGGACCTCGCTCTCTCCAGACGCACATCCGGTCCTCAGCCACCCCCCCCCCCCCCCCCCCCCCACCCACCCCCGCGCCCCCCCCCCCCCCCCCCCCCCCCTCCGAGAAGCATCCACCTGCACCACTCCCAGAATTCCAGCCTTGCTGGGGGCCTCAAGGAATGTGCCCCTCCTCGTCTCCCACGGGAAAACCGCCTTTCCAGTCCATCCCCAGCCTGACTCAGGATCCTGCAGACAGGCCAGTCCCCTCTTGAGTGCAGTGGGATTGGGCGGGGCCTGGCCTGAGCAGATTGGGTTATTTGGGGTACGGCCTGGCCCACACTGGGCAGAGGGCTCAGTGCAGGAACCCTAACTTGGGGCTCTGATGGGTTGAGCCCCTCTTTTGCACCCCACATCAGGCCAAACCCCAGCAGTGTCTGATCTCTGGGGTTGGGGGGCAGAGAAAACACAAGGTGGAGAGCAGGGCGCACAGGCACGTCTGGAGGCATGTGCCATGGAGGCGCGGGCGTTTTGCCTTTTCTTCTCATGCTGGCAACAGCTGGTGCTGTATCTCGGAGTCTGTGGCTATGACAATTACCAAAATGTTTACTACGTGTCACTATTAATAATGCAGAAGCCCCCCCAGCCTCCTATCCAGAAGCAGAGAGCATGACTACTGAGGGGCCGGAAAGGGTTTTCACTGCCCCTGCCAGGGCCTGGGCCCTGCTCACCTGCCCATTCACCTGTGACCCTGCCTGGTGGCCTCGGTGGAGGGACAGGCTCTGCACACGCCCTTGACTGGGCATCTACCTGCTCCTCTAAGTCAGTGGCCCCTCCAGGCCAGAGAGAGTTCCCTCTCCTCCTGGGTGCTTCTGTCATCCTTCATATATAGGCTTTAGAGCCATCCACCTAGGAAGCTTCTAGAAGATTCTGTTCCCTCCATAGCACTGCACTCTCATCTTTATGTATAGAAGTTGCGGGGGGGCATCGGGGTGAAGGCTTGTGTATCATCAGCCTACTCGCTTTCTGAGCTCCTTGGGGCTGAGACATTCTCTTCTCCATCAGCGTCTTTTCAGTCCCTCAAACACAGCAAGCTCCCTCCCACCTGCCCCAGGACCTTGACACATGCTATCTCCTCTTCCAGGACATTCACCCCACACCTCTTTGCCTAATAACTCCTACACATCCTTTAGGGATTGGTGACAGTAGTCACTTAATAAATATTCCTGGGAAGAATGAGCAGGTGTCCCAGGAGCAGCTCTGATGCACGCAGGCTTTACCTTGTACAGCAGCAGTGACCCATCTCCCCCTGCTCAAGCGGGCACTTGGGCTGCTGGTGCACTGGGCTCTGACATGGGGATGGAGTGACCCCTTCTTCTGGAATAGTCCCTGCATCCCGGTACCACATCCCATCCCCGTTCTAAGACACGCTCAGCCCCCCAAAGCAGAGGAGGGAGGGATCTGAACAGCTGCCCCCACCCAGCAGGTTGCTGTCCCCCTAGACCTCGAAGGCTGGGAGGAAAAGTTAGATGGGCCACCCTGTGTGGTGTGTCCTGGCTGTGGGGAGAGTCCCCGACCCTGGAACCTGCTCACAAACAAGTCAGTTCCTGGGCTTGTGTAGATGCCACCCAGAAGGATCTGCCCATTCAGTCCAGTGGGACTCCTACCTCCAGGCTGGTGTGGGAGGGGGCGCCCCCAGCTGCACCCCAAGCATGCAAAGCCCGTATTCCCCAGCTGTGTACTGCACACGGGCCAACCTGGAGAACTGGCAGTTGGGCATGAGGACCCAGCCTCAGACTTCTCCCAGCTCCAGGACAGGACGGTGGGGTGCTTGGGGTGTGGGTGGGAGTGGGGGTCGGGCAGGGCTGCCCAGGCCTAGGGAGATAGGAAGCCTCCTCAGTAGCCATCTTTTCCAAATAAGTTGTCATCTTCAGGAGAAAAAGGGCACCACTTTGTAGACTCAAATGTCCAGCTGCAGGACCTGCCCCCCTCCTCTCAAAAGAGGGCAACAGCCAACACTCAGGAGCAGCGTGCCACCCCTGTGTTGTCCTGCTCGCCGGCATGCACGAGGCTTTGGAAAGTACCAGCAGGTACTCACCGGGCACCCTCTGTGTGCCTGCCAGGTGCTGGCCTGAGGACCCTGAGCTCCAGACCCAGGCTCCAGGGAGCCAGGGCTTTACTCTGCTCTGCCACCAACCTGCAGAGTGCTTTGGAACAGAACATGTCCCCCTCTGAGCCTGTGTCCTCAGCTGTAAAATCTGAGGATCATACTCCATATGCCAATGGGGTCCCCCAGATCTGACCTTCTAGGGGTGCTTCACCCTCCCTGACTCCCTCCTGCTTGAGGGACTTTGCTGCCCCTCCCGCCACCCCATCTGGCCTTCGGGCCTCCACAGAAGAGGAGGAGAGGGTGATTTATAAAAGGAAGGTTCAAAGATCGCAGAGCCTGTTGATTTGTTACAGGTGATGGATGCTGGTGGCTACTGGTCTGTGCTCACTGCTGATCAGAAACCAGTCTCCGAGGGAAGGTAAAGGGGTGGGGGTGAAGGGGGCAGAAAAGAGACAGCATGACCAAAGAACCAGCTGCATGGTCAACGTCTCCACCCTCTGCTCAGGGGTCTGGTCCAGCTCTCGGGCACAGAGAGGTCAGGGAGCAGGGACCCAACACTGGCTTCTCGTGGTCTCTGTGTCCTGCATGCTGACTGGCACCAGTCCACTGAGTCTGCCCAGCCAGCCAGCAAGGAAGGTGGTGCTATTCCCGTTGGAGATGTGAAGAAGTGAAGCCCAGAGAGGTTAAGTAACGTGCCCAAGGCCGCACAGCTAGTGGTAGAGCCAGGATCTGAACCTACATCTGTCTTTCCCTACATACTCTTTCCCTCCATGCCATGTACCAGGGTCTGCAGTGAGGGTCTAGGGTGCTTCAGTGAAAAGGGCATGGGACTGGGAATCAGGAGCCTGTTCAAGGCTGGCCTCCCCCCACCTCAACCACTATAAACAAGCCGTGTGCTCTTGGACAACACAGGGTCTCTTTCTGGGTCCAATTGCACTATCTGTAAACTGGATGATGCAGTACTTCTCGAACTAATGTGAACAGGAATCACCTGGAAGGGGGGGCAGGTATAAAAGTACAGACTCCTGGGCCCACCTCCCAAATGCTCTGATTCAGTTGATCGAGAGCAGCATGATGCTGATGCTGCTGGTCTACGGACCGTACTCTGAGTAGCACCGAACACTTGGGGTCCTTTTGGATCTCAAAATGTAATGACTATTAGAATCCCGGGATGAGGGAATGCTGAGTAGGAGGCCAAGACATGGATCAGGGCATGCTCTGGGCAAAAATCTCAAGTCTCCCATCAATCAGGATGTTCCCATCCTTACCACCTCCTGCCCTCCACCAGGGCTGACTCCCCCACCCCACCAGGCTCCATAGGGAGCCCCCCTCTGCCACATCCTGAACGCAGCTCTCAGTGTGAGCCCACAGTGGGGCAGCAGTGACAAGAAAGGGCTTAGGAGCCATGCACTGCGGCTTGGAAATGGGGCTTCTCCCCTTAGGAGCTGTGTAACCCCGGGAAAGTTACTAGACCCCTCTGAGTCCCTATTTCCTTGTCCCTAAAATATAGAATGGAAACTACCATCCACATTCACCCACATGCATCCATTTAGGCTCGGGCATATGCAGGATGTCACTGGAAAAGTAGAAGAAATGGCCAGTTGGATCTATAGAGGGAAATTAAGGTCAATGGTAGGGCTGGGTGAGGAGGGTTGGGAGTGGGGGTGTGGGAAAGGATTTATCAGTCACTGGATACTCTTTGGGAATGTTTGCATTTCTTACCGCATGCTATTATTCTTCTAAAAGAGATTTTCTACCTGCTTATGGGGCTGTGGTAAGGTGATCCACACAAAGGGTTTTAGTATAATACCTGGCATATAGTAAGTACTCGAAAAACTGTCAGTGCCGCTTCTCCTCCTTCTTATCCCTCTCCAGCTGGCTGGCTCTCTCGGCCCACCTGCCAGTCTCCTGAACCGGAATGCTGCTCGTCTTTCCGTTGCCCTTTATTTATTTATATGTCTTCAAAAGGAAGGGGTGTGTGTGGCTGGATCAATTCATCTGCATCACTCACTTTGCTCAACTGCCTCCCTCTTTCCACTCCTTCTCCCCCTCGCTGAGACCAAGAGCGTAAATTCCTTCTGGCTATTAATTAAAAGCAGCCTCTCCCTTAGCTCGAGTGTACTTGCCATAAATTAATAGCGGTCTTCTTAATCAAATCTTATCTCCTCCTCGAGCCATAAACACATGGAGCTCGACTTGGTATGTCTGTGCACCCAACCGTGACATTTAATTTCTGATGCTTTAGCAGACTTGGTGGGGTGGGTGGGTACCTATCTAGGGGGCTGCCCACCTTGAGTCCCAGCATCAGATCCCTGGTTGACCAAGTGGGTTTGCTGAGCTGCCTCCCCCGATGTCAGGAGGCAGAGCATGCCTTACTCTTGAAACCGAAAGGTTCAGAAGTTTAATCATCATGATTATCATCTCTGACACTAGAACGCCTTTGAATTGTTCTACCCCATCTGATTCTCGTGACAGCTCTATGAGGGGATGGACCTCCTTTCAGAGATGGGAAAACTAAGTCCAACACGTTCTTTACAGTCAGATCTGCATGGGATTCTTGCCCTGCCACTTTCTAGCTGCCCCTCTGACCTTCAGTATCTTCATCTGTCCAAAGGGGGAAGATAATGGCCCCTGCAGCTTTGATGTGAGATGGGATACAATGTCACATGGAAAGGGCCCAGGCCAGTGCCTGGCTGTAGATGCTGCACAGGACAGAGCTCTTCTTTTCAGGGACCCAAGACCATTCTTCCAGCTACAAATGGAGGAGCCTGGACACAGAATTCCTGAGTTTCTGGTGCCTGGGGTCACTGGGCTAGGTCCCTCGAGCAGGCTCAGCCTGACCTGTTCCCTGCCCCAGGCCCGCTCCAGTGTGTGTCCACAAGCCCCAGGACAGAGGTGGAGCCAGGCGCTGCCCATGCCCACGGGGAGGGCCAGCGCGGGCCAGCTTACTTGTAGTGCTAAAGCTACTCTGAGCGGCAACCACCCCAGGGCGCCCTGCTGATACCCCCTCACTGCTCCACTTAAGTAGCTGAGAGTCTCCAGCAATTTCCATTTGGCCGTGGGAAGCCTTGGACGGCACATGCCATCCTGGCGGGAGCTCGTTCATAGATGAGACAGGACTCGGGAGCAGCTCCTAGAGCTGATTTCCCCACTCAGGGCTCCGCGGGCTCTTCGGGAAATGGGCCTTTCCGTCTGGGTCCTGGCTTCCCCGGTCCGGGCTCCCGGGCAAACAGCCCTCCTTCTGCCCACCAAACGCTCCGGCGGACTTCTCTGGATCTCGCTCACAGAATTTCCGTGCCATGAGCTTCTCCCTTCCTAAGCGTGCAGCTGCTCTCCCTTTAAAGCCTTCTCACCGCTAATGGAGGCTGTTGTTTTTATTTTTATTTTTTTTTTCTATACAATCAAGTGTGTTCATAATCCTTCACGCCCACAGGGAGGCATCTAAGAAATGCCTCTCCTGTCCTACCTCTTCTCAGCATCACGGTAGCTTCTGACCACGCCGTCTCTAAAGCCTGACCGGGTAGGGTATGCTCACCCAGTGGTTCTCAAAGTGGGGGTCCCCGGAACAGCTGAAGCAGCAGCACCCAGGAACTTGGTAGAAATGCAGGTTCTGGACCCTACATTTCTCCCCACTTGAGGAGGCAGAAATTCTGCAGGTGAGGCTGAGCGGTCTGTATTCGGCAAGCCCTCCAGGGGACTTTGACCCACGCTCAAGGGCGAGAGCTGATGCGCTAGGTGAGTGGTTTTCAACCAGGAGTGCCCCCCAGGAGACATGTGGCCATTTCTGGAGACATTTTGGTTGTCACGAGGGGCATCTAGCAGTAGAGGCCAGAGATGCCGCTAAACACCCTACACGGCACAGGATGCCCTCCCAGAACAGAGCGATCCGGCCCAAAGTGCCTACATGCAGAGGCTGAGAAATCTTGCTCTAGACCCACCGAGGCTAGGATTATCCTGCCAGAGCATCTGAGAAGGGTGAGGGGATGTCACAGCGTCCCCCAGCATTCCCAGGGCCAGAGTAATATAATTCCAGGGCAGACTCCCAAACCCAAGAGCTCTGGACGATCACAGCGAACATGCGTGCAGGGAGCAGCCCTTAGAGTGGGGCCCTCCCCTGGGGACCCATTTTCCAGACGGGGAGCCTACAGCACAGGTCTCAGTTGTGAGTGACAGGGCAGACACAGGAGCCCGGAGCTGTGTCCTCGCCATGACGCCATGCATGGTCCCTTTAACTAGAGATGCTGGGATGTTGTTAGGCCATCTATTTAAGCAAAAAGGGAAAATGCAGGCATTGCAACCTCTTGCTCACTTAGTCTAGGAGTCATTACTGAGTGCCTACCGTATGCTTCTCTCTAAGCTAGCTGCTCTATGGTATGGCGGTGCAGTTCCACAGCACAAGAACTCACACTCCAGCTGGGAGAGACGAGCGCGCGCACGCACGCACACACACACACACACACACACACACACACGGTGCAGTTGTAGGCGCTCGGCGCATTAAGAGAAATAAAATAGGGGTGAGGGAGGCCCCTGCAAGAGCTGGGCCTTGAGATGTGGGTCAGATTTGCAAGCTGGGGAGGGGAGGCCAGTAAAGCAGAAGGAAGAGCTCGTAACGCCGCGTGGCTCTGCAGCGGGATGCGGCTCTGAGTCCCACTGCACCACTTACCAGTGGTGTGACTCTCGGGCAAGTCACTTACTCTTCAAGCCTCAGTTTCCTAATCTGCAATGTGGGGACGTTGCTACCTGCCACACAGCGCTGGCGGGGGGGGAAACAGGAAGTCACGGCAAAGCACTCGACGCTCACCCTGTTCGCCATGCTGCTCCCAAGTCAGTGCCGCCAGTTCCTGAGGCCCGGATGATTCTGGTCTGGGCGCCGGAGCCTGGAACCCTGCTCAGGCTGTGAGACTGGGCAAGGTGAACAAGAGTACGTGTGTCTGGGCAACAACAGAGCCCCATCCCCGGCCAGCAGGGCAGAGCAGCTCATTTCTTCTGAGCGGTCCCGAAGAGCCACTGCAGATGAGCAGGTGTCACAAGGTGCTAAGTGCCATTAGCACCTAATTACGCCTTTGTCCTTGCCTTAATCAGGTGCTCTGGAAAGGGACTGCAAAGGTGACAGCCTTAAAGGAGAGCAGGCTGCTGCTGGTGGGCACATCTGCACAGGGGCTCACCCTTCTCCAGAACGTGGCCGCTCTCAGATGGCCTGAGGGCCGGGGGAAGCCAAGGGGACAGAAAGGATCAGCTGATTACAGACTTCAAAGCAGAGGCAACAGAAGTCTTGGCTCAAGAGGAAACAGGGAGCCAGTGGGGACCTCTGAGAAGCGGAAGGCGTTCGATGCAAGAGGACATTTATCAAGATGAATCAGACAGCTGTCTGCAGGACGGGGGGTGACGAGAAGCTGGATCCGAGCGCTCAGTTAGGAGGTTATTACCATCATCTGGGCGTGAGCTAATGCGGCTGGGCACCAGGATCACGGGAGAATGGATGGGCCTGGCAAGCGAGTTCTCCCTCCCAGGCATTCGCCCCCCCCCCCCGCCCCCACCAAGGACTCGAAAACAGCCTTGCCCATCACAGAGAACGGGTGCCAAAACCCAGACCATCCACGGGAGACGATGAGCACTCTGCCCCCTCAGACCTCGGTCTGTGACTTGAGATTTTCACCAGTCCAAACTTGGGGAAAATATGGACCAAAGGCTCTAAACCTCAGGGGCTGGAGGGCGTGACCGACTCTGCCCTTTCTGGGCACGACCACCATGCCCACCGCTTCCTTGCCCAGTGACAGCGGGTTCTTATTGCTCCTGGTCTCGGGTCACATCTGGAGAGCAGGCCAGGGGTCCACTGAGGTCAGGGGAGTCCACAGGTGACTATGGACGGTTGGTGCCTGGTGCCTGGAGAGACACAGCTGGGGCTCCGGTCACCCAGCGCTGTCTCTGCTTCCCTAGCTCACCAGCACACTCTTCCTGGGCCCCGGGCTGGGGTTGCCAGATTAGGCAAAACGCCAGATGCCCCACTGAATGTGAACTTTCAGCCCCTAGACTGGCAGAGCTGGGGCCTGCACTCCACACGTGCAGGAAATGCAGCACAGGCAATGCAATGTCCGGGGCAGTTCATGTTTATCTGAAACTTAAATCTACCTGGGCTTCCTGTAACCAACCTGGTCCCCTATCCACCTGGAGATACCAGGTGCACGAGAACTATAACCCAGCACAGAACGAAGTGTGCTGGACTCCAGGACAGCTGGGGCCTCCTCTGGCTCTCCGCAGGGCTGGGGCAGCTCATCTGCAAAATGGGGATAATATCCAGGGACAAGAGGGCGGAGGTAACGTAGCTGACATTTAATTAGGGATCAGAGACTGCCAACAGCATGCTCGCCACTCTAAGGACACAGAGTGGGCGTTACCAACATGCCCAGCCTTGGTTTCTCATGGGTAAGAGGAGGCGTTGGCCCCTTTCGACTTAAAAACCTAATGATGATTCTGGGCACCTGCGTGGATCCGTCACGAAGAACGTGTTCACAGAATTGCAACTTGTCCTACCAATGGCCCCCTCAACACAAAAGGAGAAAGGTAAATCCGCAGCCAGAGGAAAGGACCATGTCCTGCAGCCCACGGCCAAGCCTCGATGAGCTTGGCACCATCTTTCCCTTGGAATGAGGCCACTCTGCTCCCATCATGTGGGAATTAGAGGCTGGCGACACGCTGATGCCCTGGCCCTGCCGTCAGGATTATAACCTGTATGATTAGAATGTGTAAGAGCAGATTTTATCGGGATAATAAAAATAAAAATGATCAAAATGGAGTCGGAACCCAGCCAAAGAGGGAGCATTGGAGGGAAAGGGTTTGAGGCTTTTTGATTTTTGAAGCAGGCCAGCCATGTGGAGGATGGGCCGACCTCCTCCCTATGTACCCCGCCAACACCTCCAGCCATCTGTCCCCGCCAGCTCCCTGCCTGGCTAGCTTGCTTCCAGAAATGTGGCTGTCTAGAGTCTAACGGGACACACCAGGAGCCTTCAGGAGGAGTCCTGCTCCGGGCGGGCAGAAGGGCTGGGAGGGCAGGGGGAGGCTGGGGGGGCCCGGACCAAGGAGCTGGCCAAGGACGCACGGGTGAGAAGGAACGTCCACGGAGGGCTTCTTTCAAGCACTGCCTGATGCCACGAGCTCTGGGGGAGGCACAGAATCAAAGGGTCACGGATTCATGCCTCGTCCACATGCCTTCCTCCCAAGCATACTGTGGGGCACTAAAATCTTCAGCTCACCCCAGGAGTGCTATATTTGCAGCACACGGGGCTATCCACAGAAGCGTGGATTCACAGGTTCACACAGGGTGGTGTGGGGAGGGCTCACAGCTCAGCTGCTCCAATCTGCTCATTCTACCTAAGGCAGCAGGGGCCCCGAAGCTGTAACAGAGCTGCCAGCCCAGATCTTCCCGGAATGGGCTGGTGGGCTCCATCCTCATCCTCCTGCTAGGCCCACATCCCTGACTCCCCAGGTAAAGGTGGGGCTCTGTGGGTCCTTCCACCAGCCCTGGATTCAGAGCTGCTCCCAACGGTCCATGCAGGGCAAGGGCCCAAATATCTATGTTCTTCAAACCCAAACACCACGTTCTTCAAGTTTCTGGGCAACTCTGATGCCCAAAACTCTAGGGAAGGCAGGGCAAAGGAGCCTCAGGACCCACCCCATCCCCTTCTTCCAGATGGGGACTCTCCTCCTGACTGAGCAGGTGGGCCCCACAGAAGGGGATGACTCCGGAGGGCTGGGCTGTTGAGGGAAGCTGGGCATGTGTTCGGGAACTAGGGGTAACCGGGGCAGCACGTGCTTTCTGGGGGCCTGGGCGAGGACAGTGGTGGCACCTGCCTGGCCTGCCAAAGGTGGACACCCAGCGTGGAGGGATTGGAGGCCTCAGGGGAGGAGGAGACGGCACCCAAACTTGAACCCCTTCTCTGCAGTGCCCCCCCAACTCATACCATTCACATGGTGCCTTCTAATCAGATTTGGGGTTTCTTACACGAAATAATCGGATCACAGGAGGCGTTAACTGGATTAAGCAGACAGTTCCAAGGGACGCTGGCTATGAGTGGCTAGTCAATAAGCAAGCATGGGGGCCTGGGCATGTGACAAGGGCTGGCTTCCAATCCCTTCCCTCCTGGGGCAAAGCAGGGTGACAGGGTGCTCACTGGGTCCTCAGCTGCCTCCTAACTTGTCCCCATCCCCTCACGTACCCACCCCAGCCCTACCTCAGTGTCCTTCCTTCTTAAGAGCATGGACCACATGGCCAGCTCTGTGTTAGACATGTTGCATTTTAACCTTTAACATCATAGAAAACTTACAAGGTCAATTTCAGCATCTCCATTGAACAGAAGGAAAAACAGAGGCTTAGAGGTTAAAAGAATTGCCCCATGATTCATGGTTAAGAAATAAATTTGGGATTCCAATCCAGGTCTGTTTGATATCATTTCCATCTCAAAAACTGTCCCCCCAAACCTAGTCTTGGCCAATTCCCCCAACTTCTGGGTCCAGCTGTGGCCTGTCCCCACTTGCCAGCATCTGAGGCTGAATGTTGGGTAGGGGGAGGCAGTGTTGGTGTGGATCTGTGGGCTTCGGTAAAGGGGTCAAGACGCTTGAGGACCCCCCTCCCCAAACCCAGCTGATACTGACCCACAGTGGGCTGGGGCGCTGCCTTCCCTGTGGGGCATCTGAGGCCTGAGTCACATGTCCTCAGGCTGTCCTAGGTCAGATACCTCAAGGCAGCCATGCACACCCACGCACACCCACGCACACCCATGCAGACATACACAGGAAGACACATGCATGCACACACACACAGATGTACGCACACACACACACACCAGCACACACCCAACAGGCCCACTCCTCCCTCCTGCTTATTCCCAACCCCCCGCACTTACCAGTATCTAGCATAGAGAAATTGTACCTAACTATTCTGCTAGTAATTTCCCCAGCCAGAATGTAGTGGCCATGAGAACAGGGCTATTTGCCCATTTCTGCTTTTTCTACGACTGCATCCTCAATTGCTAGAACAGTGCCTGGAGTCTAGCAGATGTTCAATTAGCATTTGTGGAATGAACGAGAATGCAAGCAAGCTCGTGAGATGGCGGGTGCCGAGGGCCTGGGGCAGTGGGTTAACACTGTGGGCAGTGCGATTCTCTCGCCCTCAGCTCCTGACCGAGGGTGGGCCCGTGGACACTGGGGCCCAGCCTGGGGGCCACCACGAGGCTCCAGGAACGTGGGTAGTAGGACCTGCTGGAACGGAGGGGCCTCCCTGGTGCCGGCATGGCCCCCGCTGCTGCCGGACACCCGCATCAGCAGCTGCACGTGCAGCTCTCAGCTCTGCGTGTGACTGGGTCCCTGGCCGCTGCCTGCTACAAGGACATTGCCAGCGTAGCCTAGAAGGGTCAGCGAAATGGCCAGCACCCCAAGCTGCTTCTTAATGAGGTGTGGAGTCAAGGGATCAGCCCCAGATGGCCCCAGCTGCTCATCATCGCCCCAGGGACTGGCAGGAAGCTGGGGTGCAGCGTCAGTGAGGGCCTGATGTCCCCCAGCTCTCCCAAAGGCCCTGCAAGGGCTCGTCTGCCCCGGAATGCATGGATGCAGCCACGAGAGAGGAGCTGGGGGAGCTGCGGACAGGCCCCATCCTGTCCGGCTCCCTGCCGCTCAGGACCAGCCGCCAAGCAGCCCGGGGGCATGAGGGACACGGCCCAGGCGCAGGAAGCCCTTGGGACATGGTATTGAAGAAATCACAGGCCCCGGCCTTTGGGGGGATAGAGGGAGCCCACCGAATCAGAGGCCCTCCCGGCTTCGTGTTCCAGGCAGGCCTCCCACCAGCCCGTCGGTGCCAACACACCTGGTCTGTTCTGGGCAGAGACGCACAGGCGAGGTGGCCCAGCCAGAGGCAGTGAGAGGTTTGCCAAGACGGGTCTTTTGGAGCAGAACCATCAGACCATGTGGAGCAGCAGGAAGAGCAGAGCAGGGGCCCATGGTGTGGGTGTACAGGCAAGGGGGGGTCCCCACGAGAGGAGGCATCTTGGCATGGTGATAAGGGATCAGAGCGGGGTTCAGCACACCTGGTTGCGTCCCCACTCTGACTCCACCAAGCTGGGTGACCTGGAGAGCTTGCATGGCATGAAAGCGCAGGGGAGGTCCACACCTGATCTGGAGACCTTGGGTGGGTCACTTCACTCAACTCCCTTGAGCCTCAGTTTCCTTATCTGTGAAATGGGTGAGTAGGAATCTGAAGTGAGGTCACCTGCACAAAAGCACCTATCCTGATGCACTGCATTTGTTTTTACGTGTATGCAGTTTCATATTACTGCATCTCCTCCCTGTCCCACGTCCTGGCCTCTGAGTGCAGGGCTCTGACTGACCGTGAACCTGGTTCTTATGGCACAGTGTCTGGGGGCCCGGCACTCAGCTGATTCTGCTGCCCCCACCCCCACAGGGTGATGAGGAACAGGGACAGGCTGGTGTCAGCCTCCACAGACCCTCCTGCCACCACTCGGATCTGGGGACTCTTCAGCCCTAATCCTCCCTCCAGAGCCTCCAGAGTCTCGTCACAGCCTCGCTACACCTGATCAAAGGAAGCAGAGACACAGGTTTGGGGCGAGGGCGGCTGACCTTATCATCGAAGGCTGGCCACTTGCCTCAATCCACTCCTTGCCCAGAAAAGCACGGGCAGGACCCTGCCCAATTTCTTCCTGGGCCCCTGGTGGGCAGTGGGGGTCCCAGGGACCGTCTCCTAACCCACGCTGTGCCCGGCGCACCTGGTCTCAGCTCACCTGCTTTACACCTGTGCTCATTCCTACCAATAGCCAGCTGCTCCTCATCTCACCCTTTCCTTGAACACTTACTCTCCCAACTTTTGAGTACTTCCCACTCTCCCCCATCTCATGGGGGGTGGGGGTGGGGCTTGCAGGGTGGGGCCTCCCCCGGTTCTAGCTCCCTGGTCCCCCCCCCTTGTCTGGCATGGGCCTCTGGCCTCTCCCACTGCTGCCACCAGAGGGAAAGCCAACCAGGGCGGAGGGTGAAAGCCTGATGCAGTAAGATTTCTGGACTCAGGACACAGGACACCCATGATCGAATCTCAGCCCGGCCATTTGCAACTGTCAGGCTGTGGGGAAAGTATTTAACTTCTGTGAGCTCAGTTTTGTCAACCAGGGTACCACAGCACTTGGCTTACAGGACTTTCTGGGATTAGCCATGTCGCTGGCGGACACAGGGCACGTGGAAGGTACAGAATTTCTGGAACCACGGGCTCACTGGCCATGCCTCTCCTCCAGCGTCCGCCCCCTTGCAGTCTCCCTCAGACATAATCCTCAGAGGTACATTTTCATAGGAGTGTTTTTTACCTGCACTTTGTGCCTATTATTTCACCTCATTTTGATCGTATCCCTACCAGGCTAAATATTCTCCATCCAGCCTCACCTATGGGAACACCCTCGTTCCTCTGAGATCACACGGCCAGCTAGCAGCCGAATGACGCAGACCCCCGGAGAGGGCGTGCCAGTGAAGGCCCTGCCCCAGTCCCACCCAAGCACCCGCAGAGTGGAAGGGTCCTCTGGCGCTCAGAGGCTGCTCCGCTGGGTGCGGGGAGGGGAGGTGGGGAGCCCCAGAATCGAACCCCCGGCCCTCCTGGGGCAGGCGGCTCAGCTGCACGGGGCTGGGTGGGGCAACTCGGGTGGCATGGGCCTCTCTGACGGCCAGCCGGCAGCGAGGCAGCCCCATGCATCAGCTAGTTTTAATTGTTTGTTCTCCAGCCTTGTTTACGAGGCGATAAAATCCCTAACACAGATAGGGCCTGCTCCCCCGCCCCCACCCCACCCCCCTGCCTGGCTCGCACTCCCTGGGGATACGGCTCTGCTCTTTGTAGAAACCACTTGCTGAATTGGACCCACTTTAAAGCTGTCATTGTCAGTAAACGACCCTCCCAGAGAAGAAGCTGCAAGTGAAGCGTGAAGCTCTGGGTACGTAACAGGCATCACTGGCCTCTGCCTTTATAAGGGACTCAAATGATCCTCCAGGGAGCAGCCGACCCCGCCAAGGACAGCCCCCAGCCAACATGGGTGGCCCCCCCACCCCAGCCGGGGAGGCTGGGAGGGGCCCACACGAGGTGGCGAGCAGAGCTGGCTCCTGGCCTGGGCCTGCCATGGACTCTGAGCTGTAAGACCCGGGTGGGTGTCTATCTTCATTTTACACAGTAAAGGAAAGGGACCCAGCATTCGTGGCTTCTGCGTCTTTGATTTTTTGAAGTATTGGACTCTTGCTTCAGATGACATCTTACAAGATCCCCAGTAGACAAGACAGCTAAGAAGAGACTTTTCTGGCTACAGAGCAAGTGGGAATGGCAGACTCCTCCTTTTGGATGAATTACCCTTTTCCTGTTTTTCCAATTGAAGTCTAGGAGCTTCTGGAAGGCTACGAGTGGGCCTTTAGCTTTGTGGTATCCTGCACAATGAGCTTGGCTCAGTGGTGTGTCCCCAGCTGTGCTTAATACGTGTGTGTGTGTGTGTGTGTGTGTGTGTGTGTGTGTGTGTGTGTGTATGGGAGGAGGAGGGGAGAGAGGAGGGACGGAGGGAGGGAGGATGAGGGAGGGAACACACATTAATCTTTCTTTCTCGAGTTTCAAACACAGCTCAAAACTGTTCCTCCACCCTGAGCCATCCTCTACCTCATGGGGCCCAGAATAACACTGGCAGCCCCTCTCCTTCCCCGAGGAACCCAGCCTGCTCCAGGATCCGGCGAGCTAAGCCTGGGGTCTCCAACATGGGGGCCCAAGGGCCCCTGAGCCCCTATGGGGGGGGTCTTCTAGCGCACGCACACCCCAAGCCCTGTCTACCGGCAGAATCAACACGCCTCACACACCTCCGGCCATTCGTCAAAAGTGCGTGGCTGGTGTGATTAATAAGGTAAAAATCCATTTACAAGTGATATGGAATTCATAGCAGCCCTTTGTCGTGTGTTTCCTCAAAGAGCGGTTGCTAAATGAACAGCCACAAGCAAGCAGGGTTCCCGGACTTTCTCTGGAAGTGGGTCTTTGTGCTGGAAAAGGAGCACCATGGGTCCCACACGGCCTGACCCCCTTTTTGCCATCCCTGCCCCCCCCATCCTCCATCCCATCCAGGAATCCAAGGATGGCAGCTGTCTGCTGGGCCAGAGGCCACATCTGGAATCCATTCTCTTCATTAAATTAGGGGCTGTTTCCCAAGCTCTGGCTCCCTTGATCCCCCAAAGCCCTGTTCGTGCTGTTAACAAGGACAGTAATTTGTTCATTAAAAATGGGCCGCCTTCCCAACAGGCTGCCGCCTGCCCTCGGGGAAGGAGGAGGGGAGGCAGAGTGGCCTCCGTCCCGGGGTCCCACAAAGGGACTCTCCAGGGCAGAGCCCCACCCGCTCTGGCCACTCGGCCAGTGACTCCAAGGATGCCCCGGGACAGTCTGGGGGCAGCTCCTCTCCCGCTCCATGACAGGGCTTTGTGGCCATCCAATCAATGCGGACAACTTGATCTGGCACGGAGTCCCTGTGCAAACCACAGTCCATCAAGAGTCATTTACTGTCCTGAAAACAAACGGGTCCCCTCCCCCAGCAGCTGGTCCATCCCGCCTCCTTTCCCCCCGCCCTCCCCCCAGGGGTATCCTGCACCTGCCCTTGCAGCAGCTCAAAACTACGCATCCAGGGCCACTCACCCCTGTGCATTCCAATCTCTGTCCAAGCCAGGCTGGCGCCACCAGGGGACAAGACAGGAGGGAGGGTCTTGTGCATGGTAACAGGCCAGAGAGAGGCCTCCACGCCTTCAGACCCTGTCCCTTTAGTAACGACCTGAGTTTAACCACATCGATCCCTGGAGGTGTTGTACTGGGTTAGTGTCCCCAGAATCCTTGTTCGCCCAGAAGCTCAGAATGGGACCTTATTTGGAAATGGGGTTGTTGCATTTGTAATCAGGTTGAGATGAGGTCCTGGATGAGGTGGGGCTTCTGATGGTGTCCTTCTAAGAAGAGGGGAATCTGAACACAGAGACACAGAGATGCAGGGAAGGAGGCCATGTGGCCATGCAGGAAGAGACGGAAGGCAGGCTTCTCTAAGCCAAGAACACGGAGGGCTGCCAGGAGCCTCCTGAAGCCAAAAGAGAGGCAGGGGACGGATTCTCCCTCAGGGCCTCCAAAAGGAACCAACCCTGCCCACACCGTGATTGTGCACTTCTGGCCACCCAGTTTGTGGTACTTTGCTGTGGCTGCCACAGGAAACGCCTACAGGTGGGTCGTGGGTCGGACAGTGGGCTGGTTAGTTTTCTGTGTCAACTTGACCGCGCTAAGGGATGCCCAGACAGCTGGGGAAGCATTATTTCTGCGTGTGTCCGTGAGGGCCTTCCTGGAAGATATCAGGATTTGAATTGGTGAACTGAGTAAAGCAGATGACCCTTACTGACAGGGTGGGCACCATCCCATCCATTGAGGGCCCCAGCCGCACAAAAAGGCAGAGGAAGGGTGAATTTGCTCTGCTGAACTGGGAGATGCATCTTCTCCCGTTCTTGGACATCAGCGCTCTTGGTTCTCGGGCCTTTGGATTTGGAACTGGAAGCACACCACTGGCATTCCTGCATCTGAGCTTACACACAGCAGACTGCGGGACTCCTCAGCCTCCATCATCACGTGAGCCAGTTCCTCTCAATAAATATACATCTCTGTATATTCTAGTGATTCCGTTTCCCTGGAGAACCCTGACTGATACAGGTGGGTTTAGGAAACTGAGGCCCAGAAGCTGGAGTGGTTCACCCTCAGGTCACAAGAACAAGACAGCAAGAGCATGGAGCCTGGAGTTTAAAGCCCACCCCCCAAACTCCCCCCAAGAATCCTTCTATGTGTCCCGGAGACGGAGAAGGAACAAGGAACACGGGGCCCACATTCCAGCCACGCTGTTAGGAAGGTGGCCAGGGCTGGAAGGCTGAGCATGGGAAGAGTGGAGACCATTCCCCCATACTGTATCCCCAGCCTCCAGTCCAGCCTCTGGAAGCGGGCCTCCACCAAAGTTCCTAGACTCTGAGTGAGGATCTCGGATTCCCTAGCACACCACAGGGCACTAATAAGTGAATATAGGGAAGAAAAAGGGCTACAATCTTTTTAATGACATTCCTTTGCAGACTCCTCCTTTTGGATGCCAACTGGAAATGAAGCTGGATGATTTTCTTCCAATTCTCATCTCTTAAATCCCAGCGACCCACACAAGTTGCTTTGTGTTTGGGTCTGGGCACGGCCCCTGACCAGGGATGTTGATGTGAGCCTCTCCTGACAGCTAAGGCTGGATCACTCTCTATGGTGGGGGCTGTCCCGTGCACTGTAGGGCGGTCAGCAGCGTCCCTGACCTCCACCCAACCCACTAGATGCCGGGAGTACCCATGCCAACCTAGGACAACCAAAAATGTGGACATTGTCCCATGTCCCTGGGGGGGGCAAGTTAGCCCGGGATGAGGCCACCTTGCATTGGTCCCAGTGGGTACAGACTCGGAGGTCTCCCCATCTGTGCAGAACAGTGGACACGCATCCTGGAAGAGGGGAGATCCTTGCTGCCCAATGATCTAGGGACCTGCCTTGCAAAGGAGAAGCTTCCTGTCTGAGGGCCTGTCCAGGTAGAGGTTGGACCACCCTCTGCTGGAGAAGGGATTCCTGCTCTGGAAGGGAGGGTTCACTCTTCCCCCTGAAGATGCTAAAATGCTCTGAGCAGCTAGCCTGCTGATGAGACAGTGGAATAACTCCTTTCTCCCCTGAAATGGAGCCACCGCTGGACCCCAAGATGCTCAGCACGCGGGGACGTCCAAGACGTCACACCAGGCAGGATGGCCTTCCCAGAGTATCCGGGAGCTTGGGCCCCTGGGACCCTTCCCGCCCCCCAGCTCTGCTGCATGGCTCTGTGCTACCTACTTTCCAAACACTATCTCATTATCTTTACTCCTTGAAACGACCCTATTAGAGAAGTATTATTAGCACACTTTAAAGAAGAGGAAATCAAGGCTCAGAGAAGTAAAGAAAGTTGCCGGAGGCCACATAGCTTGTGAGGGGTAGAGCCAGGCTTCCCAGCCGGGTCTGTCTGGCTCCTTCGACGCAGGCCCCAGCACACCCAAGACCCTCGGACGACATCCCCCCACCTGGGCCACCTCCTGGGGTGGTCACAGGGAGCCTCCTTCCAACAGGAGCCCTGGGAAAGAGGTGTCAAAGAGGATGTTGGGGACCAGGAGGGAGGCCCAGAACCTACCAACAGTGTCACCTAGCAGTCCCAGAATGGCTGGCCGAATGGGCAGCGGGTCCGCCCGAGACTGCCACGTGCGGGGAGTGCCCGGCCCGGCCGGCTCCTGGCCACGGGCGCCGACACGTCAGCCTCCTTGGCCGTGGCGGTGTTTATTTCCAGGGCGAGGCAGGGAGCGGTTTCCAGGTGGGGGTCCGTGGAAAGAGCGTGCTCACACACACTCTCTTTCAAGCTGCCCTCGGCTGTTCGTCAGGAACAGAGCCCCATTCAGCGTGTCCAGTGAACCCGCCTGTGTGGCTCACAGCCCGCGTTCTGGGAAGGGTGGAAAAGTCCATTCCAAGATGCACACCCGCTCCTGGCGGAGCCAGCCCCCCTCCCCGTTCGCCACATCCTTCCCAACCTCCCCAGGAGGACAAAGCAAACACAGAGCACCGGAAAGGGACCTGGCTGCCTCCGGGGGAGTCACTGGCCGCCGACACAGTGTCACAAGAACACACACGCACGCACAACACACAGCATCCCAAGGGCCCAGTGGGTGCTGGGCTTGAAGGAGCAAGCGGGGGCTTTGGGATTCCTACTGACACCCCTTTTTCCTAGCTCTGCTGAGTCTGAGGCTGAAGGCCGGGGCAGCTAGCTGACTGGTGCAGAAATCCAGCAGAATGGGCAGGACAGGATGAGCTGTTCCAAGGGAGGGGCCAGGGGACTGGCCCAAGCCACTGGGTGACAGGTAGGTCTCTCACTGAGACAGCGGGCACACGGATGTAGAGCTCCTGGGGGCTCAGTTTAGGGGTGGTACTAAGAGAAGACCCAGGAGACATTCAAATGGAGATGTCCAGGTGGTCTGGGGCTCATCACATTTTGGCTCAGACATTTGGGCAGAAGCTGTCAGCCCAGCAATGGCCACCGAAGCCAAGGGGTAAGGGTGAGGGGTGACCCACATTTAGGGGACCACCGCAGGAAGAGGAGGCCCCCAAATGGGCCTGGGAAGGGGAATTAGAGAGGCAGGAGGACCCCCCCCAGGCACCCCCACCCATCTGGGTGCCTCACTACCACTCAGCACGTGCTGACAGGTCCCACCCACATCACCAGCCCGTTGTGGCACACATGGCACGTGACAGGTGCTCAAAATGCTTGTTGAGTGACTTACAGACCACCACCATAATGTTGTCAAAACCAAGAAGGGAGAGGTCCCCTTTGGGCAAGGTCAACTACAGGCCAAGAGGGCAAGTCTGTAAAAGGGTCCATTGGTCTTAGTGACGTGGGATCACAGGCAACCTTGCCTGGGAAGCTCCAAGGGGGGTGGGCAGGGGTGAAGGTGGGCAGGCAGTGAGGGAGGCGGGCAGATGGAGAGGGCTTGGCATGAAGCAAAGACAGACAGAAGGGGCCAAAGCAGTCAGGAGAAATTGCTAAGATGTGAGAGACTTATTAGCAGGTGTGCCCTGCTGGGAGGGACCCATCAGAGAGAGGGAAAGGATAAAGGTAGAGATGACAGGGGGCACCTGAGCAGGGGAGCGGGGCGGGATCCAGGCTCAGGGGCGGGGCCTGGGCAGGAGCCCAGGAAAGGGGAGTGGAAGAGAGACATGAGGAGTAGAAGGTTTGCCGGGAGTCAAGTGCATTCTCTTCTCTTGGAGAAGGCAGGTGGGGCCACAAGCTAAGGAGTGGAGAAGGTGGCAGAGGGAGTAAGAGTGACTCCCAACCCTGTCCCAGATTTCCCTTCTCTCCCTTCCTGCATCAGCCCAGCATCACCTCCCCTGGGAAGGTTTCCTGGCTACCTAGTCCTGGGTGGGTTTCCGGTGACTCCCCTAAGTTCCAGTAATGCCCCGCACACACACCCACCCTGCCCGCAGTTCTGTTTGGGCATCTGGGTGCCTCACTACCACTCAGCACGTGCTGACAGGTCCCACCCACATCACCAGCCCGTTGTGGCACACATGGCACGTGACAGGTGCTCAAAATGCTTGTTGAGTGACTTACAGACCACCGCCTCTTCTCTCCACCTAGAGACTCAGACTCCCAGGATTCACCAAGTCTAAGAAAGCTGACACCCCATTTCCTTGCCAACCCAGCGAGACCACAGAAAATTGTAGAGTTTGCTTTTTTTAGTTCCTGTGTTTTAAGGAAAACAAGACAAAAAAAATCCACTCACACCAAACAAACAAAATGAGGCGGCCCTGGTGAAGTGCTGATGAGGTCTAATTAGCAGAGATGGGGCTGTGTTGGTTTTCCTTTGCAAACATCTTATTTATTTGTGGGGCGCTTGGGGGGGCACGTCATGCTTGTTTCTTATTATTACTTTGCTTCACGCCTCGACTACCACAGACGCACTCGTGATGAAAGACTGGCTCTCAGAGGCAGTAGCCGGAGCCCAGGAAGCCGGCGGAGGCAGCCCCCTGGGGAAGTGAGACATGGCAGGGGACGTGGCAGGGGGTGAGGGGTAGCCCACTGAGCCCCTCTTCTGAGGTAGGGCCAGGAGAACTGCTTGCGGGTGAGGGGCTGGGAGCAGGGAGCTGAGAGGGTCTCTGGGTGCAGGGCGGGGAATGATGAATGTCAGGGTTTCCACCTGCCGTGCGGCCCCCATCCACACATCACCTCCAGCCCTTACACCAACCGCGAAGGTGGGGATGGCTGTTTCCATTTTGCCAACGAGGCTCAATGGGGTACCGTAAATTGACTCACGTGATGTGGCTCGCCAACGGTCAAATTAGGTTTCTAACCCCGGTTTGGCTCACCCCAGAGCTCATTTCCTTTTGGAAAGCCACTATCTACTCCCCATGGAGAATCCAGATTTTCAGTCCAGAGAACGGGGAGAGAAAGGGGAAATCAAAGAAAGAGACAATATAGTCTATCAGTAAAGAACACTGGTACTCTTCGTTATGAAAGCCCTGAGGCTGAGAGTCTAAGGAGCTGGTGAAGACGAAGTTAAGGGGAAGGTTCTCAAGGTCAAGTCCAACGGAGTGGCAACCGGACCAAGACGGAGTTAAGGATGCCGCAATGAGAAGCACTGGGCTAGCTCAATAGCCCATGTTTTTGAGGGTCTCCAGTATTCAGGGCTCTGAGCTAGAGCATAAGGAGGATGGTCCCCGACTGCCTTACTCGTTCAACACTCTCCCTTGAGTAGCCTCTTGTCCCACTTACCCTGGGAGAGAAGGTTCATCCCTAAGAGCCACCACTAATTCAAGTGCCAAATAAGAGATGGGGACAGGAGTGGTCAAGAGTGCTTAGTAGGATCCTCCAGATCTTCAGGAAGGGAGGGAAAAGCTGTCCTCCCCACCAGAACAGTCCTGACATGAACAGACCCAAGCAGGAAGGCAGGGCTGCAGGTGAGCACAGGGGAGGTGCTAAGGACTCTTCTGCCCCATGTCAATGTGGGGTTTTTCTCCTGCAATTCAGCTCAATCTTGGCACTATCTACCCGGAGACAGTGTCCAAGCCCACAGGTTAAAGGCTCAGTCCTATGAGACTGTCCCCTGCCCCTCCCTCAGATGCCAATCCCGAGACCAGGTTGTCCCCGTGTTTCTGACCCACTGGCTATGATCAGCGGTTCTAATGACTCCCTGCCTTGGGTTTGATACCTTATAGAATTAGGGAAACATTTTAGTTACTAGATTACTAGGATGCGGAGCGCCCGTGCCCTCTCCAAGCACCCACTCTCCCCAAAATAGCCACGTATTCACCAACCTGGAAGCTCTCAGAACCTCATCCTTTGTCCTTTTGGGCTTTTATGGAGGCTTCATTACATAGGATGACTGATTAAATCATCAGCCTCTTGGTGACAGATTCAGCGTCTGGCCCCTCTCCCCTTCCCCAGAGGTCAAGGGTGGGACTGAAAGTTCGAACCTTCCAATCACAAGGCCGGCTCCCCTGGCACCCGCCCCATGCTTAGGTGCAGTCCCAAAGGCACCTCATCAACATAGCAGAAGACACCTGTGTTGCTCTCATCCCTTCGGAAATTCCAAGGGTTTTAGGAGCTCTGTGCCAGAAATGGAGAAGAAGAACAAATATATTTTCTTACTATAAATCCCAGTGTCACAGGTGCCCACTCTGAGTGGCTGTTAACTAACTTACTAACCAACTGTCAACTATCTTAATTATTCCCTGGCCTGAAAGCAGGGGAGGGTCACACTCATTCATTTATTTGTTCAACAGATATGCATTTGTCCAGCGCCTACCATGTACCAGGTGCTGTTCCGGACATTTGGGATTCACACAGGGACCCTGAGAAAACGTCCCCGCCCTTGAGAGGCTCACACTTTGGTGACAGGGACCAGAGTAAACAATACACACGCTACATTTGCAAGTGATTGAATATGTTGCAAGGGGATACATGATGTGAAACAAGAAAGAAATCAAGCAGCCAGTGAGGGGTCTGGGGGTGTGACAGCAGGGGTTGGGGACAGGTGACAGCTAGGCTAGAGCTTGCTGGGAAGGGGACACCTGGGCAAGCACGTAGGATAGAATCAAACAGCTTTCGGGGGGGAGGAGTGTTCAGGGAAGCCAGACCAGTTGGCCCAAAGGTGCTCCCGTGGGGGCTGCATGGTGCATGGGGCACACAGAACAGGACGGAGGCCACTCGGCTGACACTGAGGGGCTCAAGAAGCAACAATGCGTCAGATCTCATGGCCTCACAAGCCACAGTAAGGACGATGGCTTTCCTCTGGGGCTTTTTAAAAAATTTTATTTATTTATTTGCCAGAATGAGAGAGAGAGCGCACACAAGCAGGAGGAGCGGCAGGGAGAGGGAGAAGCAGACTCCCCGAGGAGCAGGGAGCCAGACGTGGGACTCCATCCAAGGACCCTGGGATCATGACCTCAGCTGAAGGCAGACGCTTCACCGACTGAGCCACCCAGGCGCCCCTCCTCTGGGGCTTTTATTTACACTATTGGCTTTGGGCTCTGGCTTCTGTTGTTGTGTTTTGTTTTTGTTTTTAAAATGATATTTGACTTTGGGACAGTTTTAGATTACAGAGCAGTTGCACAGTTAGAACAGAGAGTCCCCAGCCGCCCCATCACCCAGCATCTCCTATTCCTGGCATCTTACACGCTACGGCACATTGGTTACAGCTAAGGAACCAGCCTGGTATGTTACTATTAACTTCACTCCCGTGTATGCAGATTTCACTCGTTTTCCCCTAATGTCCCTTTCCTGTTCCAGGACCCCATCCAGGATTTAGTTGTCATGTCTCCTCAGGCCCCTCTAGACTCTGACAGTTTCAGACATTCCTTTTTCCTGATGACTTTGACAATGTCGAGGAGCGCTGGTCAGGTATTTTGTAGAGTGTTTGCCAAATGTGGGTTCATCTGAAGTTTTTTCTCATGGTTAGGCTGTGCTTATGGGTTTGGGGGAGGAAGACCACAGAGGTAAAGTGCTATTATCAACACATCGTATCAAGAGGATGCATTATCAATTTGACTTCTCCCTAATGACGTTGACCCTGATCACCTGGCTGAGGGCAGGGCAAGGGGGGTGTTTACCAGGTTTCTCCTCTATAAAGTTACTTTTAAAATGCCCGGAGAGGGATCACTTTTATTTTGAAAGGATCACTGTGGCTAGCTACTGTTTAGTACTGGAGGTGAGCCCAGGGTGCACATGATGGTGGCCCGGCCGGCCAACAGCAGAGAAAATGGAGAGAAGCAGCAGGATCCTACACACATAAGATAGATCCCGTTAATTAGATTATTCTACTGGATTAGATGTGGGTATAAGGGGTTTGTTTTCCGAGGTGGGAGAAATCATGCTTCTCGGCTAATGGGGATGACCTCAGAGAGAGAGGTGACGGGCCCTTTCATCTCTATGTGCCAGAAGCTCTCCATATCCCAAAGGGACCAACACCACGGACATCCCCCTGGAAACCTGAGAGCCTCTCAGGGCACAGGAGACAAAGCCCCTACTGGCGGGGCATGTGGCCCATTCCAGCCATCAACCGGCAGCTGTTAGGAGCTCCAAGAGTCTCCAAAGGCCGCCAGCAGGGCTGGGGCCGGTGTGACAGGACGCACACAGCTCGGCCAGGCAGAAGGGGGTGCCTGCATATGCCCGGGCATGAGCAGAAGGGGGTGCCCACATATGCCCAGGCATGAGCAGAAGGGGGTGCCCGCATATGCCCAGGCATGAGCAGAAGGGGGTGCCCGCATATCCCCGGGCACCTCCCCAGCCCTGAGATATGGGAAGACACCCCATCTCCCTCCTCCAAGTCCTGGGGAAGGACACTGGTCTCTGGGGGGCACTGCAAGCTTAGGATGCTTTGGACCCACTGCCATCCAGGGATCTCCAGACAGGAGTTTGAACCGCACCCCCTGCCCCCGCCACCACAGGCTTCAGCAGCTCTTCAAAGTTGGCCATGTCCCCTGGAGAGAAAGAGAGGCCCAGCCAGGAATTTGGAGCACCCCGAAATGCGCCCCATCCCCCCACTCCAAGCCCAGAAGCTGCTTGCTCCTTCCCGGCCACTGCAGAAAGGGGAAAGGTAATCAATTGGCTCTTCTGCTACCAGCCCGAATTTTGTCCCATCACATGTGCTAAGCGGCTGCAAATCCCAGGGACAGTGTGATTCTCACTATCTGGGTCACTCTCTGGGTCTCTGTGACTCACAGGGCTGCTTTGGTGCAATTAGGACACTGACAGCCAGGAGAGCTGATGGCATTGCTAATTTCACAGAGCAGCTGTGAGGAAAGTAGGCGTGTGTACGAATGTATGTGTTTATGCACAAATGTGTGTGTGCGTGCAACTGGTGTGTGTGACAAGTGTGTGTGATGTGTTTCTGTGTGTGATGCTATTTGTGTAACAGCGTGTGACTATGTGTGTTATGTGTGTCCAGGAAGGACTAGAGGGTGTGTGTGTTAGAGGTTGGGGGGGACTGGAGTGTGGAGATCAACAGGGCATGGAGGGGAGATGCAACCCCCTCAGGATGAGCATGAGGATCTGTCAGAATCATGGGAAAACTCTCCGAAGAGGTGAAATCAGCTATGGGTCTCAATTCTGTATTTTTTGCACAGAGAGAAATTACATTTTACTAGAAATCCAAGTAATCACGCTCCAACAAACATGGTGGCTCAGAGTAGCTATCATGTGGCTCAAGGTCACAGGTTGGAGGCAGATGGGTAGGAACGGGGTTAAACTTCGGGCTCTCTCCCAGCCCCTTCCCCCCCGGACTCAGTGCCCGAAGAGGGGGATACAACTCATCTCTCTTTCTCTCTCTCTCTGCCCCCCCGACACTGTGGAAGGGCAAAGAACCCCTCACTGGGGTTCAGGCTTCCGGGCTCTGTCCCTCCCTTTCCTGGCATTGGGCTGTGACCCCCGCTGCCCTTGAACCTCCCTCTGGGCAGGAGCACCACCTTCAGAAGGTCTAGCCCACGTTGGCACCCAATACTCTCCAGAGGGACCACGATGAAGGCAAAGTTCCCTCTCTGGCCTGGTCAGGGCCTGCTCGGACCACCACGGGCACTCCTCAGAGCTGTCTAGACAAAGCTCCAGACAAAGCTTCCTGTGCTGCGGCCAGCCCCTGCACCCCGCCCCCCCTCCCCCCCGCTGGGACAGGTGCCTTCGAGGGACCCAACACCAGTCCCTCCGAGGCCACTGCTCAGGTGGTCAGTGGAACAAGCACGGAGTTACTGAGGCCTGAGTCTGAGATCTGGCCCTGTTGTGTACCAAGCAGTTGTGAGAGCTTGTGTGAACTGCCGAAGCTCTCTGAGCCTCAGTTTCCCCATCTATAAAGCGATGGTCCCCGTACCACCCCTCACTGGGCTGTCTGCTGCTTCCCCCAAGGTGCAGGACTGGAAAGACCCCAGCAACGGTCTGAATGTTGTTGTGGCTCAGAAAGGGGGTCTCCTGTGCCTACTTCAGCTCTGTGGGATCCACGATTCCACACCCCTCTCGCTGGGATCAAGTCCTTGCTTGCTCTGGGGCAGTCCCACCAGCTGTGGCCACGCAGAAGGAGCAGTCCCAGAGCCCCGGGTGCAGGTGAAGGCGCCCCCCAGGCAGGACTCGGGGTCTGCAGGACCCGGTCTCCACTGCCCCTCTCAGGGGAAGCGGGGAACAGGACCCCGACACATGCTGCCGGTCATGGAGAGTTTAAATACCGCACACTTTCCCCATCTCAGGAGGGAGCCAGTGTTACCCATCAGCCACCAGGGAAGTCTCCCCACAGTACAGTTGTGAATTAAACATGCAGCCCTAATGAGTTGATTTTATTAGTTTGCAAACGCATTGAAGAGTCGTTATCAAAATAAACATCAATGCCTTTCACCCCTGCTGCAGGCTCTTCAAGCAGGGAAGATCAACACAAGTATCCACTAGCCTTAACACGGCTGGGAGCTGGCCCAGGCGGGACCCCACCACCCATCACGGGGGTCAAGCCCCACTCTCCAGCCTGACTCCTGAGCTGGGGGGTGCAGATGTATGCACAAGGGGGGGGAGCCCAGAGGACTAGCTAGACAAACAGTAACAGAAGCAGTGGACACTGGATGCTTGTTATAGATCAGGCTCTGTGCTCCATGTTCTCTGATCTTCCACTAACCCTATGGGGTAGGAAATCTTTTTCTAGGTGAAAACCATTTTATAGATGAAACACTGAGGCACAGAGAGTCCTTTCTCCCACTCAAGGTCATGCTGGGGAGCAGGGGGTGCAAGCCAGCTGATAGCACCATCCAGGCTCCCAGGCTCTGCCTCTAGGGATCCCCCCAGACCCACTCACAGTCCTGAGCGTGGCTTACACAGTGGCATAAAAGACTTAGATACCCAGGAGACTCTCCTGCTGAGTTAAGTGAGGACTGGGTGAAAGACAGCAAGACTAGTTTTCCCCCCAGAAGATCTCCATAATCCTGTGGCTGGGCAGGGAGTTGCACAGGCTGACCTTTGGAGGAACCCACCCTCCCAGCCTGTCTCCCTGGAGACGCCAGCGAGTCTCCTGCTCACCTCCCCCTGCCCCTGGCCCCAGGCCCCTGGAGAGAGATGGTTCCAGGCTGGAGGAATTAGCCGCCAAGCCAGCAGGACAGGGACCGCATTGTCACGCTCCGCAGTCCGTGCTCTCTTTGGAAAGGATGTTCTAATCCCATTTCATCCGCTTTCCATGGCTGTCAGCTGTTTGCAGGCATTTGGGAGGCAGGTTTCTGAAATCGGAGCCATTGTGAGGCCCCACCCCCACCCGCCCGCCCCTGCCCCGATGGCAAGTGATCCTCCATCCATCACGCTGTCCTGGACCCTTTTGTTGGCCAGCCCAGCCCCATCCACTGGCATCTCGGGCCTCGTCCCTCTGACAGCTGCCCCACCTTTCCTTCTATTTGGGGCCCACAGCAGGACCGGGACCCCTGAAAGGAGGGGGGGGGGACCCTGGAGGTGGGGGTGGAGAACCTCTGATTCCCCAGGGAAGGAATTAACTAAGTTTCAGCTACCTTCTGAGAGTGAGGGTAGCGGGAAGGGATCTCTGAGAAGCAAAGGGACCTGTACTTAATTTACTCTCCCCAGTGCAGCACAGAGATCCAGCTACTAAAACCAAAACAAAAGAAAAACCACTGCCCCCAGCCCCTTGGCACACAAGCGCAGAAGATAAAGCCTCCAGGCCGGCCTCTGTCCTTCCCCACCCTTCCCTCCCACCCCTCCACCCTGTGCTTTAAAAATTCAACTGCGTGTGGTTTCCCAAGTCAGGGAGCCATGGCCACCCCAGCCTCCAGGCCTCTGCTCAGCCTGGCGTGCCCGGCCGCCTTCCCCTGATGGTCTGGTTCCCACCCCACCTCATAACCCAGCAGAGGTCTCATGCCTCCAGAAAGCTTTCTGGACCCGACGATGGGTCACAGGGTTCTCCTGAAGGACCCAGTGATGCATCTTTCCTACCACCTGAATGAAATATCCTATGGGATTTAACTGGGTGTACCTGGTCCTCCCCAGACTAGACAATGTGTTGAGGCCAGACAAACTCAGGGACCACATGACCTGTCATAGCATCACGGAAACAGGGTTCATAGAGGCGGGACGTCGACTGTTCAAATCTTACCTGACATGGGATGAGTGCTTGATTATGTACTGGCCACCTCTCTCATTGCTATGATTCTTGTTCTCGTTTTTATTTATCCAGCTCCTGAAACCATGCCTGGCACACTGAGTACATACTTGATAAACATTAGAACTGTTGACCCTGTAGCGTGGGATTCTATTCAGAATCTTAGAAAGATAAAGCAAGAAGAAAGCCTTAAAAATCACTGATGGAACACCTCTGTTGTAAATGACAAAGTCACTTGTCCAAGGCCCCTGAGTTGGTCTCTGGCAGAGCTGAGCCAAGAGCCTAGAGCCTTGAGTCCCACCAATGCCCACTGCCGGATGCCCTCCTCTACATAAGCCAAAGTCCACGCAGACCACATGCTCCTGCAGGACAAAATCTTTACAGGTATCTTTGCAGAACTCGGTCCTCGGTGGAACACTCAGAGCGTGTTAAGGGACGAGGCAGACCCACTGCATCTGTGCTACTCACCGAGGGCAGAGGGAAAACACACACTCTCCCCAGGCTCTGTTCCTTTCTCCATGTCACTCTGCCCACCACCCGTGACCCCAGGGCCTCATCAGTGGCTGTGCGGGTTGGTCTGGAATAAAGCTCCCAGCACAGCAACTCAGTGACACCAAGATGGGAGAAGACAGGGTAGTGGGCAAGGTGGTCAGGCCGCCCTTCAGAAGCCACGTTTCTAAGCCATGGTCATGTGAAATGAGCAACACATAGACACACACACAAACACACATATGCACGCACACACACGTGCACACATACATGTGCACACTACACATAAACCTGCATACACAGACATGCCCATGCACGCGATGTGCACCCACGCCCCCCACATACCTACACACATACACACAGGTACACACACACTTCTTCCCTCTGCATCCCCGCCTGCCGGGCTGCATGGAGCAGGCACTCCCGGGAATGCTACGAAGGGACCAGAAAGGCAAGCCACTTGGATGTTCCCATGCAAAGCACGGCCAGGACACCGCAAACCCCGCACTCTGCTGCCCCAGGCTTCCCAGCGCTGCTTCCCTGCCTCGTGCGGCCCCCTCTCTCCTGGGCTGGGCAGCCTCCCCGTGCCCTGGCACTCAGCTCTCTCGGGCCGGCTCAGGGGGTGCGCACACGCCAGCTCAGGAAGGAGAATGAGCAGGAAAGAGGTTGGCCAGGATGACTTCATTTCACTTGGGCAGGCTGACCGGCTGCCTCCTGGGCCCTGGCCTGTAATTTTTAGCCCTGAGCATGTGTGTGTCTTGGTTTGCTTTGGTTTAGTTTTGTTCTCCAGGCTGAGTTACCACGTGGCAGTCCATCCTTTTTCTAAGAGTAATGGAGTCTTAGTCGTGGGTGTTTGGTGCTGGGAAAAATTAACGTTCCAAGATGGTATAAAAGAAGGAAGATAAGAAACTAACTAGCCTTGAAGTACAGCTACTTTGGGCAGAAAAATAGGAGTCACAAGGATACGAAGCCCCTTTCTTCCTCGACCCAGTCCTTAAAAGGTGCCCGAGAGATGGTGGGCGGTGCTCAGCTGGGGCGCAGGCAGGGGAGTGTCCTTCCAGGTCTCCGAGGGGACGGGATGAGGCACCCCGGGAAGGGCTCAGATTCCAAGGCTCAGGACAGTGAGGCCCCTTTTCAAGTGGGGACAGCTGAGAATGGAGGGGGTGGGCAGGGCAGGCAGAGTGGAGAGAAAAGGGGTTTGCACAGTTATGGAAGGCAGGCATGGATGCCCGGAGCCTGAGCAGCCTTGCGGGCGGGGGTGGGCAAGACAGCTGGCCTCGCACCCAGAGGAGGAGGCGGAGGGCAGCAGAGAGCACCGAGAGGGCTCAGGAGTGAATCTCAGGGACACCACGAGGGACCCAGTCGCCTTTCTGATCCTTGCCCTGGGAGCTGCTAAAGGGGCTTTTCTCTGGGGAGTTTTCAGGGGACCAGGATCATTTCAACTCAGTCTTGCTCTAAGGCAAGTGGATGAACCCAGAGAAGGGACCCTGGGGTCCCTTCCAGCTTGTGGCTCTGATTTCAAAGTCCAGGCCAAGTGGGGACGAAGGTCCCGGGTAATGCCGCCTGGAGACCTCGTCCACCCGGCTGCAGAGAGCTCCCCATGTCCAGCTTGGCTGGTCTCCGGGGGACACTGGGCTTGGGGGGGGTCATCTCTGCTATTTGCATTGTTCTCCTGAATGATTTACCATCCCTGGCAATGTAACCCCTCCTCCTGTTGAATTAACTGGCTCTTCTGAAATCATAAATAATTAGTGAGCCCATCCTCGATGCCACTTAACAGTTTGTGTTTTCAAAGCACTTTATGCCCATTAACTAAAGAATTCTTGATGTGTCTCCAGGAGAAAAGGAGAGGGAGCCTGAAAAGACCTCTGGAAGTCATCTCTTCCATCCCCCTGACTCTGGGCAGGATTGTATGAAGGACATAAAACAAGCTAACAAACAACCCTGTTTAGAGAAACCATCAAGATCGAAATCGCCAGGACAAAACAGAACAAAGAGAAACAAGTCCTAACCAGGGCAAGCTGCTCTCTGATGAGTTAACCGCTAGACGGAGCCCAGCATGCCAAGAAGCCAGAGAGGCCCGTGGAATGTGGTGGGTCAGGGAGCGAAGCCCGCTAAGGGACAGAGCGGTGGTTAGTTTAATCCACAGCAAACCAAGGAGACCATGATCCAACAAGCAGGTTTCCTCACCTGCAAGTAGGGAAAATGGTAATTTGCTAAGGAGACCTATTCATTAGTCTGCAAATGACGCAGTTCAGATACTTAGGTATGTCCCTCTTAATTAGCCCCCTACCTTTGCTGGGCCACATTTAAAGGTTTGCTTCTGGCTGGGGGCAGAAATGGCCATCCATGCGTCTGCTGGTTCATTTACAATTGCCAAAACAAGATCCTCCTGGGGGGGCAGCAGTAGGCCAATCTCGGGGGCTGCAGAGCCAGCTGGAATCATGGAAGCATCGCTCCTTTGCCCTTGCTGGGGTTGCAGACACTTAATTTTACAGTGAGGGGCTCCTGAAAGTCTACTGTGTGTATAGCACAGTGCTGAGAGAGGAAAGGAACAAGGAGGAGGCTTCGCCTCTGTCCTCTGAACACAAAGGGCATTTCTCTCCAAAATCTACAACCCACTTCATGCCCAGGAATGGGGCAGCAGGTGTGTAAGGAAAGCAGCCCCCGCCCCTCGCCTCTATACTCATGTTCCAGGGGACATGGGCCAAGCAAGAAATCTTCTCCTGGGCAGGTACCTTCCCATTCTTCATCACTTCTGCCATCGTCACTAAAAGCTGCTTCTGGAACCAGCCAAGTAGACTGTGGCCAGAGCAACCATCCCACAGCTAATGACAAACTCTGGAATGCATCCATAGAAACCGACTACCTGAAGGCCCTGGAGAGTGAACCAAAGTGGGCAGATTCTGGAGAGGACGTGATACATGGAAGAAGCACATGGCCCAATGAGTTTCCTGGGTTTTTTTATGGCTTTTGAGGGCAGGCTGACGTCAGCACCTCACAGAGAGCTCAAGCCCCCACAGAACAAAGCTACAGTCATCAAAACAGTAAGGACAGACACGGAGACCAAAGGAACTGAGGTGGTAAGAATTAAATCCGTACGTCTATGGCCCAGTGACAAGACTGTGGAGAACACTCAATGGGAAAAAATGTCTCTTCGACAAATGGTGTCAAGGCAACTAGATATTCACAAGCAAAAGAATGAAGTTGAACTCCTACACCACACCGTATACCAAAATTGACACAACATTTAAATATAAGAGCCTAAAATATAAGACCTACATATAAGAGCCAAACCATAAAACTCTTAGGAAAAAGCACAGTTAAATTTTCATAATCTTGGATTTAGCAGTAGATTCTTAGATGTGACACCAAAAGGAAAAATAGGTTGAACTTCATCAAAATCAAAGGATATTATCAAGAAAGTGGAAAGGCAGTCTAATAGAATGGGAGAAAATATTTGCAAATCATTTATCTAACAAGGGTCTAGTATGCAGAATATATAAAGAATACTTACAACCCAACAATATGATTTAAAAATACACAATGGGGGTCGCCTAGGTGGCTCAGTCAATTAAGCATCTGACTCTTGTTTTTGGCTCAGGTCATGGTCTCAGGGTTGTGAGATCAAGCCCCGTGTAGGGGCTGCTGAGTGAGAAGCCTGCTTAAGATTCTCTTTCTCTCCCTCTGACCCTCCCACCACTCATGCATGTACTCTCTCTCTCTCTAAAAAATCAATAAAATATTTTTAAAAATGCACAAAGAACTTGAAGAGAAATTTCTCCAGAGAAGACACACAAATGGCCAACAAACACATACAATGATGGTCAATATCGTTACTCATCAGGGAAATGCCAATTAAAACTACAGTGAGGTGCCACTTTACTAAGAAAGCTGTAATTAAATTAATTAAACAAATGAAACAAATAATTAAACAAACAGAATATAATTGTTGGTAAGGATGTGGAGAAATTGGAACCCCTGTACATTGCTGGTGAGGGTGGAAAATGGAAAACAGTTTATCAGTTTCTTAAAAAGTTAAACATAGAAATATTGTGAAGATGTCAATCCTACCTAGAGCAATCTACACATTCAATGCAATCCCCATCAAAATACCATCCACTTTCTTCAAAGAAATGGAACAAATAATCCTCAAATTTGTATGGAACCAGAAAAGACCCCGCATAGCCAGAGGAATGTTGAAAAAGAAAAGCAAAGCTGGCGGCATCACAATTCCAGACTTCCAGCTCTACTACAAAGCTGTCATCATCAAGACAGTATGGTACTGGCACAAAAACAGACACATAGATCAATGGAACAGAATAGAGAGCCCAGAAATGGACCCTCAACTATATGGTCAACTAATCTTTGACAAAGCAGGAAAGAATGTCCAATGGAAAAAAGACAGTCTCTTCAACAAATGGTGTTGGGAAAATTGGACAGCCACATGCAGAAGAATGAAACTGGACCATTTCCTTACACCACACACAAAAATAGACTCCAAATGGTTGAAAGACCTCAATGTGAGACAGGAGTCCATCAAAATCCTAAAGGAGAACACAGGCAGCAACCTCTTCGACCTCAGCCGCAGCAACTTCTTCCTAGAAACATCGCCAAAGGCAAGGGAAGCAAGGGCAAAAATGAACTATTGGAACTTCATCAAGATAAAAAGCTTTTGCAAAGCAAAGGAAACAGTCAACAAAACCAAAAGACAACTGACAGAATGGGAGAAGATATTTGCAAATGACATATCAGATAAAGGGCTAGTATCCAAAATCTATAAAGAACTCACCAAACTCAACACCAAAAGAACAAAGAATCCAATCAAGAAATGGGCAGAAGACATGAACAGACATTTTTCCAAAGAAGACATCCAAATGGCCAACAGACACATGAAAAAGTGTTCAATATCGCTCGGCATCAGGGAAATCCAAATCAAAACCTCAATGAGATACCACCTCACACCAGTCAGAATGGCTAAAATTAACAAGTCAGGAAATGACAGATGTTGGCGGGGATGCGGAGAAAGGGGAACCCTCCTACACTGTTGGTGGGAATGCAAGCTGGTGCAGCCACTCTGGAAAACAGTATGGAGGTTCCTCAGAAAGTTGAAAATAGAGCTACCATATGATCCAGCAATTGCACTACTGGGTATTTACCCCAAAGATACAAAAGTAGGGACCCGAAAGGCTACGTGCACCCCGATGTTTATAGCAGCAATGTCCACAATAGCCAAACTGTGGAAAGAGCCAAGATGTCCATCAACAGATGAATGGATAAAGAAGATGTGGTATATATATACAATGGAATATTATGCAGCCATCAAAAGGAATAAGATCTTGCCATTTGCAACGACGTGGATGGAACTGGAGGGTATTATGCTGAGTGAAATAAGTCAAACAGAGAAAGACATCTATCATATGACCTCACTGATATGAGGAATTCTTAATCTCAGGAAACAAACTGAGGGTTGCTGGAGTGGGGGGTGGGGTGGGAGGGATGGGGTGACTGGGTGATGGACACTGGGGAGGGTATGTGTTCTGGTAAGCGCTGTGAATTGTGCAAGACTGTTGAATCTCAGATCTGTACCTCTGAAACAAATAATGCAATATATGTTAAGAAAGAAAAAAAGAAGAAGAAGAATGTAGCAGGAGGGGAAGAATGAAGGGGGGGAAATCGGAGGGGGAGAAGAACCATGAGAGACAATGGACTCTGAAAAACAAACTGAGGGTTCTAGAGGGGAGGGGGTTGGGAGGATGGGTTAGCCTGGTGATGGGTATTGAGGAGGGCACGTTCTGCATGGAGCACTGGGTGTTATGCACAAACAATGAATCATGGAACACTATATCTAAAACTAATGATGTAATGTATGGGGATTAACATAACAATAAAAAAATTAAAAAAAAAAAAAAAGTTAAACATAGAATTACCATATGACCCGGCAATTCCACTCCACCTAAAGAATTGAGAACAGATACCTCAACAAATACATGTACGCACAGGTTCGTAGCAGCACTGTTCACAACAGCTAAAAGTGAAAACAGCCCACATGTCCATTAACAAATGGATAAACAAATGTGTATACATACAGTCGAACATTATTCAGACATAGACAGGAATGAAGTTCGAGTACATACTACACGTGGATGAACCTCAAAAACATTAGGCCCAGTGAAAGAAGCCAGACACAAAAGATCAATATTGTATGACTCCATTTACATGAAATACCCAGAATAGGGAGACCTCTAGATACAGATTGCTGACTGACGGTTGCCACGGGATGGAGGGAGGGGAAATGGGGGACAACTGCTCAGTGGGTACGGGGTTTCCTTTTGGGCTGATGACAGTCTTTTGAAACTTAGAGGTGGTAGTTGCACAACACTGTGAAGGTACTAAAATGCCACTAAATTATTCACTTTAAAATGGTTAATTTTATGTCATGTGAACTCTAGTAGAAAACTCAGGGTCTTTTTGGTCCGAAGTATAGAGAATAAGGGGCAAAGACAGCGAATGAAAAGTGAGGGGTGAATCCTGGAAAGGAGAGAGCCAAAGGAAGAACCCCCAAATTCTGTGTAGAGACTCTGCCCAAGTCTCTGACCCTTTAGCCATGCATGCCCAGGGCAGACTGCAAGTAACCCAGCTGAAGATAGAAGAACTGAATGGATATTTGAGCTGCTGCCCCGAGAGGGAGAGTCTGTTGTTTGAATCGACTAAGTTCATTCCCAACAAAGCAAAAATACAATCAACACTCTTTGAAGAAATAGAACAGAATCCAGGTTCTTCATTACTTAACAATCACAATGTCCAGGATACATTCCAAAATTACTATACATACAAAGAACCAGGAAAATATGACCTATCCTCAAGATAAAAAAGACTCAACAGAGACTGACCCTGAAATGACCAGATGTTGCAATTAGCTGGCGTTGGTTGTAAAATAGCTACTAGAACAATTCTCAATGAGCTACATGACAATATGCTCTTAGTGAATGAAGAGACTGTAAATCTTTAGAGAGCTAGAATACAGTATTTTTTTAGAATGTATAAAGCCATATGGAAATCTTGGAACCAAAAAATAAAATATATGATGGGTGCCTGGGTGGCTCAGTTGGTTAAGCGGCTGCCTTCAGCTCAGATCATGATCCCAGGGTCCCGGGATCAAGTCCCACTTTGGGCTCCCTGCTCAGTGGGGAGTCTGCTTCTGCCTCTCCCTCTGACCCTCCCCCCTCTTGTGCTCTCTCTCACTTTATCTCAAATAAATAAATAAATAAAAATCTTTTTTAAAAAAGATTTTGTTTATTTGAGAGAGAGAGCATGAGCAGGGAGGAGGGGAAGAGGGAGAGGCAGAAGCAGACTCCCCGCTGAGCAGGGAGCCCAACAGGGGACTTGATCCTGGGACTCCAGGATCATAACCTGAGCCGAAGGCAGTCGCTTAACCAACTGAGCCACCCAGGCACCCTAAATAAATAAAATCTTAAAAAAATAAAATATATGAAATTTAAAAATGGATGGACTTGGCAGGGGAATGGAGACAAGAGAGGAAATAGTGAGCTTGAAAACAGCTCTTTATTCAATCTGAAGAACAGAAAGAAAAAATATGGAAAAAACTGAACAGAGCCTCAAGGACATGTGGGGCAATATCAACACATCTCACGTAAGTGTTACTCAAGTCCCAGAAGGAGAGAAAAGAGAGAGTGGGGCTGAACAAAAATATTTGAACAAAGAGTGGCAGATGTTTCCCCAGATTTGGTGAAAGACAAATGTACCGATTCAAGAGGGTCAGTGAACACCAAGCAGGATAAATACAAAGAAAATAAAACCATGCCTAGACACAGCATAGTCAAGCTTCTGAATACCAAAGATAAAGATAAGGGGGCAGAGGATTTCATGTCCCCTTCTCGGCTACGCCGGTTTGTGTGTCCCAGAAATGGAACAAGGAGGACTTGGCACAGCCCTGGCGGATCCAGCCACATGTCCTCTGGAGTCAGCCTCCCACTGCCCTCATCCTATAGTGTGCAGGGGATGCTGTGCTCCAAATTTCCAAACTTCAGAAAGCTTTTCCCAGTTTCATTTCTGCTCAGCCATGGCCAGTAAGTGCTTTTCTCTCTGAACAGAGAGGTCAACTACAGGGAGGAAAAGCCTTTTATCACTGGGATACCCAAAAGTGAGCACTGCATTGGAAAGCGGACCCAGGACCCTCCCTCATGCCCCCACTGTCTCCATGTGCACACTGATGCTGACTCCCCCAGCCAGATGCAGAGGTCTCTACTCCTTCCGTGGTTCCCTCTTGACCTGCAGCATGACCCTCTGTTATAGAAACTGGGCCTGTGTCTATTGCTAGGACAAGTCCTCTTAGCTCACGGAGGAAAGTAATAGTCCTTGGTCTTTTTCCTCTTCTTCCCTTGAGTGGAGGGAGGCAGAGAGCCCTGCGACAGGTGCCGAGGCTGAAATCCTGCCATTACATCACCTGGCGGGGGGGGGGGGGGGGTGACTTGCAAAGGACACCTAGACAAAGTAGGGAGAGGCGATCCTTTCTTCCCATGCCTCACCCTCTCCTCCCAGGGACAAGGGCCCCAGAAAGACCAGCTTCTTCAGGGGATCCCTTAGATCTAGGATGGCCCAAGAGCATGGGCACCACTCTGGCAGGGAGGGTGCCAGTTTTGGCTTTCAGCTTTTGGGACCCTGAACTCCAAAGTCCTCAGCTTGAAATTCAAGGCCTTGACCACTGACGTGCTTCTCCCTTGTCATTCCCGGGAGAGGTAGCAGGGACCCGACCTCTACCTCCCCGACCCTGTGCTTGCCTAATGGTCCCACCTCTAGGCCTTTGCCCTGGCAGTGCCCTCTGCCTGGAACTTTCCTCCTGAGCTTGCGGCTCCACCTCCCAATTAGCAGCTTCTTGATGCTCCCAGGGCAAATGCTCCCTCTTCCGCAAAATCCCTCCTGACTCCTTCAGGGGGAAGGTGTCTCTTCCCCACTTGATTATTGCTTCCTATTTCATTTTGATTTATTTCACAAACACTTACGTGCTATCAACTATATGCCAGAAGCTCTTCCAAGAGCTTTACAAAAAATAACTTGTGTAATACTTGCAACAGCGTCAAGAAGTACCGGCACCCCCCCAATTTACAGATAGGGAAACTGAGGCTCAGAGAGGCTAGGTTGCTTGCCTATTGCCAAGGAGGCAGTCTGGCCCAAAGGACCTACCTCTTATCTGCAACCTGAGTTCTCTACGGCTCTCTCTTTTGGCTACACTGCTAGAGGCCCCAACAGTGTGTTGAGTAGAGGGATAGGGAGCCCCAGCCTTCTGCCCGGGGCCCACAGCAGGACGAGGCAGGAAGGAGGGAGGAGGCCTTGCCATCCCCCTGGCGAACCACAGAGCTTGAGCGGGAGGAGGGGCTGTAGAAGTAAGATCATACCCTCACCCAGTTCAGTCCCTCTCTGTTCCGTAAAAGCAGGGATGAGTAGAGAGGGCTTTGCAGGGTCAACTCCACTGCACCCCACCTCCTCCCAGACCCCGATGTTCTTAGCTCCCTCTCGCCTGTGGGCCAGGTGCTCTGTGCTCTTCCATGAAGTTTAATGAATCCATGCCAGGTAGGGACTAACCCTTAAGTAAGTGATGAGCTCCCCCAGGGGAGCTCCCGTATTTGTGCCCTGGAGAAGTCTCAGTTTCGTTTATATAAGGGGGTGATTCCATGCTCTCCTTCCTGAACAGACGGACCATTCACGAAGTCAGGCCTCTGGGTTTTCCCTCCAGGAGGAGGGCTGGGTGGGCCAGCTCAGGCCCCAGATCCTCCCCAGGCCCGTCTGCCGCTGGGGGCTGGGAGGACGTCTGCCCTCTGAGCGGGGAGAATGGGGATTCCAATGTGACCAGCTTCAGGCAACCAGCAACTTCTCCACACACATGTCATGAAAGCAGATGGAACCCACAGCACGTATTTTGGGAGGACCTCTGTCCTCTTAAGATTGACCTGAGACAGCATCGGCTGCAAAGGAGCACCAGTGCGTCCCAAACTTTAACATGTGTACACGTTACCAGGGGATCTTACCAGGGGATTCTGATCCGTCGGCTCTGAGGCAGGGCCTGAGATTCTGCATTTCTAACCAACTCCGAGTGGTGGAAGGTCCCCTCAAAGCAGAGCTGCATCCAAAAGCCCCGAATGAACCTGGCTTTACTCTGGGAAGACACAATCCCAACAGCGGTGGTGGTGCTAATGCTGTTAACAGTCACCAGTGTTTACTGAGCACCTACTATGTGCCAGGTGATCCAGGCCACCGCCGACTGAGGAAGGAGCACCTATCCAGTGTTGCAGAAGGATTTTCCTGATCTCCCTCAAAGAGTCGACAGGGAAGGAGGAAAGTGGACTTGGGGGATTGACGTCTTCTGGGCAATACATATGACTGCCCCATTTTACAGATGGGGAACTGAGGCTGGGAGAGCTTTGGTAGCTTACTGAGGTCCTACGGCTCACAAGCAGCAGGGCCAGGATTCTAGCCAACGTGTGCTCCGGCTCTGAAGACCGTGGGATTTTGTACATGACTTCTCTGGAATGAGGAGATAGAAGCAGCAAGAACAGTACATACCAGGCAGGACCAGACAAGCAGGCCCCTGAGATACCGGGCTGAGTTCCAGAGCCCTCCCCTCCATTCTCTCTGCCCTGCCTGCCCACGATGATGGAGACAATTTCCCAAAGTTGGCGAACTTCACAGAGGAACTTTCTGCGCTTGCTCACCATTCTGCCTCACCCTGTCTTACCCCCAGGGCCTGAGACAAGGGAGCCCTGGCCTTTTTGGCCCAAGGAGAGGTAGTGGGGGCCCAGGGAAGACAGCAGGAGGGAAAAAGGATCCTAGGTGGCTGGACTCTGCTGTTACAGACCGGGAAACCGAGGCCAGGAGAAGGAGGGGTCTCACCAGCGGGCAGAGCCGGCCTCCTGGGTGAGTGACCCATGTTTAGAGGGTCTATACCACCTCCCCTCCCCCCGTCCCTTGTTTGACACTCTGCTGTCATCATCTTGGAATTTTTAATGTGTTAACAAGTGACCCCCATTTTCATTTCTCACTGGGCCCCACAAATTATGTCACCCATCCCGCCAGTGGGTTAGAGATCGTGCCCGGGCTCTCTATGGCGTGGTAACTGGGCAGTGAGGAGTGAGACGGAGCTCCGTGTGGCACGGCAGGCCGGGGCCCGAAGGCCTGGGGCACACAGAGACTTCCGGAGAGGCAGGACCTTCTGAGGGCCAAGAAAGTAACAGCCCAGAACGGTGCCTGAGGGGGGCCTAGAATAGCTTCCATGTCCTCCCTGTCTGTGGTGACAGACGAACGGGTTGGCCGGCGCTGGGGACAGGAGGAGAGGGAGGAGAGAGGCCAGCTGTCTTTAGGGCCTTGGCCTCTCCAAGGCAACCACCACCAACAGCACCCAAACCCTGAGGGCTGGGCGGATGCAGGGTGCTCCGCTCTGCCAGCCTGTCGCAGGGTCTCCAAGTAATTAGAGGCAAGCCCTTGTCTTGGCTTTTCAGGGTTGGCCAAAGAAGAGAAGAGCCAAGCAGAGTTGATTCAGAAGCTCTGGCCTGGCCCGGAAGTCCCAGCTCAGAGGGGAGGCCTGGTGAGGAACCAACGCCAGACATTCATTCCTCTGGGGCCACTGTCCCCCCGGAGACAGGTGTTGGCATCAGGCATAGCTGAGGAAGGAATGTGGGGCCTGGGGCAGGACAGGCAGAGAGGCTTCCTTAGGCCCGGCACATTCCAGGAAGACAGGGATGGGGGAGGGGAGAGTGCTGGGGGGCGCTGGGGGCACACCCAGGGGTCTAAGCCTAAGCCCCAGAGGCTGCTCTGTGGTGGTCCCGGGACTGGGGACAGAAGGGCAGTGTTCAGGGAGGCCCCTTAACCCCTCAGCCTTTCTCTGACTTGCCCTTCCTGGGCCCAACCGACAAGAGTCAGCACTGGCCAGGGACTGGGGATCTCCAGGGAATGTCTGTGACATGTGGGCGTTTTCTGAATCAACTCCACCAGCCTGTTTTGTGGCAGAGGGGATGGTCGAATCCAAACTTGTGGGGGTTAAACAAATGTGTTCATAAACACAGGACCCTCCGAACGGGGCCTGGCAAGGGCTGAGCGCTATATAAACGGTGCTATTAGCCACTCTCCGGATTCCAAATGCACTTTTACATCTCTGGAGTCAGAACGTATTTTATTGCAGATTAAATGGCAGTATTTTTTCTTTCTTAATAGCGCATAAAATAATGATGTGTCTCGTAATTGATGTCTTAAGGTCAATCAAACATGGGACAATGAGGACAATGAGCATACACATAGGAAGGACTGCATCTCTTCTAGCCACACCTCCCTCCATGTGAGTGGAGTTCTGGGGTGCTCTTGAGCGCCCTGTTCTGTGGGAAAAGGCCTGGAGATCTCCAGCTGCTGGATGGGGCAAGCACCTGGGCTCCCCGGGGAGGATGTTGCAGGGGGATGAACGCAAAGGCATGGGCAGAGCTGTGACAGGCTGGCATAGTCTTTGGCCCACGGGGCAGGCACGTGGCAGTGGTGGCCAGGGTGGGGAGGGGGAGACAGGGACCCTGCAGGAGCCCCTGTGACTCACACAGTAATCCTCCAACCGCCGGGCTCTGTGTCAGGTCTGCTCCCACGTACTATCTCAGAAGATCCTCCCAACAGCCCAGTGAGTGTGAGGGAGTTTTGTTTGTATTAAGTCCACACTTAACAGAAGAGGAAAACGAGGCTCAGAAAAGTTAAGTAATTTGGCCAAATTCATTTAGCCGAAAGGGGCCCAATCCAGGCCAAATTAGGGGCCTGCCGTGGAAAGGGGGCCAAGCTGTTCTGTTCATCCCCAGTTAGAGGGGAAGCAGCAGACAGAGAGAAGGCTCTCAGACAGGGCCTCGGCCTCCCAGCATGGCGCGGTGGTTGAGAACGTAGGCTCTGGGTCTAGGCCTGTTCCTGAGTCCACCACTGATAAGCTATACAACTCCGGGCAAGCTGCTTGTACTCTCTGGGCTTGTTTCCTAATCCATACGACGGGGAAAGTATACTTCCTCACAGGGTTGTTGAGAGGGCCAGATAATCCATGTAAAGCATTTAGAAGGACGTCTGGCTCCAGAAAAAGGCTCGGTCCCTGGGAGCTCTTATTACACAAAAGCTAATTGTCCAGAGTTAGGGGGCAAGCTCCCTCCACCGCACTCATGACCCCAAGTGTCTGGGGCTAGAAGGTGGGGTAGCAGAGGGGAGCCTAAGTCGAACCTCTTGGGGGTGGGCCTGGGAGCTTGGTGCCTAAACCAGCGATCGGCTGCCCCTGTAAGGAAAGGAGAGGGAGGGGCCTGGCGGTGGCCATCCGTACTGCCTCCCGGGGTCCCAACCCTGCAAAGGGCTATTCAAACACCCACACTCCGGAGCGACCCTGGGGCACATAGAGGAAAGGTGAGCAGATGGCCCCTCTTCCAAATCCACAGCCCAGGGGCTGACTCTTGGCCCACCCTCCCTTCCCCAGCAAAGGCCCTGGCCACTCCGTGGCTGACTCCCAGCACCCCAGCTGCTTGTTCCTCTGGCTCAAGGCACAGCAGTCCTCTCAGCTGCCAATCCAGCTGATGTGCCCATCCCCATGTCTCCAATGGAGCTGAGAAAGCAGGGTCGGAGAAATCACAGCCCTGCCATTGGCTTGCTCTTAGCTCAGGTGAAAACCAAAGGGCCACCAAATGCAGCAGGATGGAGCCTGCGAAGGGGGTGTGAAATCCCGAGCTCCCAAGCTCTGTGGCTTGGGACACCTCACTTGGCTCTCTTGGCCCCATGTCCTCCTCTACAAAAAATGAGGAGCCCTTTATAATCTGATCTTAGTGGTTCTCTGAGTTCCCCTACGGTTGTAGCTTACCAACTGCCCCTTAGGGAGCTCCAGGACCAAGGGCTGAGGAGGCGTATGGGGAGGAAGACCACAAACCCCAAATGCATGCGCTCATCCCCGATGTGAACAGGTGGGAGAGTCACTGTGCTTTTGTCTGCTGCTCCCCTGCTGGAGCTTCCACAACTTCTGCAAGACGGACGATGCCAAAAAGTGCGTGTGCCCTTGAGTGGAAGCACCCTCGGGGCTGGGGCCACGTGGGAGGAGGCCACTGGAGAATGTGGCCGAGCACAGCTCGACCTCAGTGGTCAGCAACCACTACGGTTGCACCTGCTGCCCGTGAGCCGGCTTAGCAACAGAAAAGGATGAAAATGGAGGCTCTGGTCAGTGCACCGGGTCAAGAAGAAGAAGAAGAGAAAAGAAGGGATCCAGGCTGGACAAGAAGTTAAACGGTCTGCATTCAGAGAAAACCCAGTCATCTATGTAGAAAATCCAATGGAGTCTACAAAAAAGCTCCTAGAACTAATCCTTCAGTCGGACCAAGTCACAGAGTGCAAGATCACCATGTCCAAATCAACTGCCTTTCTCTATCCTGGAGACAACTGTGAGTTTATAATAAAAAATAACATTTACAATCACATCAAAACCAGGAAATACTTAAGGAGAAATCTGACGAACAATGTACAAAACCTGTACTCTGAAATCCACAAAACGCTGCTGAGAGACACCAAAGTGCTACAGAACAGAGTGAATATCCCATGTTCACAGGCCAGGAGACTCACATGGTCAGGGAGTCAACACTCTTCACGCTGGTCTATTTCATCAATGCGATCCCCATCAGAAATCCCAGTGGGTTTTTTGGGAAAAAAAAAAATACGATTCTAAAAAGCATAGGGAAATACAAACTGATTCTAATGACAGATAAGCTGATTCAAAAATTCATATGGAACCGTCCAGGATCTAGAATAACCAAAACAATTCTGAGAAAGAACAAAGTCAGAGAATGGACACATCCAGGTTTCAAGACTTATCCTAAAGCAATAGTAAGCACGATAGCGTACTATCGGTATAAAGATAAACAGAAATAAACCAGAATACAGTGTCCAGAAATAGATTTGCAGGTCTATGGGTGACTGATTTTCAACAAAGATGCAGGGATAACTCGGTGCTGAATGGAAAGTTCTCAAAAAATGACCCTCAAACAATTAGATACACATTTGGGGGAAAGAAAGATCTCTACCGGGCATAGAGGGATTGCTAAGAGCACAAGAAAACTTTGGGTGATGATGCATCTGTTATCTTGATTTTGGTGGTGACTTTACAAGTCATACAGTGTCAAAATGATCCAGTTATATACTTTTTATGTCTGTGCAGTTTATGATGTCAAAACAAAAACAAAGCCCCTGGGGTCCCCCAAGGAAGATGGGGGCTCCTCCCACCCTGCAAGACCTAGGCTTCAAGGTCACCTCCTCTGGGGCAGCATTCTCGGGTCACCCCGCTGGGCCCCAGATCACCTGGTCGCACCTGCACTTAGCGCCTTCCACACTGTCCCATAATAGCAGCCACAGGCATGATGCCTCCCTTGACCGTGAATAGTCTGAGAGCAGGGACCTGCCGTGGCCTTCGCTGGATCCCAGGCACTGTGCCTGGCGCACAGCGGGCGCTTAGAAAATGCTCGATGAGCAAATTGAGGCTCGAGGCTTCTGTTACCCACAGAGTAGGGTTACTTTGGAGCTTCCAGAAAAAGCTGCTTCAGCCACTGATAAGTTCACTGCCCGCCCTTCCTCTCCCAGGAAGGAGGCCCCTGGGCTGGCTTTTTGTTGCTGTTTTCTTTTAAGGAAGGACGCTGAGAGCAGCTTCTGGTGGTGAGGAAGGAAGAAAGGAAGGAGCGGTGGTCGCACCCCTCTCGTGTGCGAGGCCGAGCAGGGGGCTGCCCACGGTTCTCTAGCAGCAGGCAGAGCCCACCAGAGCAGAAGTGGCTCAGCACAGTCACCACCAAAGCACCCCGACTTCTCCTCCAACCTCTAGGCTAGACCTCCTCAAAGTGTGGCCCCTGGACTCCTGGCCCCACCCCAGACCTGCCCCATCAGAAGCTCTGGGGTGCCGCCCGGGAATCTGCATTCCGGCAAGCCCTCCAGGGGACTGAATGCAGGCTCCAGTGTGAGCCCCACTGCTCTGGACCACCCTCTCACCTCCATCGCGAGGCAGGCTACACCTGAGCTCCAAGAAGGTGCTCCTGGGGCCCCAACCGCAAGGGCGCCCCTCATGCATTTGGCCTTCCCTCAATCCTCAGGTGCCCCGAGGCCTGGCCCTAAATGGGGCCACCGCCTTCCCCCATGTGTGTGTCCGTATCACAGAGGCACGTCTTTGCTTCAGCTCTGACACTGAGCCTGGGTTCAGAGGAGCCAGGCCTCCCTGAGCTCTTCCCCAGCAGAGGTGCTAGAGTAGCTGGAGTTGGGGGCCTGCTCCCTGCACCCTGGGGCTGGACATTCCAAGTTCCTGGACAGACAATAAGTCCTAACATTCCAGGCGAGGTGGCAGGCGAGGCGCGCTGACAATGGGCCTTGTGTTTCTCCCCACGCCTTCCTGCGGGTGCTCTCAACCCGGGCTCCAAGGGAGGCTGAGCCATCAAAAGCACAGAGGTCCACCCGACTGGCCCTGCTTGCCTATTCCCCAGGCCCAGGCTGAGGCCGGGGCCCTTATCACACCCACCTCACTCCCTGGGGCCGAACAATGGTCCTTTGCCTGGAGGCTTCCAGCACCTTCTAGGTTCATCACCCACCAAAGCCTTCGGAGAAAGGGTTAAATGCCAACACCTCTCTTCTTCCCACTCATGCCCAGGCTCTGTCTTCCTGCAGCCAGGGACAGCAAGCAGTGGGCAGAGCTCTCCAGCCACCCAGAGTCACAGCCAGAAGCATCTCCCCTCGCCTCGCCCTGGCTGATGTCTGTTCATTAGTGCAATCAGATCAACACTGACAGCAGTGTATTTATTACTGCCCCGATGACAGCCATTTTTCACCCAGTGATGCTCAGCCCTGTAATGAGCTTGGAGCAGAGCTAATGAGGAACTCCCCTCGACCCTCCCTGGCAGCTCCAGGCCTCACAACAGCCAGCCCCCAACCCGCCCCCTGCCTCCATTGGCTCTGCCAGGCCAGGGAGAAGGGGCTCCGAGTGGGAAGGTCAAGGGCCACTGGGCCGACCCAGCCAGAGCTGTGTGAAGCCAAATGCATGCTGCCCGGGGGGGAGGAGACTTTGAGGTTGACTGAGCAAGAAGGCCTGAGTGCTGGGCATGGTCTCAGGGTAGTAACACTTCCCCCATTCTAGGTGTCGAGTGCCTGAGCCAGGGCAGTGGGAAATGTGAATGGCGATGGGGACGGTGGGCCGCCCAACGGAGCCTCGGAGTGCATGGATGCTTTCAGCTTCCAGAAGCCCAAGAGCCTCAAGAGAGATCTCAAGGGGGAACATTCAGTCAGTGCCCTGCCCCACAATGCTGCTCATGGGCTGGGGTGGCTGGCAACAAAAAGGGGGGGCGGTGGGGGGACAGTCCAGGGAGAGGCCAGGAGACAGACCCCTGAAAACTCTGACCACCCAAGCAACAGGGTCACTGAGGGAGGGGCTGACGGCCTTACACTCCCACCCATACCCTTGAAGGTGTAGCCACAGACCACTCATGGCGGGTGGTTATGGTGGCCCAGGTTCAATTATGTTTGGGGCACAATTACTTTAGGAGGTACGTATGTCTAGAAAACATTATAGAAAAGTTTAAACACAAACGGTTGAAATACGTAAAGCATCTTGGAATCTAACAGATGATGTGACCCAAGAGAACATCTCATTCAAGTTTTTCCAAAACCAAGTTTTGACATAGATCCCAGGGGGTCCAGGAAGCCATGGGGCAGATATACCACCTCTCCCAGCAGCATCAACTGGCTTTAAAATACCCTTTGTGTGTTAAAATAGAATTCAGACAGACTATGGAATGGAATGCAAATTTTCATATATTTAAAACAGAACACATAAAGGAAGAAAAGGTCACGCGGCTAGTGGGCGCGTCAGGCTCATGGCCAGCTCCGCCAGGGTCCGTGTCATCCTCCTCTACCACTGAAGTCCATCACTCTACAGCTGGGACACCCTGTGTTTATGGCACCATGTTTCCCAGTGAGGACAGGGAGGCCCAAAGGGACCCAGTGAGAATCGGTCTCGGTTCCTAAGGCCCGCACAGCATCACGCCTGTTACCTTCCCCCGATGTTACGATTACCCCCTGCGCCCTTCTTCAAAGGGTTAAGTTCATTAATTGGGAACAATAATTTATGTCTAATGCCTCTACCCTTGCTGATGAAGGTTATTATCTAAATTTAAGGAGTTTATAATTAAAGAAATCAGTCACACACACACACACACACATGAAAAGAGAATTCAGAACCAACAAGGCCAAAGTACCAAATGAGACATCTAGACTGTCGGCATCCTGAGAGCTCAGAGGTATTTGGGAGGATGTGTTCTAGCCGTCAGACCTTGGGGGAGAACAAGGGGTGCAGAGCGGGGGAGAGAGGGGCAGGGTGCTGAGGGATTCGGGGTGGTGAGGGCAGCTGAGCATGTGGAGGGCTGTGGGGGAGGGGAGATTGGGGCCGTGTGTAGGGCCAGACTGTGGGGGGCTTGGCGCAAATAACACAGCAGTGGCAAAGCCACGGAAGCAAGGGCCTATCCGTAGGGGCTGACCTTACAGGTCTCAGCATTTAGATCCTATCGCTAAGACCCTGTGTTAGAGCAGATGGGGTACCCAGGAGGGGTCTGACTTCCTTCACAGAGAGGAGAGGCCACTGCAAGCTGAGCCCCGTGCCCTACCCCTTCCCCCCCACTCAAAGCTGTGGTCCAGTTTGTGGTACAACCAAGTAGTATGGTGAGCTGCTCTGGACCAGACCAAAGGTAGCAGCCTAGGAAGCAGCTGACCCACATTCATTGCCCCTTTCTTACACATCCAGTGACCTTGGCAAGTGAATGTTTCTGAACTTCAATGTGAACAATGTTAATAATGTGAATGCTTTCTGACCAAACCCCTTCGAAGATTGGGAAGAGAAGTAAAATCAGTTGTCTGTGAAAGCTACACACAGAAATTTGAGGTTTTATGAAAGGAGCCAATAAAAACATTCACCTTAAGGCCTGAACAGCTAAGAACAGCTAACATGTGGGTTCTCCATGGTGTACTTGCATTTTAAGTTGAAGCCACAAAACTTCTTAACCGAATAAATAAACCCCTAAAAGCATACGTTTTGATGCCCCCGGCAGGTCTGTGAAAGTTAAAGACAGCAGAGGCATTTGGGGGCAGGGCACGTGTCAAATCACAGGCCCAAAGCTGACTCTGCGTCCCCAAGGCCGAGATGGTGATAATAATGACAATGACAAGCACTTCCTCAGTGTTCACTATACACTGAATACTAAGCATGTAGCAGATCTTATTAAACTCCGTCACGACCCCATAAGGTAAGGATTCCTGTTCTCCCCACTCTGCAGATGAAGAAAGTGAGGCACAGACAGGCTATGTAACTAACTCACCCAAGGTCATCCGGACAGTAAATGACAAGTAGGATTTGAACCCAGAGAGTCATCCATGTTTCAGGCTCCTCAGGGCTGTCCCACTCCCCAGGGAGGGGCCGGGGGTGATGGGGGAAGGAAGAGAAGCACAGAGAAGGACCAGGTTCCCATCCTGACCCCTCATATTCTGCCAACTCGAGGCCCAGTGAGGACATGGCCAGGGTGGAGGCAAGAGCCAGGGGGATCAGGAGGAGGAAGGGGAGGAGGAGTTCTGAGGGCTATTTTCAAGCTCTACCACATCCCCAGGCCGCCCTGGTCTTCCAACAGCCCAACAGAATGGGCATCTCATCAGCAAACAGTCGTTTCTCTCAGGGAAGGTACCAGTGAGGGAGGCCACAGAGGCCACAGCAGCCGGAGCGAGTGGGAAGATGACAGGCATTGGGGTCACGGAGCCCTAGGTTCAAATCCTGACTTCCTAGCTATAAGCCTTGGGCAGGTAGTCTCTGTGAGTCTCAGTTTACCCTCATGTTGGAATCGAGGGAAGGCAGAGGCAGGGGACAGTTACAGTGCACCTAACACAGTCTGACACATAGAACTGCACACCAAATGTGAGTGCCTCCTCTCTGGTGACCCTAGGATGGGGAGGAAAGACCAGATCATTCAAAACTGGGGAAGAAACAAAGAGAAGTGGAAAAAGACGTGGGTGGATTATAAAGATACGGGGGGGAGGGAGGGGGGACCTGAAAACTCTGTGCAACCAGAGATCCTATCCTGAGACCATTCGGAGGGGCCAACACAGAGGCCCAGCCGGTCACATTAGCTTGCTGAGTGCCTGCGACAGGCCAGGCTCCATGCGAGTGCTCTCTGCCTGCTCCTTCCCTGCACTCCCCGCCAGGCTCTTCCCCTGCATGACAGACAAGGGGCATTGGGAATGTTAGTGACTGAACCCAAAGTGGCCCAGGGCAGCACAGAGTGACAGAGCTTGAACCTGGGCCACCCCAATTCCAAGGCACCGACTGAGATACTGGATGCTACTCAACAGCTTAAGGAAAAGCCCCAGAAAGCAGGGAAGTAGCAGCCCCGAGCTGGGGCTAACTTGGGAATGCTTTAGGGATGGCCCCGTCCGGGTAAAGTAATTCTCTGTATGAAATGCCCTTCTGGAGAGACCGCAGAGTCATCTCCGCGGTTAGGAAGGAATGCTGGACATCACCGGTGTGCCTCGAGATGCCGGTCTATTTTCCAGCACACAGAAGCCTACGCCTCCCAGCCCCCTTGCCACGGGGTGGGACCATGTGTTCGGTTCTGGCCAATGGGTTGCAAGGGGAAGTGATCAAGGCCACAACATTTAATTGCTGGTGGAAGTCTTCCTCCCTCTCTTATGCATATCAAGTGAGGCCTCCACGCACGTGTGGGCGTTACTCCCCAAACCCCCCTACCTGTCCTCCCAATTTCATAAAGGTTCAGTGCAGCTAGAAGGGATTCAATAAGGACCCAAGGGTCACCCTAGCCAGAGGCCAGACGGCCAGAAGCAGCTTCACCTGTAGGACCAGAGGCAGGGGAGTGAAGGTGAGTCAGAGCAGGTGGGGCTCCGGGCTCAAGAACAACACGACCCCATTCTAAGTAAGCCTAGGCTGGGATCTCTGCAGGCCAGGGCTCCCATCCTCGGGGTGCTTGGCTCAGTGCAGTGAGGGCCCCATGGCACGGGGCTTATCTGATGTAGAGGAGCCATGAGAGTGGGTAACTGGTCCGAGAGAAAGCTGGAGGAGGAGGGAGAGGCCGGAAGACAAAGGGCTTTATTCCTTAGCTAAGTGTTCATTCACTAATTCTTCATTCCCTCTTTCCCATTCCTTGAGCTCCTTCTCCATGCTAGGCGCTGCCCTTGCGACTGGGGATACGCAGTGAATAAAACCCCTGGCCCCATGAGAGAGACCAACGGTAAACAAATAAACAAGTCAATAAATGTCAGGTGAAGCTGAGTGCCACAGAGAAGGTAAAGTGCGGGGGGGGGGGGGCTGTTTCGTGACTGGAGATGCCATGTTTTCACAGGCTTAGGGATGGATTAGGGACATTAGGAGAAAATCCTGAAGGAAACAAGAAGTGGGCCTTGCAGACATCTGGGAGGACTGGGCGTGGCCACAGGGATGGCAGGTGCCAGGTGGGAGGCCAGAGAGCGACTGGGCAGTTCTGGGAACAAGGAGGTGGTCAGAGCAGTGGACAGAGTGGGTGGAGATGTTGGAGGAGGGGGGAGCCAGGAGGTGTGGGTTAAGACATCCTCCCAGCCTTGTGGCCAATGCATTATAAGCACTTAACAGTTATTGAGAGGAGTTTAAAGTGATTTAGGATCATCTCATTTAACATCCAAAAAAACCCCACAAAAAACCACCCTACAAGGTAGATATAGTGATTTTTAACCATCTCCACATTCCACAGATGAGAAGAGTCTCAGCTCAGGGTCACTCGGTGGTGGAGGCAGGGGCCAGGAGCCCCCCCCCCACCAAGTCCCTGCCGATACCTGCAGGAGAGGGGCCCCCGCAGGGCTCCCAGGGCTCAGAGTGGGGCTTTCTGGACCAGACACCCAGCTGGGGAGTCTGATGAGACCAGCTATGCAGCGCCCCTCTCCCCCTGCAAGGACCTAGAGCAGCCCCGGATGGCCCCTTGCTGGACACTGGCCCTGCCTTCTGCCCAGCGTGCGGACAGCAGAGGGGGCGGCCACGAGGAGCAACCGATCTGCCTCAGCAACCGGCTTGTTTTCTTTTCCATTACAGGCAGTGGGGCTGCTGCCGGCAGTCGCTCTGGCCCATTTGTTGCTATTGGCATCCCAAGGCCCCGAATTATGATGACTAATTCCCACCGTTTTAGGCAGCTCCAGGGCCCTCTGTGGCAGTGTGCTCCAAGGGGTGCCGGGGTGGAAATCCCACAGGCAGCACCGTAACAGCCAACATCAATTCCAGCTCAGGCTCCTGACTCCCCGAGGGGCAGGGAGGCAGAAGGATTGGGGAGGAGGTGGTCCAGCCAATCAGAGGGCTTCTTGAACCGCAGCCAAATCCCAGGATAATCAGCCACCGGGAGACTAACAACCAGCTTGTTTTGTAAGGTAGTGAGTCCTCCATCACCAAGGGTATACAAGCAGACACCGGATGGCCACTTGTCCCAGGTTTATGGGCAGAGGACAACACTAGATGACTTTTCATGTTTCTTTCAAGTCCGAGGCACTGATTCATTCTAGTCTTCAGGACAGAAAACAAGTTCATTCCCTTACTGTTTAACTTACAGCCCGACTGCGTCCTATGGTACAAAGTCAAATGCATACCAATATGCAGTTTAACACATCATTTTAAAGTCGGCCGTTCAGGCACTGTTTAAACAGAGAACTGCTGTAAAGGATTTGGCCTCTTTCCCAGCCGCCCTTCCCTGATGGAACAAGGTTCCTGGCCCCTACTCTGGCCTTCCAGTAGAGGACACAAGGGAGGGAGCGGTCGATAACTATTTGCCGAACAAATGCATGAGAGGGAGGGTTTCTGAGGCAGGTGTCAGGCTGCCAGAGTGATTGGGCCTCTGGGTAGGGGTCCTGAGTTTTCTCTTCCCATGCAGGGGCCATATCCCATAGACAGGAGAAACAGCAAACTGTGTCACCCATCTGGCCACAGCCAGAATGTTCCAGACTCCCCAGGTGAAGCTAAGGGGTGCACAGGGTGAGGGAGAGAGGGGTGCAGGGCGAAGAGCCAGGAAGGGAGCAGGGATGCCTGGCCCCCTCTTGTGTGGGGCTTTGACACGTACCCGCTAAGCCCCAGGCAAGAACGACACTCGGCCTTGTGGTAATTAGCAAGAGGCCCTGATCAATAAGTTATTTTTTGCTGTCAGTAATTAATAATTACAGCTTAGCCACACCATGTAATTAAACTTTCATCCCGCTCCCTCGCGTGCTGTTTGGCTTTTATTGTGATTAGCTCCCAGCACTAAACTTTCTCCCTTTGGAGCCTTCAGGAGCCTCCAAAGCTGGGCTTCTCAACACTGCCTGTTCTACTCCACTCACACTCCCTTCTGTCCCTCCCCCCAGGCACTGTTCTCTCGAAAGAACCTTCTGGACCAGCTGGCTGGGCTGCTACTGCCCTCCTTCCAGCCCCTGGGCCTCCTTGGGATGTCCACCAGCAATTAATTTTCGTGGCACCTGAAAAATCTTTCGAGAAGCTGGCTAAACTGCAGACATCCAGGCTCACCCAGACATTTCCAGGCGGAGTACCTGGGAGTGGAGCCCAACACCCCGGGAGGGCCATGGCAGACAGAGCAATGTAGCCTCGGAAGAAGTAGGAAGTAAAGGAAGCGTCTTGGATGAGGAAAAGGCATGCAAGGCCTTTTTGGTGGGTGGCCAGGGCTATTCCTCACGGTCCTCCGGCTTATGGTGTAAAAACAATCATCACCGTCATCGTAAAAACATTTACCCTTTATTAAGCACTTTCTAAGTGCCAGGCACTTGCTGAGGGCTCCCCCAAATACCTGGAATTGCCCTTTTCTACAACATCGCTGCACTTAGTTTAGGAAATGCATGTGAATTTCGGGGGAAATGGTCCAACGGTGGCTTTCAGTATAAGCAGGTGATGTTGCCCGGGTCCGGGAGCTGAAAACACTCGCCAAAGCCTAGACAAAATCCAGCGGTGGCCAAGGTGAGGTCTGTGCCAGGGAGGAACGCCGCCTGTTCCCTCACTCTGTGTCCTGACTGGAGAACGGGGCTCATGGGCTCAGAAGGGACAAACAGTGCCAGGGGCTTCAACTACCCCCAAGGGTGAAGAGCGTGGCCTCAGACTCAGACGCTAAGGAGAAACTCCACCCTCTAACCCCAAAGCAGACAGGAAAGGACCCCCCGAGCCCCCTGTGGCCTGTCCCTGCCCCACCCCCCGGCCCCCTACATACAACCAGCACTGCCCCCATGTCCAAGCGAGACCAAGTTCCCACCATCCCCTGCATGGTTTGCCGCCAGGAGACAAACGGAGAGTACCCATGGCCGCTGGAAAACACTCTCGGAGCCAGAGAACACAAACTGAGCAGCAGGGGACCTGGGCAGCCTCACTCTGAAAGGCAGCAAACATGAGAACCAGAGAGGGAGGGAATCAATCAGAGACCTTCAGCGATGACGACAGGGTGAGCCCCTCCAGCAAGAGGACAGAGACAGGAGGTGGCCAGACCTTAACTTCAGCTGGACTGGTCGGTCTTGGCCTCAGGTGGATGGGACAGTGTTGGCTGGGACATGGAAGAGGCTTGATGACCCAGAAAGAAGGACCTTCCCATGCCCCGGGGACTCCTTCTGGGCCTGGGCCTGCACTGGCAAGAACTAGTGAGCCACCTGCCCCGGGGGGAAATCACACCAGAATCCAAAGAGTAATTAAGTCAGATGCCTCCAGACACGGGCTGATAGCCCCAGAGCCCTCCTTGTCTCCTGGCTTTCAGCTAGTAGCCCCACAGGCACCTCAGAGCAAATCTGTGAGGTGCCCCAGGGCAGGCTACACCCCGTGCCTATTCTGTCAGCCTCAAGGTCCTCTCAGAACCCTCAGAAGAAGGGCCCGCCCCTAGTAAACCCACTCCAGCTGCGGATGGTCCTGGTTCCAAGGGAGACAAGGGCCCAGAACTCACCTGGTCCCTGACTCTGCCGCCAGATCACCCAGCGGCCTTGGGCAAGTCATTTAATGCCTCTGGACCTCAGTTTTCCTATCTGTTAAATGGTTGCTAGAGTAAGCCGACCTCTAAGGTTCACGCCTGCTGGAAGATTTTATGATGATCCTAAAACTAATAATAACTTTTATTACCTTACGTTTACAGGACCCCTTACAAAATTTCTAAGTGCTTTAACGTAAATTGCCTTGTAAAATCCCCCCCTCAACCCTGTGAGTGAGAGCTGGATTATTCTCATCCCTTTGATCTTGGCTCTCTGGACTGCCTGACGCTGGGCGCAGTGGGGTCCCTTCACCCCCGCTGCTCCGAGACCCCAGAGCTGGGGTGGGGCGGGTTCGAGATGCAGCCTCCGCATTCCGGAGCCCCCCTCCTCCCCGCCCCGTGGGTCCAGGCATGCTCCCGAGCCTGGAAGGGGGAGGCCAAGCCCCTCGAGTCCTGAAGCTCGGTCCAGGCTTCGTCTCCCTCCGCCCCCAGCAGGCGCCGCTCGGACACCGCTCGCACCACTGTCTGGATCTGCGAACCCCAAAGGCAAGGAAGCGCCGGGTGCAGCCGCCCTTCCCCGCTGGGACCTGCCCGAGGACTGGGAGGGGGGGATGTCTAGGCATCCGCCCTCTGGAGGGGGGCAGCGCGGATCACGCCTCCTCATCCCTCCTAACGCTCCCACCCCCCAAAGCAGCCCTTCTCCACCGCGAGGCTGCTCCAGGCAGCTACAGGTCAGACAGGAGCGGCCGGTGGGGAGGGGGCGCAAAGGCAGGATGCTGCGTGCGTCCGGGGGCGGGAGGGGCGACGCCTCAGACCCTCCCTGCGCACCACCCGCGCCGGGTCCGGGGTTGTACGCGCGACGTGGGCTCGAGGCCCCTCTCCGCCGAGCACCCCCAGCCCCGGCGGCGGCCAGGCGGCCAGGCGCGGGCTCCCGTACGTGGCCAGGCCCAGCAACTGCCCTCCTGGGGCGACCAACCCGGCTCCCCGGGCCCGACTCGGCTCCTGCCCGCCGCCCTCCCGCCCCACTCCCTCGGCCCGGGGCGGCCAGCGCCTGCCCGGCAGGGCCTGGCCCTTCCCGCGGACCCCGGGCGGGGACCCGGAGCCCGGCCTGAGGAGCTCGGGGAGGCGGGCACCGAACGGCGGGTGGGGGTCGCTACCCCTCACCTCACCCCGGACGCCTCCCAACACGGACCCCCGCCTTCCCTCCTCAGGAAGCCACAAGTCTCAGAAAGACGGCCCCACCCCCCGAAAGAGAGCCCCCCGAACTCGAGGAGAGGGTCTTGAAACTCCCTGGAGAGGGCTCTGCCCAGGCTAAGCCCGGTGTCCAGGAGGCCACCGCGAGGCCAGCGAGCCCCCCCCCCTCCAGCCCCCTCCCCAACCCCACGTGGGGGTGGCCCTCCGTACCTTGGGCTCCGGTCGCACGGATCCGGTGCAGGGCCAGCAGAGTCCACATCAGCAGCCCCCACATGGTGACCAGCCTTGGGGGGGGGGGGGTCCTCCGCACTGTTTTATAATCCGGAGGGGTGGTCCTGGGACCCCGCGGCTTCGTCCCGGGAGACTGTCCACGCGGCTCCGGCCCGGGCCGGTATATGCCCGGGAGGGGCAACGCGAGCGACCCCAACCCTTCCTTCTCGTCAGCTGTCCAAGTCCGATCCCGGCGGCGCGCCCGGAAGGCGAGGGGCGAGCAAAGAGAAAGAGGAAAAGCCCGCTCTCGGATTCGGGGCTCCTCCCTCCCCTAGCACCCCAACTCCGACTTCTCCCTGGCGGGGCGGCCTCCGCGATCCCGCCGGGTCGCGGGCCGGGCTCTGGAATAAACCGGCAACTTCAGGAAACTTCCTCCCGTGGCCACGTTGCCCGCCCCCCGCCCCCTCCCCGCCCCCTGGTTGGGTTCTCCGGGCGGACGCAGTCACCGCCGTTCCAGGCGTCGGGCCCCCGGCGCCGGGCGGGAAGCGAGCGCGGCGGCAGACTCGGGCGCGGGGCTTCTTTCAGGGGCGCGGGCTTCGGGGGGCGCGGTTAGCATAGCGGGCCGAATCTCCCTGGAGCTGAAGTTTTCTTCTCTCTAACTTTGCAGGCGGCATCTGGCGGGGCCGAGCCGCCCCTCTCGGCTCCACCGCCCTGGCGCCCAATCCGGGGACGCTCGGTGCCTCCCGGCGGCGCCGGGCCCGGGCGCGCCCTCGGCTCCGCGCCCAGCGGGCTAGCAAACTTTGCGGGTCCCGCGGCCCGGCGCACAGCCTCGCGCGCCCATGTCCGTGCCGGCTGCGGGGCGGCGGGGACGGCTGCTGGGCTCGGCGGCCCCGGGCTGTCGCCGGCTCCCGGGCACGGAGCCTCCTGCCGGCCGAGGATGGAGCCCGGCGGCGCTGCCCTCCGCCGCGCCCTGGCCGGAGCTCTCGGCGAGACGCACGGAGAGCCCGGCGGGCAGCCCCGGCTGCGGGTGCGCGGCGCCTCCTCGGACGCCCGGCGCTCGCCGGCCGCCCGGGGCCCGAGGAGCAGCGGCCGCCGCGCCCGCCCCGGCGCCTGGGCCGCGCCGCCGCCGTCCGCCTCCGCAGCCGCCGCCGCTCGCCGAGCCCGCCGCCCTCCGCTTCCCGGGCTCGGCGTCCAGAGAACCGCTCCTGCCTGCGCCGAGCCGGAGCTGCGGGGGCCGCGTGAGCCGGGGACGAGCGCGGCGGAGGCGGAGACGCGGAGAGGGGGGCCGAGCGCTACCCCGTGGCCGCGACTGGAGACAGCCTGCGCGCGGGGAGGCGGGGGGCGGAGGGGGGCGGAGGGGGGCGGCGGCGGCGGTCCGGAGCCAGGCCCGGGAGCGAGCCCCGCAGAAGCACGGCCGGGCAGCGCGGCCGCCGGACCCGCCCGGGGGCAGCAGTGCCGGCCCGCGCCGCGCGGGGGAGAGATGCGCACCGGGCCCCTCCGCCCTCTCCGCCAGCTTTTCCTTCCAGCCCGCGCCGCGCCCCCCCCCCCCCCCCCCCCCCCCCGCCTCTCTGGCAGGCCTCGTCCGATTCCCAGTCTCTCCCACAGCCCGGACCCCCACCACCCTTCCTGTGGCACGGGTGGAGGGTGTGTTGGGGAGAGGGGGTCGGTCAACTGGTTGATTCCAGTTTCCCCTCCTAGGTCAGGCTTTCAAGAGTCTGGAAACGCTCAGGGCCGAGAGCAAGACAAAAGAGAGGCCTGGGACTCACAGATGGCTGAGAAAGTGAAGTTGGTGCCAAGGCGTATGCATTCTTTGTTCCTTCTTCTTTTTCTTCTTTTTTTTTCTTTTGAGCTCTGTTTGCTAAGGGTAGAAGAACGCAAAATTGGTGAGGGAGCTCCAGAGAAGAGGGGTGGGAGGTTTCCTCCCTTGTGGCCCGGAGGAGTGAGCAGGACCAGCACCCACCATGGAAGAAGCCGGTTAGTGTTTGCAGGACCCAGTTAAAGTTTCCTGGGCACTAGACAGCTTTGCCTCCGTGGACTCCTTTCTCCATTAAAAAAAATAATTATATATGTAAAAATAATATTTTAAGACTGTGTTGGCATAAAGACAGACATTAATATTACATATTAAAACATTTTTTTCAACCTAAAAGTTCATTTACGTATTCTGATTTTAAAAGAAATTACAACATTTTCATGGGCCCCGAAGAAAAGATGGTGCTCCTTGGCCTGGAGCCTGCCGAGCCGCATGGACAACCTTGTCCTGCCTGCGTTGTTGGGTTTCTGCTGGGGAGCTAAGAGCCCTTGAGACCCTCCAGGTTTTCCCAGGCCACTTTTCTCCTCTCTCCCTAGTGCTCTCGCCTCTCCTGGTGCCTCACCGGATGCCTCTCCTTTCTTAGGGCCCGCACCACCCCAGAGGGCAGCCCCTTATTGATTGCTGAGGTGTGGACACAGTCCCCCCACAAACATTTCATTACTTTTATATTCTCATTTCACCTGCCTTGGGAAAAGAACTGTGGGCATTTTCTGAAAATGGCTGAGAAGCTAGCCTGCCTTCCTTACAGCCCTTCCAAGTGCCTGATTCAAACATTTCACTACTTTTTCTCCTGGCGACTTGTGCTGCATCCCAGGCCGAAGCCCTTCTGGCTAGCTGATCTGTAAATGGGAGGGCTTCCAGGACAGGCGGCCTAAGGATGGCCAGCCTTCCCTTCCCTTGGTGGCCACGCCACTGCCGGCTTCTTGGGGATGCCCAGCTGTGTCCTCACAGGCCACCTGCATGCTCTTACCTCCCCCACCTGGAGCTCAGGCCCTTCCCAGACCATGGAGCGAAGCCCGTGAGCAGGTTGATGAGCAGGGTGCTGTTACACTCCTCGCTCACAGAGGGGGCCTGAGAGCTGGATTTGCTGGAAACTCCTCCTCAGCCAGCCAGGAGACAGCAGGAAGGCTGTATCTCAGTTCTCCGAGGGTGCGAGCCGACATCGGCGCAAGGGTCTAAAACCTTGGTGGATTCCACCCTCTTGGTGCCCAGTCTTCCGGGGGAGCTTCTGGGGCTCTGGATGGCATTTGCTCTGTGAGAAGAGACACATGGTTGCACAACCATGTGTAGCCCTGTGTACCTTCTTCTGGGAGTTGAATCCCCAAAGGCCAGGGCAGGGCACCAACTGGGGGCGGAGGTCAGGGAGGTTTCCTCCGGGGTTGGAAGTCTCCAGGCATGTCTGCACGGTAGAGAGCAGAGACCACGGTACCCCACCTGCAGCTCGTCTAGCAATCTCTATCTCCAGCCATCTGGGATGGAGAAGAGGATCCTGTCTGGCCTCAGCCTGGATGCACACCCCCAGGAAGAGAACCATCTGATTTTGCTTCTTGCCCGAGTTTTACCGGCCCAGGAGGAGGCTGAGGAGGGAGCCTAGCCCTTTGAGAGGGGCTCGTTACTGGGAAAGTCACTTGCAGACACCATGACCTCATTCTTGCCACCAGCAGAGTAATGAGAGGTTGCAGACCGTGCAGTTATAGTGGGTGCCCCATCAGGAGGGGGCTGCGTGGCTTTCCCAGGCTCTGCTCTGCCTCCCCCTCGCAGTCCTGCCTCTTGCAATTTGATTCTGTGTGTTCAGCTCTCCTGGAGAACTCGGGACAGGATCTGGGGCTTGTCCCTCATGTGTATCCCACCTCCCTCCACCCCCAGAGCCAGCACTTGGTAGAAGGCACTTTATTTTCAAAAGGCTCTCTCCCCCATACATTTCACTCTGTAAACGGTGGGGGGGGGGGCACAGCAGCAGAGAGTAACATGATTCACTTCAAAACAGAGGGAAAGACCTGCGTCACTCTGCTTCACACTTTTCCCATCCCCCTTCCGATTGATGACGGGTGTTTAAAACGTTACCTTCCTTTTAAGAAAACCTTCATTGGACCCCAAGTGGGACCACTTTCTTAGCCTCTCATTCTGCACGTAGAGTCAAGGAGAGAGCATTGCTGCAGAACTTGGCCAGGGAGCTCTGGGTGGGAGGCGCATCCCACCATGCACCAACAAAGGGCAGAGACAGAGCCCAGGAAGGTCAGATGGAGCTGTTCGACATCACAGAAGGCCAAGACCCGCCTCACCCCACTATCCCTCGGCATCAAACCCATCCTCTGCCCCATCCCACACACACCAACCGAAGGGCAGGCAGGGCAGAGTCAACTTCTTAATATGATTATTGTATTTTTTTTTTCTATTTTCCATCTCAAATGTAACAGCAATGAGAACAAAGTATTCAATCGTAGGGTCAGGCACATCCTGTCCCCCCGGGGACCAGGCAGGCCCCAGTGACACCGGACAGGGACAGGGAGAGGCGCTGTGTCTGCTCCTTACCCACACCTCCTCCCTACTCCCTCACCCCCTGATCCCCACTTCCCAAGTTGCACTGGGTGCCACCCTCAGCCAAGAAGCCCACCCCTGTGGTTATTTTGCAGAAAAGAGTGAGCACCAGGAAGAGGGGAAAAGCACTGGACCCAACTCAGCCTAGAAGGAAAATGACTGAGTGGCCAGAGGAGAGTCAGAGTGGACATGGCCTTTAAACGATGGGGTTTCAGGGCCTGAGTGTGTCCCACACCCGTGCCTCCCTCCTAACCCCACCCTTTCCAGAATCCCATTCCAGGCTGCTCTCAGGGCTGTCAAGCACAAGGGCTGGGCAAGAGTCCCCCCCCCCCCCATCCCCGAGCAGGGACTCACGAGAACCGTCCCTGCTCTACCTGAAGGGAACTCAGACAACTAATTGTCTTGAAGCACGTCTTCCAGTAAATAATTAATGGCATTCTTTTTTCTTCATTTTGTTCTGTTTTGAAGATGGAGAAGGGGAAGGAGTCGAACGGTTAGAAGTGGTTCATTAAGCTCCACTGGAGAAGAGAGAGGCCCTGGGTCCCAGTCTGAGTCAGCTCGGGCCGCCCTAACAGAACACCACACACTGGGGGCTCACACAACGGAAATTTATTTCTCACAGTTCCAGAGGCTGGGAAGTCCAAGATCAAGGTGCTGGCCGATTTAGTTCTTAGGGAAGGCTCTCTTTCTGGCTGGTAGATGGCTGCTTTCTTGCTGTGTCCGCACATGGCAGAGAGAGAGACCAGAACTCTCTCTTCTCTTCTTTTTTTACTTTTTTAAAAAAGATTTTATTTATTTATTTGAGAGAGAGAAAGATAGTGAGAGAGAGCATGAACGGGGGGGGGGAGAGGAAGAAGCAGAAGCAGGCTCCCCACTGAGCAGGGAGCCCAATGTGGGGCTTGATCCCAGACCCTGGAATCATGATCTGAGCTGAAGGCAGACGCTTAACCGAGCCACCCAGGTGCCCCTCTCTCTTCTCTTCTTATGAGGACCCTAGTCCCATCCTAAAGGCCCCACCCTCATGACCTCATCTAAACCCAATTACCTCTCAATGACCCGATCTCCAAATGTCACATTGGGGGAGAGGCAGGGATTCAACATGTGATTTTGGACCCCCATCCTCAATTCCCTGTTATAATTTGCTTTTACTCCCGTGGGAGGAAGAGCCTAAGAGGACAAGGCACGTCCTGGGCTGGGCTGGGGGGCAGCCTGCATCTTCAGCTCCTATGTGCTAAGGTCAGAGCCCCCACGCACGCAGCTCCTGACCTCTAAGACCTGGGATCTGGGGTTCCATCTGCCACGTTCCTTCCTGCTCACGCCCACCAATTCTCCAGGGAAGGAGGAAAGGAGACATGAAGAGATGGAGCAGAAACCCACCAATACTGGTGTAGAAATGTGCAGCGGCTTGCTGGTCGGCAGCCAGATGCAAGCAGGAGAGAATAGAGGTTAACAGACCACAGGAGACAGCATTTTTAAACAATAAAGCTGCTAAATGTAGGCTAGGCTGGGGAAGAAAGTGAACGCATGAGGAAACATAGACATCTTCTATATCTAGGCCAGTTTCAGCCACCCTGAGGCCCTGACTGGGCATGTGAGGGGTGCAGCCAAATCTGGTCCAGCAGCATGGTGCTAATGCCAGCCAGGAGGGGGCGCTGTAAACACACACGGCCGGAAGGTCCAGGAAGGAGGAAGTTGGAAGGGGCAGAATGTGTACTTTGTGGTAGTTTCAGAAATGAAACCAGCACACATTTTACTCACGAATGTCTTTAATGCGTCTACAATAAAAGCACCATGGAGAAGCCTGCTCCTGGGTGGCCGGGACATTGATCTTTAAATTGGACAAAGATTTAGAATCATTTAGGGCCATTCAAAATCACAGAGCAAGGAACTCTAACTTGAGCAGGGTTTACTTCATCTGCTCAGTACAAGAGGAAACTGGATCTGCCTTTCAGAGTCATCAAAGGCAAGATCTCACAACTAAAGGGGTGCATACCTTTGATCGGGTGCCGTCCAAGTCAGCCACACTCACCTGGTTGTTCCAAAGCCATGCCCCACCCAGGACAGGCCTCTCTCTTTCTCCCTTCCTACAGTTTTCTCTTGAGCACTTTGCCCCCCATCTGATATACTACTGATTTTACTGGTTAGTTGATTTATTACCCATCTTTCCCCATTTGAATGTAAGCACCTTGAAGGCAGGGATGTTTGCCTGTTTTGCTCTGTGCGTATAAAATAATCAAAATCAGATCAAGCGATGATCTATGTTCCATGAAATCAAAACAACAGGAAAATGTCTATGAAGTGTGAACAGCCTTTCGATTTCATTACTGTGTCTTTACTTCCCTTGACCTTGCAAATGAAGCTATTTACACCTCAAATGTGTATTTTCTGATATTTATATTTACAGCAAACATTCACTACTTCCTGAAGATTAACCCAGTCCCTGACTAATATCTGTAACATATACAAACGCATGCATTCATTTAACTTTTAAGAAGTAAGGTTTTGCAGAACTAACTTGAAAGGTAGCGTGAGTTTTAGGCATGCGGGTACTTCTCATGAACCATGCAATTCATATTCTAAGGTGTTCTGTGATGGAGTTAGGCCTGCTTCCTTGGTTTCTGAAAGGGACTCTTAACTTTATAAAAAAATTTTTACGCTATGGACTTCTTAAAAGCCACCACATATAAAATGTGAGTCAAGGGGTGCCTGGATGGCACAGTTGGTTGGGCAGCCAACTCTTGATTTCAGCTCGGGTCATGATCTCAGGGTTGTGGGATCGAGCTCCACATCGGGCTCCATGCTCATCACAGAGTCTGCTTGTCCCTCTCCCTCTGCCCCTCCCCCCACTCACACTGTCTCTGGAATAAATAAATAAATCTTTAAAAAATAAAAGAAAATAAAATGTGATTCAATTTACATTCTAAGACCAAAATCTACCCATGCTTGGGATAAGATGGAGGAGGCATTTTTTTTAGAAGGGAAAAATGCAAGCGTGGATGAGAACTGATGTGTGGCATCAGAGAGATTTTAAATATTAGCTATCTGGCTCTTTCCAGAAAAAGTGTGCTAACTCTTGCTCTCGAAGAAAACAAAGGCAAGGGGTCCCACACACATCTTAGGCTCTCGGATTCTGACAGCGTGCACCCCGTTCGGATCTGCTCATACCATTATCTTGCAGGTACAAGTACCAGCCTGCCCATCCATACTTGCCTGAAGCCATCTGAGGGCAGCAGTTCAAGGATGGGAGATGATCCTAGCTTCCCGTCACCTGACTTTTATCTGGCTAGAAATCACACCCAGCAGGAATTTATGCAATATAAGAAGTGGGCCAGGGAACAGAAATACCACTTTCTTTGCCCTAGGGCCCTGCAGACTCCAGGTCTATGTTCTCTGCCCTAACAGACCTCTCTGGATTTGCTCTTTCCTCTGCTTTCATTCACACCCTCTCCTCCCCATGCCTGTCTTTGCTGGCTTGTGCTCATGGCCTCATCAGGTGTCTCCCCCTCCCCCGCTAGACCCCAACATATAAAGGGTCTTGGCAGAGGTCGGCCCTGATTGGGTCTGCCCGTGACCAGTGAAGCCCTGCTGGGGGCCATTCCCATCAACACAACCAGGAAATTCAGTTGGGAACATGGAGGTGGATCCCTTTCCCTTTCCTTTTATCTCTGTCATGTATGCTATTCAGGGCTAAATCTCCACGATTCTTATAAACTTAAAAAGTTTAAGGTTTCCCTGGAACCCCCTGTTCCCCTTGCCCTGACTGACCTTAACTGCCTCCTCCAAGGCTATGCTGTCCTTGCTGTCTTGTTCCCATCTCATCCCCTGCAAATCGATCTTTCTACAACCTGGTTATTTACTGCATTCTGTGGAACTCCATTCCCTTCTGGGCATGCATTTCCTTTACCCTAAAGCAATTTCTTTGCCATTTGAGTTTGCTTCTGTATCTTTTTTTTATTTTATTGTTTTATTTTATTTATTTTTATTTTTTATTTTTTTAAAGATTTTATTTATTTATTTGACAGAGAGAGACACAGTGAGAGCAGGAACACAAGCAGGGGAAGTGGGAGAGGGAGAAACAGGCTCCCCGCCGAGCAGGGAGCCCGATATGGGGCTCGATCCCAGGACCCTGAGGTCATGACCTGAGCCGAAGGCAGACGTTTAACGACAGAGCCACCCAGGCGCCCCTGCTTCTGTATCTTAACGGAACTCCAAATTTCCCCTAAAGATGATTCCAAAGACCAGGCTCACCTCTCCTTCCCACTCCTGCTTCTCCGTGCTGGAGGGGGGCAGGCCTCTTCAATACTGAGCACCCACCATCCTACCTCGACTTCTAGTTCAACACCTCCAGTCTCTGCCATTGGCCTCTCCTTACCTCATTTTTTTTTCTTTTTTGTTCAACTCTCGACTTCCTCTGGATAAAGTCAGAAAATCAGATCTGTATCCCTGGACTTCATTACTTTTACTGAATTTCAGATTGCCATTCTGCCAGTAGGCTGATGGAAAGATGATATGACAAAGAGAATCCATAAGGTTCTTGCTGAGTAAGTTGTGCTTTCCATCAGAGTAGCAGCTCATTGGAGTGATAGTTTGGCTGGGTATATAAAATTCTAGGTTCAAAGTAGCCTTCCCTGAGAACACTGTAGGTATTTGAGCCTTTGCATTTCTCATGAAATGTATGATACCAGTTTTATTCTCATGGCTCTGCAGACAACCTGTTAGTTATCTCCAGCGAGAACTTCTTTTGGCCCTGGTTCTGAAATTTTACTGGGATGTATCGCTGTGTTGGTCTTTTTTCATTAGGGAGCCCATTCTTTCTGGAGATGTTCATTCTCCTCAAGGAACTTTCCTTTGATTAGGGTTTTTGATCATTGCTTTTTCTCCATGCTCTCTGTTCCCACATTCTAAGACTCTTAGGGGTTGAATATTGTACCTGAAGATGGGCAGCATGGGCAGCATGGGCATCAGCTGGGTACTTGCCTGCAATGTAGATTCCCAGGCTTCACCCCAGACCTACTGAATCAGAATTTGTATTTTGACAAGATCCCTGGGCAACATGTATGCACATTACATTGGGAGACATGCTGCTTTAATACACTCTCGCTTCATATTTGATTTAAATGATTAGAGATACACTTCTGAAGAAATGTCACTTACCACATTGGTCCCCAGAGCCATCCTCTCATCTTTCCAGGCTTAGAAATCAGGTGTCCCTCCTGTCGGAGATGAGAAACTTTCTAAGTCCCAAGGGATTCTCCTCCTTTGTGAACTTGTGCCTCTCGGGTGTGTTCAGTCTTTTGCTTTGCACTAACATTTTTCATAACACCTTTAAATAGAAGCAGGTATTCCCAATTTGAAAAAGCTTCACTTGACCCTTTTGCCTCTTCCAGCTACCATCTCATTTCTCAATTGGCTCTTCCTGCCAAATTTCTTGAATTCATGAAAAACAGGTTCTACTTCTGTTTCTTTATATACCTCTTTTCCTTAACCCCTTGAAATCTGTCTGGCTTTTGACTCACTGCTCTTAAAAAGTTTATGAAAGGTCTTCTCTGGGCCTTTCAGTGTCACTGGCTGTGACTGACCATTGTGGCCTTTCTGGATTGTGCTATTCCCTCGACTTTCATGACACCGTGGTGTTGCCTTATCCCATGGAAGAAGGGATGGGAATACCCTCCCCCGGGCTGATCTCCCTCTCCCGATCTTCCCTAAATTTTCAGTTCAAATCTGATCACTTCTGTGAGTCTTACCTGACTATTCTGTTCCGTGCTGATCTACTGAATTCATCCAGTTCCTGACCAAGACCCTCCTTTCGGTGCACACTGAAATCCAAGACAAAGTTTAAGATAATAGAATTATTGCAACGTGTGCCTCATCTCACCGACCAGATTAAAAGCTACTCTAGGCAAGGATAAAGTCTAGTGCCATTGTGAACAATTGCTTTGGTTGCTTCCATTGCCCAAGGGCGGCTGGACAAGGGGCTGCAGCACCCCAAAAAGGAACACCTTTTCTTCATTTCACAAGGATACTGTCCACCCTCAAAATCATGTGCCTGGAGGCTACATTTGCCAGAGGAGATGCTTTCTTCTAATTCACTCAAAGGCATTGCTTGGGCTTGCAGCTCCCCTGGCAGTCTTATACATCTCCTATGTTCTCTGTAATGCTTATGCCAGTTTTGGGGCATCTTAGCAGTATGATTCCCTTAATGCTTGAAAAACTCACCATTCTCCTTTCATACTCATGACATGAAAATATTTCAGAGATGACTGCTCAGGGCCAGGGTGTGGAGACATCCTGGGGCTTTGAGAGGACAAAACTCACTCCTCCAATGAGAGTGAAGCCCCTTCCTGTTCACAGACAATCCGCAGCCCTTCTGGAAAGCTGTACGGCTTCTTTGCTCCCCTGGTCTAAAACCTCAGCCTGCACACCACTTATACCAGGCCTCCTACTCCCAGGATGTGCTGCAAGCCTGCATGGGTGTAAAGGAGAAAGAGGAGGAGGGGCAAGGGGTGGCAGGCCCCAACCACTGTTTACCCAGGGTCCTGTCCTGATCTCAGCAACTGGGACTTCCCCTCTCCCTCATGCTCCAGACGGAGCCTAAGGGCAATCCTTGGCATGTCCCTGTCTCGTTCTCCACATTCCATCCATCACCAAGTCCATTCATCTACCTCCCCAATAGACCTGACATCTACATTTTTCTCCATTCCTTCCTCTGCCACTGCCCTGGTCCAGCCTCCAAGTCCTGCCTGGACTTCTACCATGGCCCCCTAAGTCCCTGCCTCCACTGCCAGTCCCCAGGTCCACCCTGCACAGGGAAACCAGGATGCTTTATTAAAAGTAAATCGTATAATGATTCTCCTGTTTAAAATTCTTCAAATATTTGATGCTATTCAGAAATTACTATTTGTTTTTCAGGTGTGATATTGTAGTTTGAGAATTTTTTCCCCAAAAGAGAGTGCTTCTCTTTCAAAGGTACATCCTGCACTATTTCTATGTGAAGTGATGTGATGTGTTGGATTCTCACCCACATAATACCGGGTGGACCAGGAAAGTGAGCTTCGTCACGATGAAGCTGGGTACACAGGGGTTCACCGTACTATTCTGCCTCTGTACACCTTTAAAAAACTTTATAATGAAAAAGTTAAAAAAACAAGTTGCAGGGATACTTTATTACTCAACAGATTACAAAATAAACTAATGGAGTAGAGATACTCCATTACTCATAAAATTAAAAACAAAAAAACAAAAAAACAAAAACAAACATCCTCACCACAGCTTGCAAGTTCCAACCTGAACCTGCCTTGCCAACGCTTCTGGCCTCCTGTCCTGCCATCCACTTACCCCTCCTTGAGGCTTCACCATGCAACACTCCCTCCCACGCCTCCCTACCCCAGGAGCTCCTTTCATTCCCCCCACCCCCAGGACCTCATGCTCTGACTTCCCTGGGGGCTTCTCCCGTGTCATTCCCGAGGCCCAGAAGTCAGTGTGCTCCCCCTCGTGCCCGCTGGCCACTTCCTGCTAACCCTCAGGCCTCAATTTAAAACCAGTGTTCCAGAAATGCTCTTTCCAGTGCTCCAATTTAATTTTAACCTCCCTAATTTACTTTATCACTGCACCCTGTAATCTTGCATCTTTGCCCTCACCACAATTTTGGTCTGTCTTCCCCCTGAGGCCATACGTTCCATGAGGGCCAAGTTCATGGCTATTTTGTCCACTTGCGTGTATACCAACGCCCAGCATGCTGTTGTGAAATGAAACGAGGTGGCCACCACACCCTTGGTCCCTTTCTGAAGAAATTTGCCCTCGGCACTTAAAACAATAATTAAAATGAAAAATAAAGTGCCAAGGATGCAAGAACCATGTATCTGCTATGCCAGATACACACATGTGAGGGTTATTTTTTCATATTATTTGTAATGATCATATCTCTTTCATTAAGGAATACAAATTTAGAGGAAAGAGAAAAGTCTCCTGTGTTTCCCTCCCCAGGCGCCTCCCTTTCCTTCCCCATAAGTAACTACTACGATGAGTTTGGTATGTATCCAGTGCATATTTTTAATATTTTTATTACAAATGTGTGCATCCATAAACAATACATGGTATTGTTTTATGTGTTTTTAAAAATGTATGTAAATGCCATAATATGCTACATAATGTTGTACAACTTATGTTTTCCATTCAACATTATCATATATATGTGGGTCTGCATACATATTATATATTAGTTCATCCATTGTAACTGTTACAAAGCAATGCACTGTATGAATACATCACAATTGATTTATTCATTCCCTTAATGAGGTGCATCTGGCTTATCTCCAATTTTATCTCTGACAAAATGCTGGAAAGGGTGTACTTGAACTTGTGTCTCCCTAGGCACGTGCCCCTTGTCCCCATTAGACTGGCTAAAATGAATGAGAGAGAACTGGCCAGGTTGGAAGGAGATGGGAATTCTCATGTACTGCTGCTGGAGGGAGTAGAAACTGATATCGTTTCAGAGCAATTTGGCAACATCTACTTATGATGAAAACACTCAACCCCGTGGCCCGACACTTCTGCCTCACTAATAAATCCTTACCGCCAAAGGTAAACTGTGAATTTCTTTTCTACTCAACAGAAAGCATAAAATATACAATATTCCTTTATGGCTTAACGTTTGCAATGCATTTTCACATATTTTAACTGACATGACATTCACCACTGTGGGAAAGTGGTATTAGCCCCATATTATCAATGAGAGCGCTGAGGACAAACTCAAGGACACACAGCCGTAGCCTGGTATGAGGATCAAATCCCACTTGTGTCGCTTTTTTGCCCAGTTTTGCCTGGGGCGGTTTCTATTGCCCCACTCTGTCTCACTGTCTTTGTGCTATGAAGACAATTAACAAGCGCTGGGCACCTTGTAGTGGATGCTGTTGGTGCCCCAAGCAGATGCCCTTCACCAAGCCTTGTATTCATGCCTCAAGAGCTGTAAGTGTTGGCTGCTAACAGTTCACAGCTGTCCCTTCTTCAGAGAATTGCCCACAGCCATCTGGAGCAGCCTTACTTGGAGATGCCTGGAGATTTTCTTCAATCTCTCTGGGATGGGAGTGGGGCGGTTACTTGGACAATGGCTAGCAATGCAGGTGTACCAAGCTGGGCCTCATTGCCTTGGGGGCGGGTGGGAGGGGCAACTCCGTGGTACTATTTTTGCTCAGAGCTTCCTGTGGAATCGGCTGGGGTAGAACTTCAGCAGAACTCCTATCTGGGCTTGGCTTCTTCCTCCGCCTTATTTTGCTTTTCTCACTTCCTTCCTCCTGAGAGCCTTCCTTCGAGAAATCATTTGCACAAGAATCCTGTCTCAGGCGCTGCTTCCAGGGCAGTGTTTCTCAGCCTTAAAGCACAGACTGCTGGGCCCCACACCCAGAGTTTCTGTTTCAGTTGATCTGGGGTGGGGCCCAAGAATTTGCATTTCTGATGGATTCCCACCCAGGTGATGCTGATGCTGCTGGTCCAGGGACTGTACTTTGAGAACCACCAGTCTAGGGGACCTGACCTAAAGCAGTTGGTGCCAGGAGAAGCAGACTTTAAGGATGGGATCTGGAGTTGGATGACCTGCTGGTAATGAGGACCCTAACACTGGCGGTGATGGTAGGGGGGATTATTATTATTTTTTTAAGATTTTATTTATTTGCCAGAGGGAGAGAGTGAGCACAAGCAGGGGTAGTGGCAGGCAGAGGGAGAAGTAGACTCCCTGCTGAGCAAGGAGCCCAATGCGGGGACCCTGGGATCCCAGGACCCTAGGATCATGACCTGAGCCAAAGACAGATGCTTAACCTACTGAGCCACCCAGGCGTCCTGGTAGGGGGTATTAATAGTTCCTAGCATGTGGTATAATTTCTGTGACAGCTTACAGATGGAAGGGGATGCGCTAGCTTTTGCAATATTTCTGACATTTGAGCAGTATAGCAGAGAGAGTAATTATAAGGATTGTGCAATGAGAGGCTGTTTCTGAGAGCTATCGTTGCATCAAAGAAAGAAAATCATTAATCAAGTCAATTAGTCACCAATTCAGAGCAATGTATGAAAGTCGTAGGACCTCTTTGTCAATGAGGTCCTTATCTCCTGCAGCTGAAGAACTGGCCGCGCTGAAATCCAGGCTCCGTGTCTACTATTAAGAGGTGCAGAACTTCAGAAAAGTTTGAATTCTCAGCCTCAGCAAGTCTCCTACGCCAGAGTCAGGGCCCTGAACAGAACAGGGTAGGGTCTGAGAATCTAGGAATGCGATACCCATGTAGCTATAATTGGGAATCCTGGAGAAGTCTCCTGAACCCCTAGGCACCTGCAGAAGTGGCCCAGTCCCCCTTGTTAGAAGATGGTCCATTAGCTCAGGCAACTGTACACCAGGAAAAGAGTATCCAGGTCTTCCAAGGGTTGGAAATAAGTTGACAGTGATATCCAGGGACCCAAAATATTGCCATTGTTCCCTTGTTAGAGGCATATGTGGGAGAAAGCAATAAATGGAATTCTGGCCCAGGATCATCTCACAGTGACTCCACCAGGTTCATGGACCCAACTGGTGGTCATCGTCTTGGTTCATGAACATGTAACCAGAATTAACATACTTAGAAGCTGGCATGGTCCTCACCTTATTCCTCGCCCTACGAAATTCATGCTATTGTGGTAGGAAACAGCTAGTCTGGTGGAAAAGGCCAAGTGGAAGTCCTTGAAACTGACCATCCCACCCCCACCCAACCAAGGTCATAAATCAAAAACTATATTGCAGACTGAGAATGGCAGAGATCAGTGCCTCAGAGACCTACAGGATGCGGGGTGGCAGTCCTCATCATATTCGTGTTGTCATCATATTCGTGTCGTCCGACCCTGTCAAACCTGATGGGCCATGGCAGATGCCAGGGCACTTCTACAAACTTACGCAGTCTCCAACCGTGGCTGCTGTGCTTAATGCAATATCTTTAATAGAACAAATGACCCAGCTTCTGGTATATGATACACAGCTACTGATCTGGCAACTGCATTCTTTTCAATACTCCTCAAGAAAGAGGATTTGAAACATTTCACATAAATCTGGGACAGACAACAGTCAACATCACAGTCTTGGCTCAGGGCTAGTGAGGTCTTCTGCTCTGTCTCAAGGGGATCTGGATGTCTGGACATCCTACAGACATTACACTGGTCACTATGTGGGTGGTAGTGTGCTCATTGGACCTCATAAGCAGGAAAGGCAAGTGCTCAGGACACCTTGGAGGAACATATGTTCTCCAGGGGGTAGGAAATAACCCAGTAAAAATTTACGAGTCTGTGACATCAGTGACGTTTTTAGGAGTCTAGTGATCTGGCACATGCTAGGAAATTCCCTCCAAAGTAAAGAAAAAATAATGCTGCATTTGGGACCTCCTTCTGCACACAGCACCACCCCAAAGCTGAGATGTGATGGAGCAGTGGGATGACCTCTGAAAAGGGCAGCTGAGGTCCAAGTGCAGATTTGAGATGACAGCCGGGGAGGATGGGGAACCATCCTGCAGGATACGGCATGCACCTCAAGCCATCGATCGTCACATAGAGCCACCTCTCCGGTAGACGGAATGCATGGGCTCAGAAACTGTGGGGTGGACGTAGGAGTTGCTGTAGTCACTGTTCCTCCCAGGCACTCACTCGGGTAATAATTCCTTTCCCATCCTTTGCCTCCCTCAGCCTGTGAGTCGAGAGTATAGCTCCCGGAGGGAGGATGATTCCAGCGGGGGACACAGGAAAGTCTCGTGATTTAAAGCTATGGCTGTTGCCCCTTCCCTTGAGGATCTTCCTCCCACTAGTTCAGCAAGGTAAGTAAAGAGTTTTCCTCCTGATCATCATGAGGAGAGCTGTTCTGTAACGGGAGCAGGGAGGAATATATTGACACTTCGGTGACCAACCTGGGCAGCTCTCGGCACTCTCGTGGATATTTTTAATTGAAAGTGGGCAAATACAACCATGGCCTAATACCCATGGCATCCAAGGGCTCCAAGTTCCCAGGCAAGCCACCTAAATGGGCAGGCAGTGGTGAGTAATCTAGAGTGGGCGCCAGAGGAGGGAGATGGTGAGCATTACTTATGGCTTCAGGACTAATTGCAAGGAAAGTATGTGTCCTACCAACCTTCCTCTTGTAAGTTTCCCCAGAAATTGTGGCCACTGCCAGTGTCCTGCCCTGAATCCTTTTACCAGGAAGATGCACTAATTCCCCAGTTGTATTGATGGCTACAGGTCATGGCTATGTCCTTGTCCAGAAAACTGACCTTGAGATGGACCTTGAGACCATGGCCAGCAGGAATTGCCTTGTCTGGAGACACTGGGGGTGGGTGGAGTAGGTCATGTACACTCTCCACTCAGAGGAAGCCTGCAACTGATGACTCTAATATTGGGGCACAAAACCTGACTCCCCTATGCGGAGAAAGGGGAACCCTCCTACGTTGTCAGTGGGAATGCAAGCTGGTGCAACCACTCTGGAAACCAGTATGGAGGTTCCTCAAAAAGTTGAAAATAGAGCTACCATATGATCCAGCAATTGCACTACTGGGTATTTACCCCAAAGATACAAATGTAGGGATCTGAAGGGTATGTGCACCCCGATGTTTATAGCAGCAATGTCCACAATAGCCAAACTGTGGAAAGAGCCAAGATGTCCATCGACAGTTGAATGCATAAAGAAGATGTGGTATATATATATATACAATGGAATATTATGCAGCCATCAAAAAGGATGAGATCTTGCCATTTGCAATGACGTGGATGGAACTGGAGGGTGTTATGCTGAGCGAAATAAGTCAATCAGAGAAAGAATGTATCATATGACCTCACTGATATGAGGAATTCTTAATCTCAGGAAACAAACTGAGGGTTGCTGGAGTGGGGGTGGTGGGAGGGATGGGGTGGCTGGGTGATAGACATTGGGGAGGGTATGTGCTATGGTGAGCGCTGTGAATTGTGCAAGACTGTTGAATCACAGATCTGTACCTCTGCAACAAATAATGCAATATATGTTAAGAAAAAAAAAAAGAAGAAGATAGCAGGAGGGGAAGAATGAAGTGGGGGAATTGGAGGGGGAGATGAACCATGAGAGACGATGGACTCTGAAAAACAAACTGAGGGTTCTAGAGGGGAAGGGGGTGGGAGGATGGGTTAGCCTGGTGATGGGTATTAAAGAGGGCACGTTCTGCATGGAGCACTGGGTGTTATGCACAAACAATGAATCATGGAACACTACATCAAAAACTAATGATGTAATGTATGGTGATTAACATAACAATAAAAAATTTTAAAAAAACCTGACTCCCCTGCTTCAGGAAGGGCCAGCTCTGTGGTATCATTCATGCTCCAGAGAACCTCATGGCATCGTCTGAGGTTGGACCTCAGCAAAACCCATGTTCGTGCTGAAAGTCCTTCCCCTTCCTTATTCTGTGTCCCCCATTTCCTCACAGTGTCTCCCTCCAGGAGCACTCTATCCAAAAATCATGTGCACCGGGCTCCGTGTCCGGGGTTCTGCTTCTGGGAAACACAACAGAAGATGCTCGTCTTTATCTCTTAGAAAATATTTCTCAAGTTACAGCTAGCAGGAAATAGAAAAAAAAAAAGTGAATCTCTCCCATTATTTTCAGCCTCTCTGCCTTTTCTAGGGGGTGTCACTGACAGCAGTTCGATGGTGTATCAATTTTGTCACCTTGTGCATGTGCGCATGCGTGTGTGTGTGTGTATGTACACTTTAAGTAAATTGGATCATTCTATACATATTTTTCTGTGACTTGTTGCACTTGATGGTATGTCTCAGGAATCCTTCCATGACAATACCTCTACGTCTGCCTTTTTTTTTTTTAATGGCCATAATAGCCTTGCATAGTACCAATATACTACCATTTATTGAATTAGTCCCCTGTGGGAAGACAGAGCAACATTAAAGATTTCAAGTTGAAGGAATTTAACTGAGGGAATTAATTATAGAGGTGTTTTGGCGGGGGTAGAAAGAGCAGAAGGGGACAATGAGATAACACAGGTATTAACGTGCACCTGGAGCTGAGGTCACCCTACTCTAGTCACTGTGGGAAACGGCAGCCTCTCCTAGGAGCCTGGAAACCAAAGGGAAGAAGGAGGCAGAGTTGCCCTAACCTAGGGCTTGCAGAAGGTGAGTGGGCGTACCCAGCACTCTACAGTTTTCGTTTAATGAAACTAGCAAATAAAAAAATAGCTTCCCATCCTCATTTGCATTTTTCTGATTCCCAGTTAATAGCAAGTAGTCTGAAAAAGACTTATTAGCTCTTTTCTTGTTCTTTAAGATTGTGAATTGCTTGCGTCTTTTCTCCCATTTTTCAAATTGAGTGTTTTGGCTCCTTGTACTGACTTGTAGGTGCTTTCTATCTGTTGTATGAATTCTTCCTTTATTGGTTAACTCTGTTGTAAATATTTTCTCCCAGACTGGCACTTTAGTTCTGGGTCTGTTTTTTGTTCTGTTTTTGTTTTAACATTTGTTGTATTACATTTTTTTCCTTTATGACTACTAGGTTCTATGTTTTTTCTTAGGAAAACTCTCTCTACCATGAGAATGGTCTGGTTTTTAAATTTTTTAAAAGATTTTATTTATTTATTTGAGAGAGTGAGAAAGTATGAGTGGGGGGAGGGGCAGAGGGAGAGGGAGAAGCAGACTCCCCGCTGAGCAGGGAGCCTGATGATGCAGGGCTAGATCCCAGGACCCTGAGATCATGACCTGAGCCCAAGTCAGATGCTTAACCGACTGAGCCGCCCAGGCACCCCTGAAGGGGATGGATATTGACTGCTTGTACTGACCTTTTCCTGCTGCAATGTCAACTAAATCTCAAACTAAATCAGCTTGCATAATGTATCTGTTTTTGCATGAGTGTATGGCCTCTATTTTGCTCATTTGGTCTGCTTGTCTATTCTTGCATTATTACTAAGTTATCTTTTTTTTTTTTAATATTTTATTTTATTTATTTGACAGAGAGAGAACACAAGCAGGGGGAGTGGGGGAGGGAGAAGCAGGCTTCCCGCCGAGCAGGGAACCCGATGCGGGACTCGATCCCAGGACCCCGGGATCATGACCTGAGCCGAAGGCAGCTGCTTAACCGACTGAGCCACCCAGGCGCCCCATATTACTAAGTTATCTTAACAAATGCCTATGTTGTATGTTTTTCTACCTAATAGGGCAGGGCGCTATTCCTTGTGCTTCTTTTCTAAAAATTTTAAAAATCAATCCACTTCAGTGCTTATGTTCTCATTTCTGTTTCTAAAGTTGTTTATTGCGTGTGTGTTTATTTTGTGATCAAACTTGTCAGATGTTTGTCTACTGTATTTTTAGTATTTTGCTGGGTATGTTACAGAAACCCTGATTTAATCTTCATATCAACATCACAGAAGAGGTTTATGTATCAGGAAATGGAAGCAGAAAATCATTCCTTTCCATGCCTGAGACCACTAAGTTGTAGAATTGATACTCGAACCCAGATCTATCTGAATTCAAAACCCATACTTTCCTCATTGCATAGGCGAGCCTGAGCATTCTGGGTGAGATTAAAAGGATCATCATAAATAGGCTTCATATTTTCTACAAAGAACATGAATTTCTTTTGTAATTGGGAAAAAGTTAATTAAGCCTATACAAATAATTGTAATAAAAATAGCCTTGAAAGAGAGGAAATGCCACACCACAGCAACTTAAAGCTTTAGAATGCTTAAAAAGGGAGATGCATTCACCACAACTGGCCATCTCAATCCTGCTTTACCCTGCATCTAGCAACTAATTAGACCTTGTTCTCTCCTTCCCCACCAGGGTAGAAGCAGAGGTTTTCCTGAAGGGTGAAGGTCATGCTAATCACTCTGATTGGTGCTTCTCTTGGCACTGTTCAATGAAATATGCTTTAGGGAGATCACCATCTTGCCACACCCATCACAGCTCATGTGGTTTGGAAATTCTACTCTGCTCTTTCTTAAGGACATGGCCAGAGTAGGTGGAGTCACAGAAGCTGAGATTCTCTGTGGAGACTGAGCTCATCCCCAGTGGTGTAGGTTGCCCATTCTCCTTGGCCAAGGCAACCCAGAGAAGGGATCATTTTCTCTTCCTACTTCCTCTTCAGTCCTGAATTCAGCTTCTGATGGCAGAGGGGCCCCTGAAGCCTCCTAAAATAGCCTCCTGCTGGAAAGAAGTAATGCAATGCACACCACAGTATGCATATTGATTTCTATTTTTGGTTCTTATCAAGATTTATTTTTCATCCCTTCAGGTAAACAGTGACCTTGGACTTGCCGCCTTCCATATTTGCAGCCTGGGTCAATGAATCTTGGTATTGACCTCGGGGGCCATCGATAGCTGCTTATTGTTGAGATATTTCAATGTCAGTAAGTGGCCCCATGGAAGTGGGAGGGGGGCTACCCAGCAAACCCAGCAGCTAAAAAACCAATCCCTTTTCTCCCAGTTGTTGTCTTGGCACAGAAGGGGCTGGCTCTAAAATTGATTAACTTTTCTGCAGGGAGTTGGGAAAACAAACTCCCCAACATAGCCAGAATTCTGCAAAGGGGACTTTCTCAGAATTGCTATCCATTATTATGAAAGAAGAGAAACACCCATGTGTGTTCTATCCTCTCTCTCTCTCTCTCTCACACACACACACACATAAACACACACACACACACACAGTGTCACACTCAGTGCCATAAGATCTAAAACACTTTGGAATGAGATGCCTGGTGACTGAAGCAGCTATTGTGAGCTCATCCCTTCCTGCATGTACAAACCCAATTCACACATACAGGCTGGTATAGTGGAAACGGCTCAGGCTTTGGCATCTGACATTCCTCGAAGTAAATCCGGGTTCTCTTACTGACAGGTTATAGCTTTCTCATCTGTACAATGGGGATATTACCTACCTTTTGTGAAGATCAGAGATGCTGTCCATGCATGCCTGGCTCCTACCTAGCAGGTGTTCCATAAATCCCAATTCCTCTTGCTTCGTTGTGCTTGTTCTTGCTAGGCTGGGTCAGGAGGGGTCAGGACTTGCCACCTGAACTCCCAGCTTTCATTTCCAGGCATTCTCCACTCTATTCTCTTTCCAAGAAAGACAAAAAAAAAAAAAAAAAAATGAACATGTGGCTGGAGGGTAAGGACTCTTTTACCATCAAATAATGTGTCTGTCTGTCTTTATTGGCCATGCTTTTAGCTATTGACCCACTTCTTTGTCCACCTTAGTGTGCTTAGTCTGGCTTGGAGGCTCCATGGGTAACAGGGCTGAACCTGGGCAGGGGTCTCTGGACCCAGGGCAAGGGCAAGCACTGTCTGTGTCCTCCACCGGGCAGCCCTGACTCCATTCCCTCTAGTGTGCATGTTGCGACTCATCATCCCTATCTACTTTCTTTCTCTTCTTTTCTTTCTCCCTGGTCACTTCAAAGTTCCCAGCAGCCTGATGATAGAAGTTTCCCAGCATCTTTCTCCCCAGGTCATGCCCTGCCCAAAGTGGCCTTGGACTATGAGGTAGCACTGGTAATGATGGAGAAAGGAAGGTGTGAAGGTGACCTTCTAGACAGCATGGTAACCTACCCTGGCAGGATTTGTTCTCATGACAACAAAGAGATGCTTAGACTGAGGTGGGCAGAGGATGCTGGGAAAGAGAAGAAACTCAGTGCAGGCATTTACGAACAGGACTTCCCTGAGTACTCCAAAGCGGTAGGCTTCAACATTCGCAATTTACAGATGAAGAAACAGAATCTCAGAGAGTTTGAGAGTTGAGATTGGAATTCAGATCTGTTTGACTACAAATCCCATGCATAACTGAGGAGCTGTGTCAGAAGGAGGAATTCTGGGGGCAGAGGAGAGATAGGAGGATTTGGTTAAGGGGTTAGAATAGATGCCCTTGGTGCTCTTATCCTTCCCTGGATCTGAAATTCTAAGAATAGAAATAGGGAACGCCTGCTTTGCTGAAGACTATTCTGGCACAGCATCTCACCTTCAAAGCCCAGTTTCCCTTTCAGAGTAGATTTCACTGTCCATGGGCTGGCTTTGGGCATCTTCCAAAATCCTTCACCTATTGCCATCACTGGACACTGGTTTGTGCTGCCAAAAATTTAATCTTTAAAGCAAACACCACAAACTCAGAATACTCAGGCTGAATTACAGATTTGTACATGCCAATCAATACTTGCCCACACACACACTCCTTTCCCCAGCCAAGCAGAAAGTAAAAGATCATATGTGAGCAGGTGGTAACCATATCTTATGTTGATGCAGCTTCAGAACAAAAATCAGGGAGTTTGTTCACTTATTTATTTATTCATTAATCCACAAATATGTATTTTATGCTTACCGTGTGTCATACAGGACACTAGGACCTGGACTTGGACACAAAAGATAAAAATTCATGTGTTGTTACAATAAGCATATATTGGTTTAGTAATTACTATCTCTCTCTCTCTCTCTCTCTCTGTGTGTGTGTGTGTGTGTGTGTGTGTGTATGCAATTAATTAACCATGGGGTTCTTGCCCTCAAGGAACTCAAAGTTCGGTAGAGAAGACAGACATGCAAACAATTATGACATAGTAAGAAAAATAGCATTCATGTAGGCAGGATCAAAGAACAGAGGAGACTAGAATAAGAAGTGCCCAAGGCTACTGGGGAAGTTGGCAAAGACTTCAAGGAGGAAGGCAAAGGCTGGAGGAACATGTTCCAGACAGACAAGGGGCACAGAGCTGCCCAGGCAGCAGGAACATTCATTCATTTAATAATGATTTATTAAGACATCTGCTTCTGGTTAGAAAGGTGATATGCTATCAGTTAGAATGTAGAAAGTTTTAAGAGATCCCCCTCACTCTGTTTTTTTATCCTAAAAATGAGAACAAGCTGGATAAAACACATAATCACATCTTGGAAAACCCATCAGAGAACTGAGGACACAAATTGTAGGAATTTACAAGTCGTTCCTAGGATAGAAGAGACCCATGACTGTGGGCATGGCAGGAGGAAAGACTAAACCCACCACAGATGGCAGGAAAAAGAATCAGGCCTAACTTTAGTAACTTTTAATGGGTGTGTGGAGACCGACACGACAGATCTGTATCCCTTGGAGCCCCATCACACCTTCTAATTCTTTCCCAAGAGTATGGAGGTGGCTGAAGGCAGGATAAGAGAGCTGAGAGATGCCACCAGTGTGTACCAGGCCTTCACCAAGACAACATCCAGCCAAAGTATATGGGCAGGGAAGCAAGGTGGAGAGAGATCATTTAAGGAAGAAAGCCAGGAGTGGAGCTGGACAGAAAAAGGACTCCCAAGGAGATCTAAGACATTTGGTCTCTGAAGCACAGAGATTGCCTGTGGTTCAGAAGACTTTCTGGTATTCAGATCCCAAGCTGCAGGGAAAAGTCCTGTTCAAGCCTCCAAACATTTAAAGTCAGTGGTGGACCAGTAGGTAACTAAAGGTGCAATGAAGCCCAGACTCAACTCAACTCAACCACAAATTAAATTGACTCAGCCTCCTACTTTAATAAGTAATTATTATGTACTTTAGTCTCTACCATTCCTTTATATATAATGTCTGAAATATAATTAAAAATTACAAAACACTTGATGAAGCAGAAAAATGTGATCTATAATCAAAAGAGGAAAAAAGTCATTGAAGCAGAACTAATGATATTCCAGATGTTGAAATGAGCAAACAAGAACTTTAAAATAATAATTTAATATATTTTAATGGATCCAGTGCGAGAAGCAAATGACATATGTGAACAGATGGTGAATTTCAGCGTCAAACTATAAAAAAGAACCAAATGGTTTTTCTAAAACTGAAAACTACTGAGTCAGAAATAAAGAATTTACTAAATGGGCTTAATATCAGACTGGACATTATGAAAGAAATAATCAGTGAACTTGAAGACAGGTCAATAGAAATCATCTGATTAAGCAGAAAGAGAAAACAACAAATTGAACAGATCATCTGAGCCTATGGGACAGTATCAGTATGATCTAATGTATGTGTAATTAGAATCCCAGAAGAGGAGTAAAATGCAGCAGAAGAAGTATTTGGACAGGCATAGTCAAGAGTATTCTAAAATTGATCAAGGATATCCACATGTCCAAGAAGTTTAACAATCTAATCAGCATAAATTTTTTTTAAAAGATTTTATTTATTTTTTATTTTTTTGAAGATTTTATTTATTTGACAGAGAGAGACACAGTGAGAGAGGGAAAACAAGCAGGGGGAGTGGGAGGGGAAGAAGCAGGGAGCCTGATGCAGGACTTGATCCCAGGACCCTGGCATCATGACCTGAGCCGAAGGCAGACGCTTCACCGACTGAGCCATCCAGGCGTCCCTAAAAGATTTTATTTGTTCATTTAGAGAGAGTGTGCAAGTGGGGGGAGGGGCAGAGGGGGAGGGAGAAAGAGAGAATCTCAAGCAGACTCCCTGCTGAGTGTGGAGCCCAACACAGGGCTCGATCTCACAACCCTGAGATCATGACCTGAGCCAAAATCAAGAGTTGGATGCCTAACTGACTGAGCCACCCAAGTGCCTGCCAATCAGTGTAAATATTAAAAAAAAAAAAAAAAAACCTAGCCATACAATAGTCAAACTATTGAAGACCAAAGATGCAGAGAAACTTTTTAAAGCACCACCTAAAAAATACGCAACGCATTAAAGATAATAATAATTAGAAAAATGAGTGACCTCTTATAAAAGAAATGGAAGACAGCAGATAATGGAATGATATGTTTAAAGTGTTAAAAAGAAAAACATCAAACTGTCAATCTAGAATTTTATGCCCAGTGAAAGTATTCTTCAAAAATAAAAATGAAACAGAAACATTTTCGGATGACAAAGCTGAGCAGGTTTTCTCCAGCAGAACTGCACCACAAGAAATGCTAAAAGAAGTTTTTCAGACTGAGGGAAATAATTCTACATGAAAGCCTGTATCTGGGAAGAAATGAAGAGCACCAAAATGTGTAAACCTGAGGGTAATTACAAATTATTTTCATATTTTATGAAAAAATATTTTTAAGATTTCTGTAAAAGACTACTGACTAAAGTAAAAGATATAACAATGTATTGTGGTTGTATACCTTACATAGAAGTAAAATATGCAACAGCAAGAATGCATTATGTAGGTAGCAAGATTTTTACATTGTTTGTAAGGCAGTACAAAATGACTTCGAGGTAAATTATGTTATGTTGAAGATGCATATCATAACCTAGAGTAACCACTAAAAACTAACACAAAAAGGGATTACTTTAAAAAATCAATAAAAGAGATAAAATGGAATGTTGAAAAGTATTCTAAAAAGAAAGCAAGGAATGGAGAATAGAAGAACAGAAAGTAACAAGAAGAATAGACATATAGAAGAAACAGGACAAATAGCAAATATTGAAAATAGACTTAAATTCAACCATATAAATAATTTTTAAAACTATAAAAGGACCTAACTCTCAAATTTAAAGACAGATAGTCAAAATGGATAAAAGCAAGGTATGACTATGTGATGTTTATAAGAAAACAACTTAAAGTCATGTGCAAGTTGAGAAGAGTAAAAGCCATCCCAATGCAAACACCAAGCATGAGAAAACTGGTGTACCTAGAGATTATCAGACAAATTAGACTTCAAAATGAGGAGTATTGCTAGTATTTTATCACATTACATTTCATATTGATAAAAGGATGAATTTGTCAAGAAGACCAAATAGCCTTACATTTGTATATACCTAACAACAGAACTTAAAAACACATGGAGCAAAAGTAAACAGAACTAAGGAGGAAATAGGCAAATACACAATCATAGCTGAGGATGTTAATGCTCCTTGATTAATTGACACAACAAATAGGCAAAACATGAATAATAGCCATATAGGGTTTGAGCAACGCTACCAAACAACTTAGAGCTGAACAATACTCACAATCAACATATAGCTGATATTTATACATCACAGTTACACACAGTTGTAGAATACACATACTTTTCAAATGTACATGAATATTCACCAAGATTGGCCATGAGCTGTTTTTTTTTTTTTAATCTCGAAGACTAAAAGCATGAAACCTCACAGAGTATGTACTGTAAGCATACATAATTAGAGTACAAATCAATAACAACAGGATTCTAGAAAATCTGTAAATACTTGGAATTTGAGCAATACGCTTCTAAATAATCCACTGGTCAAAGAGAAGAATCACAAAAATAATTAGAAAATATTTAAAATTGAATGTAAAACACAGTAGATCAAAAGTTGTGAATGAAGCTAATGTAGTATTCTAAGGGAAATTTATAGCTTTAAATGCTTATAATAGAAAAGAAGAAAGATTTAAAATCCACTTTAAGGGGCACCTGGGTGGTTCAGTTGGTTAAGCGTCTGACTCTTGATCTCAGCTCAGATCTTGATTTCAGGGCTGTGGAGTTCAAGCCTTGAATTGCGCTCCATGCTGGGTGTGGAACCTACTTAAAAATAAAAATAAAAATAAGAAAATAAAATCCACTTTAAGAAGCTAGGGAAAAAAGCAAATTAAACCTCAAGCTACAAGGATGCAAATATTAAAAAGCAGAAATCCGTAGTATATAAAATAGAAAAACAGTAGATGAAATCAATAAGGATGGCCAACAAACAACAAGTTGGTCCTTTAGAAGATTAATAAAACTGATAAACCCCAGCAAGACTGTTAAATTTAAAAAAAAAAAAAAAAAAAAAGGAAAAAGGTAAATGAGACAAATTGCCAGTATTGGGAATTAAAGAGGCATCATCACTATAGATCCCATGGACATTAAAAAGATAATGATACAAAAATTGTATGTCAATATATTTGACAACTTCAGTGAAATAGGGAAATTCCTTGAAAAACACAATCTGTTACAAGAAGACATAGAAAATCTGCATAGCCTTATATCAATTGTAGAAATTGAATCTGAAAAATAAACTCTTCTCACAAGAAAACAAAAGTTGCAGAGTTTTGTTGGTGAATTCTCTTAAACTTTTAAGGCAGAATTAATATCACTCCTACTTAATGATAAGAGAATACTTCCTAACTCACTTCATAAGGTTAGTGTACCCCAGATACCAAATTCTGAAAAGACTTTTTCAAGAAAAAAAAATTAAAGATCAATACCCTTCATGAATTTAGATGCAAAAATCTCTAGAAAACATTATCAAATCCAATTCAACAATACTTAAAAAGAATAATGTATTGTGACCAAATAGGTTTATTCTAAGAATGCAAGACTGATTTCCCATTTAGACATCAATTAATGTAATTGATCATATAGCAGAATAAAAAAGAAAAAACCTACTTGGTCATATTAGTAGATGCAGGAAAAGCATTTGACAAAATATAACCCTTATGCATAATAAAAAAAAAAACATCTCACTATACTAAAAAATAGAATGCAACAAATTTTTTCAACTTAATGATGGGCGTCTATGATTTACAACCTACCTATATAGGTTATATAGTGATATCTATAGCCATCTATACCCTCAAATCATAGTTAATGCTTTCCCCCTTAGATTGGAAAGAAGGCAAAGATGTCTATTCTTGCCATTTCTATTAAGGCTTGTACTAGAAACCTGGCCAGTGTAATAAGGTAAGAAAATAAATACAAGCTATAAAAATTGGAAAGAAAACAGGAAATTATTGTTATTTACAGATGATATGATTGCAAACATAGAAAATTCCTAGAATTAGCAGGTGAATTTAGCAAGACTGCAGGATATGAGGTCGATATACAAAACTCAGTTGTATTCTATGGACCAGCAATGAACAATCAGAGAATAAAATTTTTAAAAAAAGCCACAAGACTTAAAATAACATAGGGGGAAACATTCAAATACCTAGGAATAAATTTAACAAAGGATGTATAAGACCTCCACATTGAAAACTCAAACCATTTCTTAGAGAAATTTAAAAAGAACTAAGTGGAGAGCTATGCCCTGCTTATGGATTAGAAGAATCAACATTTTTTTAAAAAGATTTTATTTATTTAGTTGAGAGAGAGAGAGAACACGAATGGGAGGAGGAGCAGGGGGTGAAGAACAAGCAGACGCTATGCTGAGTGCAGAGCCTGACATGGGACTCGATGCAGGGCTCAATCCCACAACCCTGAGATCATGACCTGAGCTGAAATCAAGAGTCAAATGCTTAACCGACTGAGTCACCCAGGCACCCCTAGAATCAACATTTTTAAGAGGGCCATTCTTCCCACGCTGATCCATACATTCAATGTTCAATACAACTCCAATCAAACTCCCAACAGGCTTCTTAATAGAAATTGACAAGCTGTTTCTAAAATTTACATGAAAATAGGATTCAGAAGAACCAAGACAGTCTTAAAAATAACAACAAAATTTTACTCAGGAAACATAAAAACGTAAATAAGAGTGTTCAAAGCAGCCTATTTTTAGTAGCCAACAACTGAAAACAATTCAAATGTCTATCAACAGGAGAATAGATAATTAAATTATAGTACAACTATGCAATGGGATACAACTCCGTAATAGGGAGAAATGAGCTCCATACCAATACACACAACAACAGGGATAAATCTCACAGACATGTGAGCAAACGAGGCCAGGCAACACACTGCGTGATTCCATTTCTACGACCTTCAAGAGCAGGCAAAGCAAACTGTGATGTTAGAAATCTGAAAAGCAGTTGCCTTTGGGTGAGGGTAGTGTGGGTTGACTAGTAAGGAACAACAAGGAAATTTCTGAGGTGACAAAATGTTCCAAATTTTGATTAGGGTGGTGGCTGCGTGAGTGTGTACAATTGTCAAACCCCATCAAATTGTTCATTTCACTTTATGTAGCATAAGCCTCAATATCAGAGAGAGAGGGGAAGGGAATGAGAAGAGGAACTTAAGAAAAATCCCAACCAAATGCGATATATGGACCTCATTTGGAACCTGATTCAAGCCAACCAGTTGTAAAAACCTGTTTTTTAGACAATCAAAATTGATCATGAGCTGGGTAAAGTATTAAATTATTGCTGGGTATGAAAATTGGATTGTTATTTGCTAGAAATATATACGGGTATATCTAAGGGCAAATTATACTATGTCTGAGATTTGCTTTAATATGCTTCAGCAAAAGAGTGGTTAGAGGTTATGCAAGGGGAGATAGTAAATGTTGGTAGTTGTCGAAGCTGAGTGAGAGTATATGTGGGACGCATTATTCCAGATGCCCTATACCTTTGTGTCTGTTTACACTTTTCCATAAAAATGTTAAAATACAAAACTTAATGAAAAAAAATTAACTGCAAGTTAGGTCACATCACATTTCTGTTCAAAATCTTCCAGCAGCTTTTCATCGAGATTCTTCTCCATGTACATAGAAATCTATTAATAGGTCATGAAATCAATGTAGTGGGTCATGATCAGCATTTTGATTATATGAAATAGAACAAAATGGAACAGAAGAGCAAAGAAGAAAAAATACCAGAGAGCATACTATGTCTAGTAAAGATAAGAATTGACTTCTGGAAACTTGTTTGAGTGTGTGCTTGTGTGCGTGTATATGCAGGGATTTTTTTTTTTTTTCCAGCAGATTGTGGTGAAAAAGGTTTAAAACACAGAGCCCTAGGTGATATCCCCCCACCTCATATCTCTCTGCCTTACTCCCCACCCCTCACTCCCCTCCTCCCATATAAACCTTGCTGTGCATCCCTTATGCCACACTCTACCCTGGGCACCCCCATGGCTCCCTTCCTCATCTTCAAGTATCTGCTCAAATGGTACTTTATCAGAGAGATTCCACTACCCCGCACCCCCGATCAGAGTATGCAATGTCACTCTCCAGTCTCCTGCAGTTTGATTATTTAGTTGAAAACACTTACTACCACTTGGCCCCCTATATCTATGGGTGTAGTCGTTTACTGGCCCTCTCTTACTCCTGTCCCCATCTCAGAATGGCAGCCCTGTGAGTTCACCTGTCTTGTTCACTGTTCTACTCTAGTGCAATGTTGCTTGGCACATAGTAGACACTCAGTAAAACTTGGTTGAGTGAAAAAAATTATCGAGGGCCTCCTTTGTGCCTAGAACTGTGCTCAGAACCGGAGATTCAACAGTAACCAGGGCAGATGCGGTCCAGACCCTTGTGGAGCTGGGTCTGCAAGGAGCCTAACATATAACGATGTAATAGGATATGTCACTTGTGCAAAGCATAACCAAGGCCTCAAGGCCAGCATGAGGTCCTGTGAGAGCCTATAAATGAGGGACGTAACTCTGAGTGTGTGTGGGGGGGCAGTCAGGAGGCAGGGTGACAGATGCCCTCAGAGAGAACTTCTCTGAGAACAGTACGAAAACAGGTATCTACAAATCAATAATAAAAAGACGTGGGCACCTGGTTGGCTCAGTCAGTAGAACACATGACTCCTGATCTCGGGGTCATGCATTTGAGCCCCGTGTGGAGCTTACTTAAAAGAAAAATGATAATAAAAAGACAAACAGTAGGATTCAAAGTGGATGAATGACCTGAACAGATACTTCACATCAGGGCATATTTGAGTGACCCGTAAAAGCAAAGGAGAAGATGCTCAAGGAGAAGCAAAGGAGAAGATGCTCATTAGCCAACAGGGAAATTCAAACTGAACCACAATGCACTATCACTGCATACAAACTAAAAGGACTGACACTACCCAGTGTTGGCACAGGTACGGGGGGAACAGAACTCACACCACCTGTGGGAATGTGACAGGGTCCAATCACTTCGGAAAACTGTTGGTTTCTAATACAGTTAAGGTATACCTACTCTTCTACTTATCACTTCCATTCGTGGGAATTTATGCAAGAGAAATGAAGATGCGTGTCCACAAAAAGGCCTTGTACACAAATGCTCATAGCGGTTGTACCCATAATCATAAAGGAGAAACAACCAGGAAGGGGCATGAGGGAACTTTCTGCTGTAAGGGAAATGCTCTGTATATCCTAATTTGCGTGACAGTTGATGGAAATGCTCTACAGATCTCAATTTGGGTGGTGCTTACATAGGTGCATTTTTTTGTCAAAACTCATCAAGCTATATACACTTAAGCCCTGTGTATTTTACTGTGTGTAAAATATACCTTGCCTGTCCCCTCAAAAAACCTAAGTCCTGAAGAATGAGCAGAAATTGGCCTTGGAGAGGAGGAGGAGAGCAGCATTCCAGGCAGAAGGAAACTCGTTCGGGACACCGTTGGGGTGGGAAAGAGAGAGGAGCCCAATGTGTCTGGGGGGCAAGGAGAGGGGGCAGCAGATGGGGCAGAGTGGGACTGGGTCTCATAGGTCAGGTAAGAAGAAACAAAAAGGGTGACATAATCAGAAGCACATGGAGAACGGACTGGAGAGGGCAAGAGGGAGTGCGGTGAGACCTGCTGGAAGGTTTTACAATCATCCAGGTGAGAAATGGCAGGGGCTGGGCTAGGATGAGGGGTGGAGGGGAAAGAGTATCTGATTCACCTTGTGGAGGTAAAGTTGTGTTTAGTGAAATGTGTATTGCAACAAGATGGAGAAACGAGAGATCCTTTGTGGCTGGAGGTGGTGGTGGGTCTGTGCACCCTGCAAGAAGAAGGGATAAGGAATGTGGCTGGTGGTGAGCCTGGCCAGAGGGGTAGGGCGGGTCCTATGGATCACTCAGAGAAAACTATTCGGGTTAGTTATCTATTGCTGTGAAGCAGATAACCCCCAAATTCAGTGACTTAAAGGATTAGCCATTCTGTTAGCTCGTGGTTTTGCAATCCAGACTGGGCTCTGCTGGGCGAGTCTTCTTCTGGCTTTGCTGACGGTCTTCAGTGGTAGGTCGGCTGGGCTCCAGGCTCAGCCGGGACACTGGCTTGACTGAGCTCTTCTCTTCACGTGCCATCGAAGCCTCCCCTTCTCTGGGTGGTTTCTTCAGCAGGATAGTTGGACCCTTTCCATGGCAGCTCAGGTCTCCCGAGAGTACAGAGCAGGCGCTATAGGCTTTCTTAAGCTTAGGCTGGGTGCCGCCATGTTGTATCAATGCTGTATTGACTATCCTGTATCAGTTAAAATATGTCCCAAGGCCAACCTGGATTAAAGTCACCACACAGGGGTGACTGATGCACAGATCACTGCAGCCGCTCACTAGCCGTGTGACTTTGGGCAAGTCATTGAACGTTCCATGCTCAGTTTTCTCATCTTTAAAATGGGGATCCCACTAGCACTGACCTCAGTGTCCCCGTCTGGGCTGAAGAAAGTGATAGGTGGGAAGAGTGTGAGAGTGCCCGGCACTGGTAATGTTAATCATCACCAAAGCTCTTGTCACTGTGGCTGCTTTTGTTGCTGCAGAGATATGTTCCCTGAGCCCCTGCCCTGCCCGGCTCACCCCCCAGAGTCTTGCCTGGCCACACTTATCTGAAGGAAGCCCTGTCCCACTGGGGGGAGTGGGCTCTAGCTCTCCAGGCTAGGCAAGGAGATGGCCAGTCTGTCCCTCTCCCTCGCCATCCACTCTCCTTGTTTTCTTGTTGTTGATTAAATATGGGTCAGCTACTTACGTGAATGACAACTGTTGCCATGCCAACCAGAGAGCATTCTGAGGTGACAGTGTCCTTTGCCCTGCTCCAGGAGAAGCTGCTCCTTCAGCCTCTCCACGCCCTGCCTCTGCGCGCGCGCGCGCGTGTGTGTGTGTCTCCCACCAGTACCCTCAGGGTGACTGCCTTTGTAACACCTGCTTCCTGCCAACCAGCCTCTGAAGAGAGCAGGACACAAGGCTACTGAATCTTCCAGATAGGCTTAAAACCTTTTTTTTTTTTAGAAGATCCCTTAGATCTCCTTTCCACTACCCCCCATATGTATAGCATCTATCAGTTGAGAAAATGCACAACAATGAAAAGTAACTACGGATTCAGTAATGCTTTTAAATGAACGTATTTTATTCATCCTCCACAGCATGAGGAATACTGATACATATATCTGAAAGGCATGTAATTGATTCCGATTTCAGGCAATATTTGGCTCCCTTCATGGATTCATAGCCTGCTGCCTTGCCTCCCACTCCTGGTGCAATTCTGGGGATCTCCAGGGTCCTCTGTTCAGAGATCAGCACCCTGCACTATCCCCTGCTGAGGGGGTCCCTGGACCTGCATCAGGAGCGTCTCCTGGGAGCTTGTTAGAAATGCAGGACCTCAGGCTCACTCCGGACCTACTGATCAGAATCTGTATTTTAACAAGATCTCCAGGTGGTTCTTATGCACATTAACATTTCTGAAGACTGATTTCATATAGACTGCTAGGGTCACTTAGATAATCAGTCAATCAACCAGTTGCAGAATGCACAAGCTTTGGAACTGGCCGAAAGAGACAAACAATAAGCAGATGAAATACGTAGTATACTACATGACAGTAAGAGCTAGGGAGCAAAGTAAGTCAGGAAAGATTTATTTATATTTTTTTATTGAGGAAGGGGGATGGAGAGTGCACGGTGGGGTGGGGGTCATTTAATAGGGTGGTCAGGAAAGGCCCTGGTGTAGGGAAGCCTGCAGTGGAGACCTGAAGGAGGCGAAGAGGTGAGACAGTTGGGGAAGAACAGCCCAGACAAGGGGAACTTAGCAAAGGGTTTGCAGCTTTCTGGAAAGATCAAATCCCTCAATAGGGTAAGCTGTAAGTGCAGCAGGCGGCTTGTGACTGAGACATGGGGGGCAGGGGGGAGATGACTGTGGCTGGGTGTCCGGGGTCCCCTGCAGGGTGGTGGGACTGAGCTGACTGTGTGTCGTAGCTGATGGAGACCTCATGTACGTGGAGAGGAGGGGGGCAAGCGTGTGCGGAGAGAATGGTGACCCCCAAAGACTCAGAGGTGGGTGTAGACACGTGACTTGGATGACGACAGTTCATCCTCAAGACTTAGCACCAACACCACCTCCTCTGAGAAGTCCTCCCTGACTTCCCTCCCTTCACCAAGACTTGCAAGGCCCCTTCCTCTGGGTGCCACGGCTCCTCACGTCCACGACAATCGGCACTCGTCCCATCGCGTTCTATCTCTATTTATACACGCGTCTGCTCTGAGACACCGTGCATGCCCTCAGGGCACGGCGAGCCTTATGTTAGTGCCCAGCCCAGGGCTGCCACCAAGGAGTTTGGCTGGAAGGGGAGGTAGGCCGAAGAGAGGACTGGGCCAGATTGGAGCTGGGATCTGGGACAGTGTATCTTGCTGTGCTGTTGAGATAGTTTCCAGGAGAACTGGGGGCCTGAAGGTCAACTGGGAAAGATGCCATCAGCCCCGGCGCTGGAGGGCGGACGCTTGCCCTAATCATGCGCAGGGAGAGTGAAGAAGAAAGGAGGCAGGAGAGGGACCTCACGGAGAGCTTGCACCCTTCCCGCGAACATCCCACCATCCCCCGTGCATGGTTTCCTCTTACCCTCTGGGGAGTGACTTTTTGATGATGTTCCAGACACTGGGATTTGAATAATAGCATTAGTTACATGGTAGTCCAATGGCTATTAACATACATTAGTGTCTGTAATGCAACCTGGAAGTTTGTATACAAATAGGCAATGAGGGTAGGACGCCAGGTGAACAGAGCCGATGCTTTTATCACGGAAGGCTCAATTCGTCAGAGCTATAAAATCACGATAATGGTAATGATGGGCCTACGTTGTTGGAGCACATTAAAATCAGATTAATTAGTTAATTTAAAATAACAATACCCATTAAGATCATTAGAAACACCTCCACTCGATTTAGTATCCCAGCTGTAAACTTCTTGTAGCTTTTCACAGGACCGTCTTATTCAGACTGGTGAGGCTGAATTTAACAGCCTGGTTTGTAAAGCTGAATTTGAGGGCTTACCATTTAAAGTAAACTTTTTTGGGGTGCCTGGGGGGCTCAGTCGGTTAAGCGTCCGACTCTGAATTTCGGCTCAGGTCGTGATCTCAGGGTCGTGAGATCGAGCCCTGTGTTGGGCTTGTGCACTGGTGTGGAGCCTACTTAAGATTCATTCTCTCTCTAATTAAAAAACAAAAAACAAAAAAAACCCCCCAAAACTAAGCATTTATTGAGCACCTGCTGAATGCCACACCCTCAACCTGGCCTGGGAATGTACAGAGGAATACGACAGGGCCCTGTCCTCAAGGGGCTTGCCTTTTATCGGGGAGACAGTCCTGGGAGTGGTTAGTGATTGCTCAGGGTGGGGGCCAAGTGCTGGGGACTCAGAGGAGGGAAGGACAGCTTGTTCTAGCTCCAGGGGGCCTGGAACCCAGACTGGCTGATAAAAACCATAGCTAATACTCATTGGTACTGCCTGGGATGATGACTGTGGAAACATGGATATAATGACTGAAATTCAAGATTGTCAACTTGTGTGTTCGTCACAAAGCAGAGAAGGTGGAGAAATATGTGTTGGGGGGGGGCGGGCACAGTTCTGGACTCTTCTCTCTTATCACATTCACTGTCTTCAAACCAGCAAAAATTGCTTCCGAGCCTGAACCTTCCCCTTGGTGAATAAAGGCCAGGATGACACCCCAGAAGGCCCCAATTTCTAGAGGGAACCTACCAAGGGAGTGGTAGGTAGACTCACCAGACTCCTGCTTGCCAGGATCTGGTTAACTATATTTGCTTCTGGGCGTGTTTTCCAGATTTGCACCCACCTCTTCCTGCCAGGACTGAGAAGTGAGGGAAGGTTGTGGGTTTAGGGAATGGCCGGTGCAAAGGCCCTGGGGTTGTAAAGGGTTTGCATGTTCTGGGCCTATGGGAGGTCAGTGTTGCTGAACTCTGACAAGGTAGAGATTGGCCCAGTGTGAGGTCAGAGAGGACCCCTTGAGAAGATTTGGTTCCCTATTCTCAGGGCAATGTGGAGGAACTGCAGAATTTTCAATACGTTAATGCATGATAACATTTACATTGTAACAAATATCCTTCTGCATTGCTGAGTGGAGACCAGGATTGGAGGTAGACTTCCTGACTGGTGCTGTCCAATAAAACTTTCTTGGGTGATGGCACCGTCTATGCCTACGTTGTCCAATATGGTGGCCATTCATCACACGTGACTGTGAAGTGCCTAAAATGTGACCAGCACACCTGAGGGACTGAGTGTGGCTAATGAATTTAAATTTAAATAGCCCCCTGTGGCTAGTGGCCAGCCTATTGGACAGCACAGCTCTAGATCCTTCTCTCTTGTCCCCAAGTCCTGTTGATAACTCTACCTTTGCTCTTATCTCTTGTCTCACTAGGAGGCTGGTTGAGATTTGCTGGGTCAAAGGAACACACACTTACAAGAGTTTTTGATTCCTATTTTCAAGTTGCTTCCTGAAAAGGTCTACCAGTCTTTTCTCCCACTGCAGTGAGCGGGGTGGAGAGTCATTGCCCCTTATCCTCACTGACATTGTGTGTTATCTTTTCTTTGGCCTTCTCCAGTCTGGGGTTTGGGGGCGGGTCATTAAGGAGGCGATGCTGAAGGCAGTCTCTATATGCCTCCTCTGAGCTCTGCCCGACTTTGCCTCCCCACCCTTCCCCCTCCCTAAAGAGTCGCTGCAGCTCACAGATACTCTCAAACCCATTTCCCATTTTCCAGAATTTAGGAAGAGAAAACCCATGATGTTCTCTTGGATTCCCAAGGCATGGCTCAGCCCTCTCTGCTGGGCAGGAAGAACCCTGGCACATTCCAACCCCACCACGAGGACAGGGTGAGCTTGCATCTCTGTTTCCCTCCGCAGCTCTATCCACGTTGTATTTTTGTCTCAGCATTATTTTTCAATTAACAACCCTGATCCTCTGGATTACAGTTTCTCATTTGCCAGGATTATTAGTGAAAATACTAACAATAATGATAAATATTTGCTGCAGCCCTCTGCTCTGCCCAGAGCCCCTGGTCTGCCCACTCGGTGTAATTAAAAGGCAAGCTACACGGGCAAATAAAAAGCCCGGATACCCCCTCCAGCCTCAGAGAGGACACGAGAGGATCATGGACTCCAAATAGGCCATTAATACTGGGTCAGAGCCACCAGCAAATACGCAGCAAAACAAATGAAGCTCAAGTGCAAAAGAGAAGCCTAATAAATCTTGCCCAAAGCGGCTTTCACTTGGGGCCCTAAGCTGTAATTAGGGGGAGGAGGCAGCAAGGAGCCAGGCTCTGAAGACCTCACATTCTTTGCCTTGGCTCTGAGAGCTGATCCCTGAGTCCCCCAGTGGAGGGCCGGCACCTCAGCGGCTTCTCTCCTACCATTCTGATCCCGCTCTGACTTGCCCTCCGGGGCTTCCGGGACAGCCTCGCCCTTGCTCAAGCCAAGCTCAGGAATGCATGTCTTCGCCCCATTCTCAGAGCCCCCGCCCGGCTGCCTTCCCTCCCACCGCGTTTGCTTGTCCCCTTTGCACCTTGCTGCCCTCCCTCCCCTAACACCTGTCCCTTTCTCTCCCCCTCTGTACCCCTTCCTTTGGGCAAAGCAGCTCTCCAAAGTCACCTTCCCCAGCAGCCTGTCCTCCTGCATCCCACCCTTTGCAGACCACCCGTTCCTCCACGTGGGGCCTCTCTGGGTTCTTGGAGGGTGTGGCTCCACACTTGAACTCTGCCCTTGAATGACCCGCGTGACCCTCTCTCTGGTCCTCGGTATCCCCATCTGCAGAAAGTCGGCTTCCTCATAGCCGCGTTCCTAGGATTAAATGAGATATTGTATGCAGAAGGGTCTAGAACAGAGTCAGAGGGGTAGGAGGTGTTCAACCAAAGCTAACTGAGCCAACCTCCAACCTGTTCCTTTACCACTGGGACACACAGTTTGCACGGAACACTGTATTCTCACACTGCAGTGAGTATGTTCCTTCTTCCTCAGACTGGGGGTATTTGTCCTTCTATTTGTCCTTCCTTATGAGAACTAGGATAGGGCTCTGGTGCTGGGTCTGCCAAATTCTTGATATAAGAGGAGGTGGGTGAATTACGAGGATGTGTCTCCTTTCCCCTTGTCCCTGGGAAGCTGCCTAACCATGCCTCCAGCTGGGTGGACCTCCGAGAGACCTATTTGCAAGAGTAAGAGGGCTCTAGGTGACTTGCTTCTGGTCTTCAGGCCTGAGTTTTGGGCAGCACTTTTCTTCCCTGCACCCCTGAGAGATTAAAAATAATTCTATTTCCATAACTGTATGGTCTGAGCTTCTTCGGAGCACCCCAATCCCTGCCACACACACACAATTTTCTAAAGGGCGGTCGGTGCTCCCTGAATCTTGTAATGCTCAGCCTGCCTCCTGCAATTGAATCACGGGGTCTTTTAACCTTGGCTAAGAAAGCTGAACACGATCTGTATTTCTAACAATAGGGAGTTTGTTAAATAAATTATAGTGCCATGAGCACATTTATGATGTATTTTCAATGCAAAAAAAGTAGGTTGCAAAACAGTATGTAAAGTAAGAACCTATTTTGGTTAGGGAAAAAAAAAACCCCTCAACTATATACGTATGGGCAGGAAATTATCTGGAAGAATATACACCCGAATGTTAGCAATGCTTTTTGTTTTTTCTGGGTGGTGGGCTAACGAGGGATTTTGATTTCTTTCTTTGTGTGTGTCTGTCTTTTCCGATTCGTTTACAATGAGCATATATTTCTTCTGTCTCAACTAAATAAACAAATAAAGAAAAGCACCACCGGTTCTCTGAGGCCTCGTTTGCATACATTTGCATGCCAGCCCATCAATGCCATCCATCACAGCTCTATGCCATCAGCCTTCCAGAATGGAGGAGGCCCACATGGCACCATCTCACCCCACCTTAGGAAGACCCTGGCACCCCCGTCTGAGCGCCCGAGACCGGCCGGCCTCCCCCACCCAGCCCTCTGTCCAACCTCCCATCCTCGGTGACACCAGCCCAGAGGCAACAACAGTTCTGTTGTCACATTTCCAACCTCGAAGGCGTCTTGCTTCCGCTCCGTTGGCAGCGTTTTCGTGTTATTCTCACTGCTTTGACCTTAAGTGGCCGATTTTCCTTCCTTTCTCCCTCTCCTTGTGTTCCTCCTCTCCTCCCTCCCCTCCTCTGTCTTGGCTGCGATTGTCTGAGCCCGGCATCTGAGCTGTCTGGAGCTTGCCTCCTATTTTTGTACTTTGTGAAACCAGGGGATACGAAGGGCCTTGAGTACAGCGTGGCTCGCGGTCCTGTGACAACGTGTCTGTCTCCTTCCCTTGGCTGGGGCCCCGTGGCATCGCAGAAATGGTTGGGAAGCATAAGCGGGGGGAACGACCGTGCACTCTCTGTCTGGTTCAAGTGTTATCTGATTTTCCAATAGGTCCCAAACTCTACATGCACACTTGCATGCACACTCGCGCACATGCACACACGGGACTGAAAGTCAGCTGGGAGGCATCGCTGTTCTTTCAGAGACACCTGCTCTGTTCTGGGGTCCATGACAACCACCCCCCAGCAGGTCACAACGTGTGGGGCATTGGTTATGTCCTTGTCGGAGATGGCCGAATTGATCCCCAACACGATCGATGGTCAAGAAGAGGGTGGGCCCTGAGACCTCATTGCTGCCCCTCACATTCTCATCCCTCCACTTCCCAGCTGTGTCACCTTGGTTGAATTACTCAGCATCTTTATGCTTTGATGTCCTCATCTATCCCTTAGGACAAAGTAGCCCCTGTCCCCTAGTCTTCTTTTGAGAATTGAATGAGCTAACGAGAGTAAAGCCCACAGAACAGTGTCTGATGCTCAGGGAGCACTCGACGTGAGCTGTTTCGTGGTGTCAGCTTTCCAACGAGCCTGGGAAGTGGGTGGTACAGGGTGGCCATTGCGTCTGGAAACCTAGATTTATCAATCATTGCACTATCAATAATCCATCTGAATATTGTATATTCACCTCTGTTTCCAGGCCTACTGACTGCTCTATGTTTTACCCCCATTCCACCACGGCTGGGGGGGGTATAGAAAGATTTAGATGCATTCCTTGTTGTGCTGGTGAGCAGTGGTTGGTAGGATTTGCAGTCTTTTCTGTGTGGTTCCAAGCCCATTGGAAGTCCCCCGTTGGCCCAGCCTGGCTCCCCTCGCCCTGGAGCTGAATTCTCTTGTTCTGATCTTGGGGGAGGATCCTTCTGTTCAGCCCTGTCCTCGCGGTGAGGAAGCCCCCTGAGATGCTGAGGAGAGGGGACTGGGCGTTTGGGAAGCAAGGTGGAGGACCGAGTGAGGGGTGGCATTTCCGAGCCCAGCCAGAGACGCAGGCCGGCTTCCCCTCTCTTTCCGCACAGAGTCAGTCTGCACCCGGCGGAGAATCCACCTGGGTCTCAGCGAGCATTTGCGGCCCAGCTGCTTGTCGGGCCAGACCATCAGCCCCGACGGAGGTGGCTTTGTCTCTGCCGGGTCTTGCAAGGCGCCAGCCACGCTGTCCGCACTGAGCACACCCCGGCCAATACCAGTGCTCACCATTGTAGCGGGGCTGGCTGCTGGCGGGTGAGGCCGGCCAGCCAGGTGGTTCCTCCGGTCTGTTTCTGGAGGTGAAGATGCAGGGGGGCACTGCTCCCCCAGCACTGGGCATCGGGGCCATGCTCTCACGGAGCCTGCATGGGCCTGGCCCCTGGTGCCCAGCCGGCAGGGCCCTCTGGGTCTGAGAGGCCGGCAGACACTCCAGCTGCCCCGTCCCTGCGTGACAAGAAATGCTCCTAAGGCATTTCTCCCTCTCCTTCCGGCTTCTCATCACCTCTGAGGCCCGCCAGCCAGTGTCCGCACGGCCCCTGGGAGGGGGGCCGTCTGTGCGGAGTGAGGGTGGAGTCCGGGTCTGAGTCTGTGATTACGTGTGGCCCCAAAAGCGAGTCTGGGCTTAGAGGGGAGAGCCCAGGTAGAAGGAGGGGGCTGGCCGATGCTGGAGGCTGGTCCCCAGAGGGCAGATACTCCCCGGGGCCATTCTCCAGCTGCTGCCTGGCTGACCCTGCAGGTTCCCCTGGGGGAAGGGCGGGGCGGGGGGGGGGATGCGGCAGTTTCTCTCTCACTGCCCAGGGGACCGACCAGGTGCTGCAGCCTGAGGACACAGCAGATTGCCCTCCTGCAGGAGAGGCTGTTGAGGCCCACCTGGCTCTCCTGAGTCAGGCGGTGCCCCCGGACACTCAGGTCTGATAGAAAGACTCACCTGTGACCTTCTGCGGAGGGCTGTTCTCTCTGAGATGCCCTGTGGGGTGGCCCACAGCCAGTGATCCACTGATGTCGGGCGCAACGTCCCCAGCTCCTTGTCCCTGGGGAAAGAAGACATCGGTGGTGCTATTCACATTCTAGAGCTCCCAGTGGGATCGGTCGGAGGCGAGACCCTGCACTGTCTTGGCCCGCCTCCCCTCCCCCATCCCTCTTCCTTCCCAACCTCGTGGACTCCCCTTAAGATCACTGTCTGCCTAAGTCACTTGCACAGGGACCACGCTTGCGGGCTCTTTTTCCCACTGTCCTTTTTTTTAGGAAAAAGAAAACCTATTCCAGCTTCTGGAAAGACAGAAAACAATCCCATGCATTTTCAATGTTTTCAACTCTTGTTTCTGTCCCCAGTCCTAGTCACTCCCCAATTCCTAGATGCCGTGGGCTGACTTGTGTCCCCTCAAAATTTGTATGTTGTGGCCCTAAGTCCCAGGACCTCAGAGTGTGACGTCTTTGGAGACAGAGGCTTTCCAGAGGTAACGGAGCTAGAATGAGGCCGTTAGGGTGGCCCTAGTCCTGTCTGACTGCTGTCCTTCTAAGAAGAGGACATTTGGGCACTCAGGGACACCACGGTGGCACCTGCAAGCCAAGGACTGAGGCCTCAGAAGAAACCAACCCTGTGGACACCTTGATCTTGGACTTGCAGCCTCCAGACATTTGAGAAAATAAATTCCTGTTGTCTAAGGGGCCAGCCTGCAATACTCTGTTGTGGCAGGCCCAGCAGACACCAGGTGAGACTTCTGTTTGCCAGCCCCAGGGGTGAGATGGCGGGGGTGACTGTGGGGGCGGGGGAATCAGTTAAGTGTCTGCACCGTCCAACACCACGTGGCCCCGGGCAAGTTCCCTGCTTTCCTTGTGCCTCAGTTTGCTCATCTGTAAAATGCGACACTGACAGCAACCACCTCCCAGGGTGGTTACTAGGATGTAGAGCAGGGACACTCAGTGCCTGGGACAACTGTCCCAGCCCCAGGCAGTCCCTGTCCCTGGCATTAGCTGATACCAGCAGGTTCTGAATGCTCAGGCTGGAGGCCCTTCCCATCCCAGGGTGAGCCTCTGTGAAGGTCAAGGACCACTTTCGAAACACAGAAAAGCATTTGGAGGCCCCCAGCCCCAATGGACTGTGGCCTGGGTCCGTTCACACCAGGGAAGCGCTCGGTGAGCCTCTGCACGGCAGGACGGGCCGCCCTGGTCCCCAGGAGGAGGGTGAGCCCTCCCTCAGCAGGAAGCCGCCTTGGGGGAGCTCCAGCTTGCAAATCCCAACCCCTGGGTGTGGGGGGGGGGGGTCTCCTTCCTGACACTCGCCAGCCGTGCCACCGCTTTGCCTCTCTCTGAACCTGACTCTCTTCGTCAGGAAGTAAAAGGTGCTACCAGGCGCCTTGTAAGGGTGAAATCAAAGTTTAAGTATCTAATAATTACAAACAGAGAAGAGCTATTTGTTGATTGCTATTTATTAAAGTAAGTAAGACGTACACCAGCCCGGAGAACGTGCTTTTTGGATTTTCCAGGCTGGGAGCCTTTTCAAGCAGTGCTACACAATTATTGACCCGGCATGTTCCTTAGTCCCGCGGAATCACCGCTCAGTTCCCCTCTAGCCAATGGATTCAGGATGGCTCCTGTTCGGTAATTATATTCAATAAGGGCCTGTCAATGTAATTTTCTGTCAATTGTCACTGGGTCCCAGGGGTGGGACAATTGACCCAGGGGCCGCGGGGTCTCTGACAGTGGCGGTGCCCGCTGCGGGTGGGGGGCCAGCCTGGGTGCAAGTGATGGGGCTCCTGACCTGCGAGCGGGTGGGCTCCGCAGCCTCCTGCCGTCCCACTCGCGGCAGTGGCCTGAGCGGGGTGCAGAGGCTGCGCCCACGACGGGCCCGTGCGCTGGTCAGAGCCTGTCCCCAGCCGCCCACGCGACCCCCAGCACCCAGGAGCCTGTGGGGGGCTCTGGGGACGATGACGCAGGCCCCGGGAGATGCTCCCTCTCTGTCGAGAGAGAGGCCAAGCTGACACCAAACTTCAGGCTGGGATTTCCACACGAGCCCCACTCTGCCATGAGCACCGGGATGGGCCATTTACCAAGTTGCCTGAGGTTTTACTAACGTGCTAGCCACCACGGGGAGTAAATCCAAGAAGTCCCCGTGGTTGAACCATTGGCCTTAGGAACATATACGTTGTCTCTGCTCCAAGTGCCCCCCGGCTCTGTGACGCGGCGTCAGACCCTGTCACCCCTCAGCTGTGACAGGTGCTAAACCAGGATGCTTAGATAATTAAATTATATTTCTGCTGGGCCTTGAAATGCACCAGGAGGCTTTTTGGTTTCTCGTTGTTGTGTGTGTTTTTTCCAGCAGATTTGTTTCCCTGATTTTATCTTTCTCTGAATAATATGGAAATGAGGTTACCGTCCTGGGTTCATACCCGCACATCGAGAAGCCCTCATCCCCGAGTGTGTTGGGTGGGGCTGGAGGAGAGCCACCTCTTGAGCAGGAACATGGGAAGTCGATTGCTAAAGAGGCTGAGTCTTCCTGCATGCCACGGGCATTTCCACTGCCCTCACGCTAGGTTATACCTCCTTCCTCACTACGCTTCCCGAGCCTGCCTTTTCTTCTGCATAGTTAGTCTGTCCAGGTTTCTTCTGCGTTATTAGTCTGTCCGGGGCTGTTAGAACAAAATGCCACAGACCAGGGGAGTTACAGACAACAGAAACTTACTTCTTAGAGTTTGGGAGGCTGGAAGTTCACGATCAGGGGTCAGCACGGTCAGCCCAGGGCCCTCGTCCGGGTTGCAGACTTCTTATTACATATGGTGGAAGAGGTGAAGGAGCTCTCTGAAGCCCCATTTATGAGGGCGCTAATCCTATTTCTGAGGGTTCCGTCCTCATGGCCTGATCACCTCCCAAAGGCCCCACCTCCTCATACCATCACCTTGTGCATTAGGTTTCAATCCGTGAATTTTGGAGAGACACAAACATTCAGACTATGGTACTATATATATATATAGTGAGCACTCTCCTAGCAATGGTGTTCTAAGTTGAAATGACGCATGCAAAAACCAATTACCAGATAGGACCAAGGTTCTTGTGGGGTTGCATTCCTGCTGAGGGGTCTGATGCCCACCTTTCCTAAGAAAGGCCATGACCTCAAATTTAATTGCATGACCTTGGGGAGGTCACTTTACCTCTCTGGGGACAGGACGCGTATGTATGATTTATAGGTCCTTTCAAATTCTGTGAATCTAAGAATCAATTCTTGACACTCCCGTCATGAATAAAGCTCTCGCTAAAACTTATATAAATAGATTAAATAGGCCAACGACATGAAATTATATTTAATATGATTCATCATCATAATGTGCTATATACAGAGCTATCTCTTTTCTCCCTAATGCTTGCCTTACTTTTATGGCAACACAAGGGTTAGGAAAGGCAACCACTGAGCAAATATCCTGTGGCTCCCCGGGGAAAGTCTGGCCATTTCAAGCTGCGGCAGAAAAGCAAATGTTATGTGTGTGGCCGTGGCCTGGGTGTGGAGCCGTGGCCCGGCCCACCCACTCACTCGCCCCCAGGTGTGGACACTGCCTGGTCAGTTAGGTTTGCTCGCCGGGCAAGGGACACACTCTGGACACCAGTTTACAGCACTCAGTGAAGACTCGAACTCAGTACCACTGAAAGTGCAAGGGGGCGCCTGGGTGGCTCAAACGGTTAAGCGTCCGACTCTTGATTTCGGCTTAGGTCATGATCTCAGGGTCGTGCAATCGAGCCCTTTATCAGGCATCTGCTCAGCGGGGTCTGCTTGAGATTCTCTCTCTCCTCTCCCTCTACCCCTTCCCCCACTCTCGAGCTCTCTCTCTCTCTAAAATAAATAAAGAAATCATTTTTAAAAAAAGTGCATGGAACAGCAGAGCACCCAGATTTCGTGTCCTTTATTCTCTGTGACTTTGGCCCCATCACCTTACCTCTGCAAGCAGCGATTTCCTCTAAAATGGAGTGAAAAAGCCCTACCTACCCACTTGCCATAGATGGGTGATGTAGAGATTAAATGACATAAATCCTGTAAATTGCAATATGCTATGTGCCTGGCTCGTGGGATGGACTGAATGTGGTTATCCCACCCCATTCTTCAGTGCTGTTCTTGGACAACTGAAGCTACCCACGATTGAGATTACAAATGTCAAATCCACAAATACCAAGGGTCTACTGTATGTATTTATGCTTAAATTGACTGTTCAGAAAACACAAAGTAGGTTCAGCTCTCTCCGTAATCCCTTTTGCTATTTTTATACTGTCCCAAGTTAAAAATAAAAACAAAAACAACATTGCAAGCAACGTTCAGGAGAGGTGACCAGGCCCACTGGGCCCCCATGACATTTGCAGTCTGAATAACCAGCAGGGCTCTGTCCCTATTTGGGATGCACGCTTTGGGCTTGAGCTGGTGTAAGTGCACGCGCGTGCGCACACACGCACTGATAACTCGCTGCTGAGAGTGTGCCTGGAAAATTAACTCCCGTTTCCTTGACATAGTCCTGCTCTGCTTTCCAAGATGAAAGACATATCGCCTCCCACGGCAGCAGCCTCACTCCCATCTGATGAGGGCAAGCGGCGAGGCCGGCAGAGAGCAGAGGGGGGGTGTTGTCAATGAAGAGGTGATCAATCCTCCAACCACCCTGCTGGCCCCGCGTCCACAGGGCCCCTCCCAGGCCAGGGCTGGGGAGGGGGCAACGTGTCTTCAGAGCAGGCAAGATGAAATGGTTGAGTCTTGGATCCATCTAGACAGTAAATTTTTTGAGTCCCTATAAGCTAAAATCAATATTGGCACAACTGTGTGTCATTAAACACTAAATGAACATGACAAAGCCAAACGGCTGCCTATTAAACAAATGAGTTTTCTCTGCGCACAGGCACAGCAGGTTATTAAATTCTTTATTACAGGAACATCACCATTTGAAGGGGGTAAAAATACGGCTTTATGAGTCATCTGTATGTATGTAGCTGCATGGCCTTCCTGCACCCACCCCCAAAGACACTCCGGCTGTCCCCGACCTTCTCCTCCCACGGGGAGAGGCAATTTCTCTGAGCTGTTGGGAGAGGCAGACAGAAAAGGGGGAGGTGACACCTGGTGACACTCACATGTCAGGAGTCTGTCCAATCATTGCTGATTCACTCAACATTCAACCGACACCTACTATGTGTCAAGCATTCTGCTGGGTCCTCGGGACATAGTGGTAAACAACCTGCAAACAAACATAGTCCATTTGCCCGAGAGTCCCACCTCTTTAACATATCAGCTCGGATACTTGCAACTGCATCTCAGGAGACCCAGCTGCCGGTGGCCGAAAAGCCAGGGGTATTTCTTTTTTCACCTAACAGAAAGCCTAGAGGCAAAGTGGTTCCAGAATTGTGTAACGATTCAGCCATGTTATCATGGACCCAGGTTCTTTCCATATTCATGCTCCGCCCTCTCAGTGTGACGCTTGGCTCCTCATGGTGGCAAAAAGGCTGCCATAGCTCCAAACATCTTGACCTCACACAGCCAGAGTTAGTTTGTACTCCCACATCTCATTGTATCAGGAGGTAAAACCTTTTCTATAAGCTCCAAAAGGTTTCCCTTCAGGTCCCACTGGCCACAGGTGGTGTATGTGCTCAAGCTAATGCTAAGGGAGGCAGGAATGTGAGCCTCGTGGATGTGAATGGTGGTTCCCAGGCTACCTTTGCTCCCCGAAACAGGTTTCTCTCTCCATTGTCCAGGCATCTGTGATTCTCTTGGACCCTTATCTGCTAGCCACCCCCAGGTCTGCTTGCTCTGCTTTGGCATTTCTCTAGTGCCTGGCTATGCTGGATATTCTCTGTCCACTGTTCTCAATCTCCTCTCACCTTCTCCACCTTCCTCTGTGCTCCAGGGCCTGGCTGTCCCAGAGATGTCAAGGCGCAACTTTGCTTTCTGTCTGCAAGGTGGGACAGGCGGGTGGGAGGCACACTGGTGATCAGAGGCGAGTGGAGAGGCAAGTGGGGTGTTTGTTTTCCCAGCTTCCTCCATGAAGTTGCCGGGGTTGTCCTTGTCCCTCTACGGAGGCCACAGCTCCTGCAGGACTGCCCTCTGCCACAGCTACTCCCGCCAAGATGCCCCTACCTGCTTCCTCCCCTCGCCGACCAGACATGCGGTGCTGGGGTACCACACCATCCCTTTGGGTCTTCCATAGGTGTGCCCTTTCTCAAACTCTCCCTGAGAGCCCTCTCTGAGCGTGCATCTGTCTCTTGCCAGCCCTGGCTGATGGACTGGCCCATAGACCAGACCCCCCACCACTTTCCTAGATACCTTTGACCCATATACGCTGATCTGATCTGGCCTGAGATTCTGCTGCCCTCGGGAGCTGGAGGAGGGAACTAAAGGGGTACAGGAAGGAGAAGAAAGAAGATTTGCAAGGATGGAAAGGTTAAGCAGATGGATGGGACTCTTTCTGAGCAGACCCAGTCTGTCCCTGGGGGAGCATGCAGGGCTTTGTTCCCCCACTGCACTGAAGGCAGGTGCTCCAATCAACCTGGCGTGTGCCCACTGGGATTTCTGATTGGCACTACGAAGTCACCCGTCTTCTCTGCTTCAGCTCAGGTTTGCTACCCCAACCCAGCCAGGTCCCAGAAGCAGCGATTCAGGACTCAGACAGCACTTTCTGTACATTGCTGCTCTCAAAATCCACAGTAGCCAAGTAAAGTAGACATTACGGTCTCCATTTCACAGATGAGGGAACTGAGCCCCAGAGATGTAAAGCATCTTGCCCAAGGTCACACAGCATTTCCAGCACAGCCCGGGCCAGAATCCTACCCCTGACTTCAAATCTGTGTTCTTTCCTTGTTGCTGCAGTCCCTGGTCCCTGCTCTGAGTAGTCAGGTTCTAAACACTGGATTGTTGTTCTGGTGAAGTAGGACAAAGAGGATCTTTTCTCAGTTTGCATTACAATATGTTAGTACACATAATTTCTTCAATTGTTCAGTTTTTCTCTAAATCTTTTCAGTCTTTTGGCACCCTATCAATACTGAATCTCATATAAGACAGGATAAGATTTAGCACAAAGTCACAGAGTTAAATCCACTCAATCACAGTGTTCCGCACAGATTATCAAAAGGCTTCTCTGTGCTTTATGCCCAGATTAGTGGTTTGAAAACCATTCTTCCACAATTGTGTTCAGAGTCCAAAAGGTTAACCTTGACCTAGGATAGAGAAGTAATCTCAAATCCTGGCATGAAGAAACCAGTAGTGGCTCAAGGAGCTGCTGTGTTGAAGAGGACGTGAGGCTGCATCTGGACTTGGGGAACAATGTCAGGGCTCCATTAGTTATGCCTGCCACAGGCACAGGAGTGGGGCTTGTCGACATGCTTGGCATGTATTTATACATATTTACACATCCTCACCCAGATCTTTCCTGCTGGCAGAAGAACAGAAGCCGGTTTCAACCCATCTGGTTTGGGCACTCCTTAGAATGTCGAAGGTATAGGAGACAGACAAAATTGGCCCCATGTCCCCTGCCTGTGTTAAGTGGCTATCGTGGTGGCATTAAAGATGATCACATAATATTATTTAAATGTTTTTTAATAGCCATGACAATGGCCGAGTTCCAACTGCAGACCTTGACCACTACCTAGCAAAAGGGCAATTGTTTGGCTTATAGGATGAGAACATAGTTGGCATGGAGCCCCCTCAGCCATCCTTGCTTGCTGAAATTCAGAGGAGAGTCTCTCTGAAGGTGACATCACAGTTGGCGGGGTGCAGAGGTGTGGGCTCTCTGCTGGAAGATGAAGGAAGGAGGTGGGCTGGAGAGAAGCCCTGTTACCCAGGCAGTTTATGAGCACATGGAAGCAGTAGCCCCTTCTGGCCCGTGGGAATGGCATGGGCTCGCTCTTGGGGGATGTCCTGCCAGGGGCAGAGGGTCGCGGCGGGGGGAGGGTGGACAGATGAGAGAATGTCTATCATGACTCGTCTCCTGAGTCATTCTCCCAGTGGCAGTAACAACATGTCCCAGCTCTTAGAGGGAAGTATGTAGACTCGATGTATGTAGTGTGTAGGGAGGGTGTGAGCAAGACAGTGAACATCTCAGAAGGGCCTGCGGGGGTGGGGTGGGGTGGGGTGGGGTGGGGGCCAGCGTCAGAAGCCTTGGGATAATAACAGGGGATGCCTTCGAGAATCTTAGAGAGCGGTTGGTGCTCCTTCGACTTTTAAGACTTGGTGCAGCAGCTCAGCAGGGACGTTTCCCCATGCTCCATCTGCCAGTGATCTCCTGGGGACCCTCCCTGCAGTCTCTGGAGGGAGTGAGTCATCCTGCAGGCTGACAGGATGGGGCCTGAGGCATCCTGTCTCCAGCCACTCCCCTGCCCGTCCCATGTGCTGGCTGCTTCCGATCGGTCTGCAAGCCCTTCCACGCCTCCTTGCTTCTGTGCGCGCCATCCCCTCCGTGGGAAGCCTCTCCTTTCCTGGTCTACCTGCTCTTCCTGGCCACATTGCCCTGCAGGGCTTCCCCAAGCAGGGGTACCCCTTCCTCGTCTATGCGCCCGCAACACTGCGTTCCGGGGCTGAGCGCACGGTGTGGGTGTCGGCTGTAAACTGTCGGCTCGCCTGTGGTTGCTGTCACGGTATCCTCACAACAGCCTGGTGACAACGGGGGCTCAGAAAGGATTGATGAACTGCCCACCATCCTGCAGCTGCACTGGTCCTCCAAAAATGAAAGAAAGAAGAAAGGAAAGAAAGAAAGAAAGAAAGAAAGAAAGAAAGAAAGAAAGAAAGAAAGAAAGAAAGAAAGAAAGAAGGAAAGAAGGAAAGAAAAAAGAAAAGAAAAGAAAAAGAAAAAAGAAAGGCTGATTGGTGGCATTTGCCAATTTCCACGGTGTAAACATTCTAATAATAAATATTCCAATAATGGCAATTTCACACTATCAGCACTTTAACCGTGGTCTCACATTATTCCTGAAAATTCGGTGATTGGTTCTTACAAGCTGGTTCGGGGGAGTGTGAGCTGGTAGGAGCTGGTACGAGTCGGTATGAGCCAGTTCTGGTGTGTTTGACTGTGACCTCATTCTCCATCTGCAGGAACCAGGCTGCGGGCTGCTGAAGAGTCGGACTGGCTTTTACTAACACTATCCCCTGGCGCCCAGCCCTGAGACTAAGGACCCCCACACTGGAGCTAAGTAGATACTAAATTAAGGTTTGTTGCAATGAGACGGGTTTCTAGGCTGGAAGGCCGCCTGGTCAGAACTCCCTCCCCAGGACACTGCCTCTCTCCTTCTCCCCTCAGTTGGATGCTGTCCGAGAGGCTCAGGTCCCTGTCCTGAGGTTCACCAAACAGGAAGAGAAGGAAGAGACAGAAGCGGGGCTAGGAAGGGGCCTGGGCTCAGGCCTGGACGTGGGCTGTCAGGGGCAACAGAGGCCTCTGGCCTGGGAACAGGTGGCATGTCTGGGCACCGGCAGGAGGAAGCTTCCGGAGAGTGGGTGGCGAGGACAGGTTCAGACCACGGTATCAGGTGCCTGGGCCCGTCACCCTACCGGACGCTTGTAAGACAAGCCGAGGGGCTGACACGCCAGGCAGCTGACAACTTGGCTGTCACACTGATCATGCTGGATCCACCTTGAACATGTATGTATACGTGTGTGTGTGTGGAAGGAAGACATCTCTCTCTCCCAGTAGGTAAGCTGGATCTGAGATTTTCTTTAGTCCAGCAGAGGTGGGAACAGGATCCTCATAGTTGACAGTAGTGATGCGAATTAGTGTTGACATGTGTGTGACAGGCCGGCACCGGGAGGGAGGACTAGAGAAGAGCCTTCCAGAGTGCGTTGGGTCCCCACAATGGGGTCCCTATGAGAGGACAGACCCTGTCCAGGGCTGGCACTGTCCCTGGAGCCAGGTGAGAAGCACACGGAGTGGTGAGCCTCAGTGCTGGCCGGGAATGTGGTCCCCAACCTGGCGTGTGCGTTAGTGTCATGTGGACCTGTGACCAGAGCAGTCCCACGGGGAGCCCGGAAAGACCCCACTCTCAGAAGGGTTTCATGGGCTGCTGTCATCATCGTGAGATTCTCCATAATTTTTGAACATGGGGCCGCTGTGTTTTCATTTTGTGCTGGGCCCTGCAAGTGATGGGGCAGGTTCTCCCTGAGGGGCTTGTCAAAATCCACGTTGCTGAGCCCCTGCCCCAGAATTTCTGCCTCAGAGGGTCTGGGTAGGGCCAGAGAATCTGCATCTCTGACAAGCTCCCAGGGGCAAATTTTGAGACTCCTCTGAGCCGGGGCTGAGCAGCACCATGGGATCAGAGAGGAAAGGCCATTCAGACAAGCTCCGTGGCCTGGTCAGAGGGTCCACGGAGTCAGAGCTTGAGGGGGTGCACCAAGGGAAGCTCAGCACCAACCTTTATTCTTCAGGAGACCAGATAGCCAAGGACAAGTGCTGACCTTCAGCAGAGGGGAGAATTAAGGGTGAGCATGTGAAAAATGGTGTAGTTGACCACAAAGAGCAGGCCTTGGGACTAGTAGGCAGATTGGGGTAAAAAAAAGTCTCAAATGAGCTGAGTTTTAAGCCAAATCAAGGGAAACTGAGTCACGTGAAGCAACATACCTGCACCTGCCCGTGGGCTCAGGAGAAAGTTGCTTGACCAGAGCCTCTTGCCCTCCAGGAAAGAAGGTTGCCCAGCTATTGATGGGATCTGTTGGATGCTTTGAGCCAGGAGACTAGACAGTGAAGTGTTTGAGCTCCAAGGACAAGGGAGGGTGGCATCCTGGCGTTGACCCACAGACCTGTGGATAGGCCAAGGAGACTTCTGCCCGGAGGAGGTCCTGAGGCTGTTCTTCCAGACATTCTCCAAATGGAATGCTCTCTCACTGACCTGCATTGGGGCCTGGAATCCCACCAAGGAGGCACTATTTCTTCCATCGAAAGTAAGGGGTTTTAGCCCGAGATTACGGACTCCCCGGGAGTCAGTGAACGTGCTTTGGAAGGTTCATGGGCTCCACTGAAATTGTTTGTGAAATTTAGTGTTCTATTATATGTACATTTTCTTTCCCTGGGGAGAGGGTTTGTAGCTTTCATCAGATTCTCAAAGGATTCTGTGACCCCCTTGAAAAAGGATTTATTTAAAGAATTTGTCTGAAAGGGGGATTATCCAATAAATGCTATTGGGATAATTGGCTACCTTTTGAGGAAAAAAAAAAATAAAGCTGGATCCCCACCTAACTGCTTCTACCAAAATACATCCCAGATGGATCAAGGATTTCAGTGTTAAAGAGAAAAAATGATGTAATGAAAGTTAATGGATAAAATTTGAGTAAATATATTTATAACCTTGGTGGTGGAAACCAGTTTTCAAAGTGGGACACAAAATCCAGGAGCCATCTAGGAAAAGATTGATCAAGCTAGTACAGAAAAACTAAAACTTTAATGTAGGGAAAATAAAGGCAAGGGACAAACTGAGGTCAAAACACAAAGGGCAAACTGGGAAAAATAATGAGAACCCAAATCCAAAGACAAGAAGCCGATTTATTCATGTACTCAGAGCTCAGACTCCCATAAAGAAAAAAAAAATCGAATAACCAAAGCTAAAGAAGTAACAGGACATGGGTAAGCAGTGCACACGAAAAGAAATATAATAAATGAATGAAAAAAAGATGCTCAGCAATCCACTAAATAATTAAGGAAATGCAAATGGATATCGAAAATGGGGTTACCATCTTTTTACTTTGAAGACTGAAATTTATACTAAATAGTGTTTATTTTGTGGATGTTTTATATTATATTTAGTCCTCCGTATCTTGATATTTAGATCGCATCTGGTTCTCGGTATTATAAATAATGTTGTCAAGAACAGTTTTGTAGCAAATCCATGATTATTTGCTTAAGATGAATTCCTGGAAGGATCATCAACATTTAGCATCATGTAGCGGATCTAATCATTTTCCAAAGCGATTAGAGCAGGCAGGCTGGAGCCAAGGCCGCCATGCAGGGCTCAGAGCCCTCCTGGGAATGGCAGCCCTGGATTAGGAGATTGGAAAAGAACGGTACAGAATGTTCACTGAGCATTTATTACATGCCAAGCAGTGTGCTGGACCCTTCCGCATTGATCAGGCATCTTGTTTAACCCCACAACAGCAACAGGAAGCAAGGAAAATGTCTTTAACAAGGAATGGATGGATGGATAGTAAACTGCAAAGGGCGGAGGGAAGTTGCTCTGTTTCCCTCCAGCCGTGACTTCGTGACTTCGTAGGTGCATTTAAATGGACCACCCACGCAGACCCTAAGCTTTCAATCACTGGCCTGTGCACACAAGCTTGCATACTTCTCAGCAACAGGAAAGAGGCTTCTGTGTTCTCTCTGGTCCCAGAGAATTGCAGACCCTTTCCCATCTAATTGCTCTTCTTAACCCTTCTATGGGTCTTCCCCAGCAAAGCCAATACCTCTCCCTCTCACACTCGATCAGACCAGCTCCCGCCCCAGATCACACAATTAAGCATAGCCATAGTCTTGGAGAACAAAGAGCAGGTCTGATGTTACCTTTTAAGTAAGTAAATTCTAAAGATCCAACAAAGTTAGAAGGAGTTTGGAGGCTCAGAGTTCATTTTCTAAGAGGAATCACTCTTCCCAACCAGAATTGTGTCTTCAGATCTTCTGTAGCCAAAGGAAATAAACCATGAGTCTGGAAGCAGCCCGTGTAAGCAGAGAGACGCATCATTCCATCCTGCCTGTGACGGACAGTAAGTCACTTTCCTTGCTCTGCTATTACTCTAGAGCCATCATTGGTTAAAGTTATTCTAAAAACATCTGGCTGTTCCTAAAGACGTGGAACACAAGGAGAGCTAGGGTAGAAAGTGCCAGAAGACTTATACAATATCCATATTCTTTGATCCAGCATAATTTCACTCCTATACATTTATCTTAAGGAAATAATCCGATTTGCACAAAGATCTACCTACAATATGTTCTTCGCGGCATCTTTATACTCCTAGAGAACTGGAAGCAAACCAAAGTCCAATAAAGGGGACTGACCAAGAAAATTAATGTGACTATTAAAAATCATGCTGCGGAAAAGACAGTGATGGGGCCGGACGGTCACAATATAACCGTTAGTGGGCTGGCAGGGAAGCAAGCTAGAAAACACTATGCCCAATATTAGATATTTTAATAAAGAAAAAATATAGGGGGGACAGAAAAGTCTAGAAAATCTATGTACCCAAAACATTATGAGTTTTTCTCCAGGTGATGGATTTAGGGGCAGTTTTTCTTTCCCTTGTGCTTTCTGGGTCTCCACGTTTACTGCATTGAGTACCTATTGTAATAAGAAAAACCATTTTTCAAAAGAAAGGTTGTCTGACGGATCCTTTGGTGGGTGCTGGGAGGTGGGCAAGGGCGCAGGGCACCTGTCCGCCTGGGTCCAGGGCGCAGGTGGCTGTGGGGACTGCTGGGCCACAGGAGAGGGGTGCCAGGCTCACAGATTCGTCTCTTATGATCACTCTTGCCTCCTTGATCCACTGGAGACAATCAGGGTCTCAAACACCTGTTAGACACGGTGTTTGATGAAAGATCGCGCACCTCGGATTAGTGCTGGGTTGAAAAATGACCCACGAGTCCCCAGAGACAGAGCAGAGCTGGAGCAGAGCTTGGTATTTATAACCCGGTCTCCCAGCCTGGGCGCGGACACCACACAATTCTGACAGACGATTCTCATGAGAAACTTTCCGTTTCCATTTGATTATGGGCCCATAAACACAGATTGCAACTGAGTGGAGTTAGGGCTCTGCCGGCATTGGACCTGCCAGGGCTCGGGAGGCCTTTCGATGGCTCCGGCGTGCCTGTCACCTGCTGGAGCCCCAGGCTACTCGCGGCTCTGAGCACCTGCCCACAGTTATGCTTGAGCTCTGATGTGGCTGTTGCCAGGACCCAGGTGCCTCTGTCTCTCTGGTCACCTGGGCGGGGATGCATCTGCCCCCCGGAGCATCCAGTCCTTCCCGGCTTTGGGTGGTAGAGTGGGTCCAGATGGTTCTAGGAGGCTTTGGCCAAGTTTGGTCTGGGGTCTACATCCTACCTTTTCTCTTCTTCGCTCACTCATTCATTCACTCACTCATTCGTCCGTCATCTGGCACTACTGAGCTGCTGCCATGGACCCAGAGACAGCAGGCAGGTGTAAGGATACAGAGACTGAAGTCCCACGGCTGCCCTAGGAGCCCCACTCCGAGACCATGTGGTGGGCATTCACTGAGAGAAGCTCCGGAGCTGAGCGAACACGGAGGAGGGAGAAGCCACCCTGGGCTATGAGGGAGGGACACTGGCCGCTCAGTCCAACAGATGGGTCCCCAGCACCTTCACCACCCCAGATCCCATGGGGGTAGATTTGAAAAGTGGAACGACCTGCACGTTTCCTACCATCTTCCAGCTTTATAGGCTAAGATTGTGTCTTCTCCCTCCAGTGACGGGGAAAAGATTAGGAATTGCTTCGGGACCTTCGAGCAAGGGGACGAGATGAACCCATAGCAGTGACACCTAAGGGGTCTTGAGTCTTCAGTTGGGATTAATTCAACCAGTATGTTTGGGCCCTGGGCCCAGCACTGTTCGAGGCACTGGGAAGCCTAAAAGGCCAACTGAGATCCAGTCTGAGGACCCAGGGAGCTTGCAGTCTGCTGGGAAGAGAGACAGAGACCATAGCCAGAGAAATGCACGCCTGTGTATGTGTCCCGTGCAGAGAAGCTCCAGGGGTAACTTCAGGCAGAGAAGAGGGTGAGCGGCGATGGGGCACAGGTGTGTTTTATATACAGGCAGAGGGGCTGACAGCTGGGACCGTGGTGACAACAGAAGTGACCGGACTCTAGATGCATTCTAAAACTGGAGTGTTCAGAAAAGGGGGTGAAGAAGGGAGATGTGGACGAGGATTCTCAGGGTGCAGAGTGGAAATAACAGGAAATATCACTTTGAACCCGCACCCCTGTCCCAGGGCTCCCCACATACCATCCCGACATCACAGTCCCTTACCCAGTGCTAGGAGGTGCCGCGCTGTCTGTTTTGTCCACCCGTGCACCTGTCTGCCTTCTTTGATGTACATTTGCACTGTGCTCTGTGTTGCGAATGCAGCCCTGAACAAGAAAATGCCTGCCCCCCCTCACCAGTGCGAACCCCAGTGCAATGTGCTTTGGCTCAGAGCTCGGGGCGCCCTCCCGGTCCCGGGCTCAGACGCCAGGCGATCCAGCACCACCGCGGGGCCCCGATGCCGTGCTCCGCAGTTCGGGCTCCTTCTCCATAGAAACGCCCCTGCCCTCCCAGCGTGTGTAAGGCCTCCGGCCCAGGCGTGGCTCGCACCAGCCTCGTTTGCAGACCAGCTGCTGGCTCTCTGCTCTTTCATCCCGGTTCCTGGGAGGCCCTGGCTCTGCATCCTTCACAAACACATCTGGACTTCTCCAGACCACATGACAGGAACATCTGCCACCAGAAAGAAAAGGACACAGCGGCCCTTTTGTAACTGCTCCTAAATGTCTCCAGCCCTGGGGGCACTTGCATTTGGGTGATAGATTTAAGGACTTCCAGTATGTTTCTAGAAGCGTATTGTTGTCTTCTGTGGTCCAGGAGGCAGCAGGAAGAAGGGTATAGCACAGTGTGCAGAGACCACGGGCGCTGAGCAGAAAAGCTTATGCAAATCTTCTGTCCCCAGTGGCGCTTAGAATGGGACAGGCCCACAAGGAGGGCAGGCAGATACCCACTGTACCCCATGGCCTCATGGCCTTTCTACCTGCCCTCAGCTCCATCTCTTGGCCTGAGGGCTCTTTCTGAAGCCCTAAACGTTCGCTTTGCCAGAAGGGGGAATTATCCTGCTCTTCTGGAGCAGCCCTCAACAGTGACCGAGGGGACTGGGTGTGTAAATGCCCCAGGGACCTTGTTCCTCAGCTGCGGTGAGGCGGAGTCCTCCACCCTCCAGGTCCCGACATGCCCGCAAGGTGAAGCTCCAGCCGCCCAGGTGGGGGCCGGCTCGGTAACGTGCTCCTCCTGCTGCTTTCTCTCCCCTGCCTCACGTCCCCCCTCCCCGCTGCAAGTCCTGCATCACCTGAGGCGCACCTGATCTGCCATCAGCACCTGCTTGTGGAAGAACCCAGACGGAGCCCAGTGATGGCAGATGTTGGTGGCTGTGAGCCCATGGGTTGTTGTCACGGCAGTTCAAACAGAAACCAAGAACCTGTGGATGTTCTGGGGCGTCAGAACAGAGGAGAGACACCGTGGGGTGGAGATGACCCACTGAAAGCCGATCCCCTTGTTCAAGGACCAGCTCGGAATGTGACTGAAGTCCAGAAAGGGCTCCTAAACAGCCCGTTTAGAAGGTGCAACCCCACAGCCTCAGAGGGCAAGAGCTCGCCTGGCTTCTCCATTTCCCCCAAAGCAGATCATGCTTCTTTGTTGGAATTCGAGGCCATTTAATCTCCGATTCAGAGACTTGGGCTGGATTAGGGAAACACATTTCGACACCGGGTATCACTGGATTGAGAGAAAGAAGTGTCGGCTTAACAGCAACCGCATACACGGACATGGGTGCGGGGAACTGCGGGGTTCCCGAGCTCCTCAGCCTCAAAATACAGCCGTGTGATTGTTTCGTGGATAAGCTCAGCATATGCCACGGCCCAGCCACAGGACCACGGAGTCAACCTTCTCGTTTTACAAAGAGGGAGACCCAGCCCCAGTGATTCCACTGTCACTTGCCCTTCACCCACACCCCCAAAGCTCACTCTGTTCTTGTGCTCCTTTACGAACAAGCTTTGCAAATGTTCCTAATTTCTTTCCATCGTGATAGCCCATTTCTCGCATCCTTTATGGAGTGTTGGGAATGGCCAACATGGGGGAGCCTCTCGTTCGCCATCCCCTGAAAGGGCAGCATGATTCAAAAGAGGGTGGACAGCAGAGCAGACACCCTAGCTCTCATTTGCAGTTGGTTGGAAGGACAAATAATAAACCATTGAGACCGAGCTCCCGATACCTTCGGCTTTGCATCCTCGCCGGGCACGGAGGGAAGCCTGGTTCTCATTTGAACAGATGGGGGACCTGCTTGCAAATACTTCCTTAGATACCCACTAACATACAACATCCTGTCCTGGGTGGGTGGTTGTGACCCAAGAGACTGAACAGACCTCAAAGAAACACCTGCCACAGAAGTAGTGGCCTTTGTCTTGGCTTTGAAAAGCTAAGACACCATCTCTGTCACTGCCTCTTTGTCGAAGCATGCAATTTTTTTTTAAAGATTTTATTTATTTGAGAGAGAGAGAGAGCATGCACAGGGGGATAGGCAGAGGGGGAGGGAGAGGGACAAGCAGACTCCCTGCTGAGCATGGAGCCCGACACGGGGCTCGATCCCAGGACCCATGAGATTAGGACCTGAGCCAAAATCAGGAGTTGGATGCTCAAAGACTAAGCCACCGAGGCGCCCTTGCAATTCTTTAAATAAGCAGGTTGGGTGTAAGGTTCTGAGAGCAAGAGGGAGAGCCCCATGCCAGCTTCCCTGCTGTTCTGCCCAAGAGGATACGGGCCGAGGTCTGGGGGCAGAAGATGGGATTGGGATGGGCAGCATGTCAACGCATCAACCCTGGATATGTCACAGCCATGCTTGGCCCTGGGCTCAGGCTGAACATTTCTCCATGAGCTGATGCAGATCTGAGAAGGCATCTTGACCAACCAAGCCATCTCTGGGACCCAGACTTGAACGGGTTTCTTCCCAAGGAGAGGCAGTCGACCCCGTTCCCTCTTTACAGTAAGACTCTATTGCAGTGGGAGGGAGAGCAAGGTGGGGATACCACTCTGTAGAGGATCCCCAGAATCATTCATGGGCATTCACTGAGCACCAGGCCAAGGATCTGTGCAGAAAGAAAGCCTGAGACTCCTGATGCCCTCTGGGACAGAAGTGGCAAAGAGCCAGCAAGATGTCCCCATTCCATCTCCTGTGCCCCAAGCAGACACAGCTCATGGTATTCTGATGTTCAATGGGGATAGAGCCTCAGAATCCTTCTTAACACCATCACCCTGGGAGAGATTCACACTGAGATCCAGACCTGACACTCAAGATGAAACTTATTTTCCACATTTGTCCTGGGAACTTAGAGTTTAAAACCGGTTCATGGACACAGATAAACCTGTAACGGGTATGCAGATACTTTGATAAAAAGTGTTTAATGATGATTACAGCAGAGATGATCATTCCCCTTGCTTAAAAGTTAAGGGCTTGTGCCACACTGTGAGGCTTTAAATCAGAGTATTACATGATTCGTGTCCCTGGACTTGACACAGGGCCATCCTAGTTTGAGTTGGGAGGATATGGCGATCTTCACTCGTCTCTCCCTAAGAGCCCGAGGGATCACTGTCCAAGATACATGGTCTGGGTGGAGAGCAAAGCAGGTAGGACCGAGGTCTCTATCCTCTAGTATCTCCCCAATCTGCTCCTGCCTCTCGCTCTCTCACCTAAGCTTCCCTTAGGCAGGTGACCATGTAAGCTATCATATAATCTAGGAGGGAGCACGATTCATAATGACACCAGAACACTGGCTATAAACGGGAGGCGCCCCAGGAAAACAGGGATGTGATTCCCATGCCCCCAGGCCCCAGGCTTTCATATGGGGATGTGTATTTGTGTGTCCCGGATTGTGTGTGCGTGAGGGGCAGGTGTGCTACGGGGCAGTAAAAGGGAGCTCGTCCTCTTTCAGCCTGGGGTCAGTCCCTTGCACAACCCTGGGTCCCTCTGGCTTCTCCTGCCACTTCTCTCTCCGGTGTAAGGGCGCAGATCGATGGAGCTGACAAAGCTCCCAGGGGCTGGAGCAATTCATTAAGCCTCTGCCCAGCTCTCAGCACAAGCCCAGCGCCTCTGCAAGAGCCGTTTAATTGCCACTTGAATGAGTCGCTCCCTTCCTTCTCTCAAATCCAGATGCTGCTCGGAAGTCCTGAGAGAGGGAATGTGGAGAGCTGATGGAGCTGTCTGTCCAGCAGGTGAAGCCCCCGGTGCTCGGCCGGCCCAGGGAAGGCTCGCCCCTAGCTGCTTCTCCCCGATACGCCCACTTGGGATCTTGTGCAGTTACAGAGGTGTGCGACTGTCACCCCCCGGGAGGGAATTCTGAGGTCTTTGAGCCCAGCTGAGTGCCCAGAGGTGAAGGGGCTTCCTGGGGCCTCAGGCTTCCTGGGAGCTTGGCTGGCCTGGGAGGGGGCAGGCGGTGCCAACTGCAGTCCTGCCAGATGTCATGGGTGGAGGAGACCCAGATGCTACCGCTGGCCATGCAGGGCACGGGACAGAGGGCCGGACGCAGCCAGGACCGGCTGACCTCGGAGCCCTGTTCTGAGCAGCCCTGTTGGAAGAACCGGGCAGAAGACTCTCAGAACCAAGCGAACCTGGAACCTAGAAACCAACGGCATGGAACCGATTGCACAGAAAGCCTTTCAGAGGGCTCGGGTGCTAGAAGAATCGGGCTGTCCCCAGGCAGTCCCCACAGGAGCCGCCAGAAACACGATGACCTGCAAACGGCCGCTCCTGAGATTCTGGACCCGACTCTGTGACAGACTCAAAGGCAGCGCCCGACCCTGAGCGCTAACTGTGCCCGCCACCCCGCTCACCCTCAGCCACGCCACGGAGGAGGCCACGCCACGGAGGAGGCCACGCCGTTCCGCCCAAACGGCCAATAATGCAAACTTCACTCCTATCTGTGAAATGCATTAGGATTCCAATTTTCAACAAGATTTCCCTTCCTAAACCTGCTTGGCTTTGCAGACACGTGTGCTGTGCTTTGCCTGCCGGCCTGCAGACAGCAGGGTGAGGGCAGAGGCTCTGCGCGCCGGCCGAGAAGGGGAACCCAGCAAGGAGTCCCAAGTTTCAGGTGACTCCGCTTTGGGAGAACTGGGAATGGGTGAAAATATGAACTTGGCATGTGTGCGTGTGCACACGTGTGTGTGTGTGTGTGTGTGTGTGTGTGGCAAAAGACCCATGCACGTTGGGGGACAGGCCACGTGGAGGCCCAGCCCACTGACGATGAGCCCAATGATGCCCAACAATTGCATGGATAACACCTTCATCTTCTTCATGCTACGGTGGTCCAACATTCTTGCCCATCACCTTGGCCTGTCTTGTGCTCAACCCTAATGGGTAGGTGCTATTATGGCCCCATCCCACAGATGAGAACACTGAGGCCTGGAGAGGTTATTAATAAGATCCAAGAGCTAGAAGGGCTAGGACTGGAAGGGCTGTTGCCTGCCTTTGGGGCCCCCCGAATCTGCCACACCTAGACAGAGTAAGGCTAAAGTTGGACAAGCTTCCAGAGAAATGGGTTTTCAGCCCTGAAGACTGCCGTGAGGGTGGGGCCCGTGTGCCCTTCATCCCCCAGGGCTGGTACTCCTTTCCCACGCTTCGGAGAACAGGATGGGCTTGGGCCACACGACAGCACTGCACATTTATCTGTCCTCCTGACAACACGCTCAGAGAAGGCGGCAGGCTACTGACTCATAGGCCAGAGGTTTTTGGTAGACGTCCCAGTGCTGGATCAATATGGCAGCTCTGTCTTCACCAGCTCTGTTGGTCCCAGCCAGAGGCGTGAACCAACCTGCTGGGTGCCATGGGCCCCTGGGGTCACTGCTGTCTTCCTGGGCACCCCAGGACCAGGGCACTGAGTGTGGAGGGAGCTGGACGGGGGGAGAGGGACATGGGCTTTCTCTCTCTCTGTGGAGAAGTACAAAATCCGCTCTGTGGCAGTGGGTGGCCGAGCCTGGCAGCTGCCAAGTGAACACCAGGACGGCAGCAGGTCACAGGCGGCTCCCCGGGCCCCATGCTCTCCGGTGCCCACTGAACTATGGCAAGCGTGGGCGCTTAGGCCAGAGCAGAGCAGGCCTGGCCTCCCTCCCCAGAGCCCAAGTAAGCAGACATGGGAGGGGGACCTGTGTGGGGCTGGGAGGGCAGCTGGCCAAAGAGCAGGGGGAGAGAAGAAGGCTAGGGGATGACAGAAGCCCACGTCAAAATGGCTTAAGAAAAGCCATAAGGGAAGGGATGATTCCTTCCACTAAAATATCCACATCTGGCTGAATCCAGGAGCCCAGATGATCAGGGTTTGATCTCTTGATTTCTCAGCTCTGCTTCCTTTGGTGTTGGTTCCATGCTCAGCCAACTGAGGCAAGATGGCAGCCTTGAGGAACAGAGTGAGCTTTCTTCCCTTAACCAATACAAGCCAAGTTCTGGGTCTGACTCTCATTGGCCTGACATGGATCTCATGGTGATTCTTGAACCAATTCTGTGCTCACTGATCGCCAGTTCTGCACTGAACAGGATGGGAGAAGGGTGATGTTGCCCAAGGCCCAAGAATGGGAATGGATCTGGAGCCCAGATGGCCCAAGGAGCAATCACAGCCCATTAATGGGGCCCGTGTTAACCTGGATGGGTCAGAGAGCTGGCAGTTCTTGGTTGGAGGAGTGTCCAGGGAAAGCCTGTGCCTGGGGTGGGGTGGAGCGTGGAGAGGTGCCCACTGAAGGTTTTGCTCAGAGAGAGGGTGGGGTGTCACCATAAATAAGCCTGACAGGCCCTGACCTATGGAGGGTGTCAGATGGGAGTTAATGGGTATGTGGAAGGGACAGGGGGTCCACTTGTTCCCTGGGAACATTTCACTAGTAGGTGGATGTTTCCACCTAACAAGTCCCACCAACAATAGCTGATATTTCCCTAGTGTTTAGATACCACAAGGCTTTCCATACCGTGTCTCCTTGGATCTTCCCCATCCTCCTGCGCAGGGATCCCAAGTTATTCTTGGGATCTCCACTTAACAGGTGAGGCAGTGTATAGTAGATAGACAAGGATCCTCTAGGGCCAGCCTGCTTGGGTTGGAATCTGGGCTCTGCTGTGTGATTTCACACCAGATGCTCAACCTCTCTGTGCCTCGGCTTCTGCATTGGTAAGAGGAGCTGAGAACAGTATCCGCCACATGGGGTACAGTGAGGCTGAGGTAAGTTGATGCACGTACAGTGCCCGGGGTGCTGCTTGGTACGTGGTGGGGAGGGAGATCTGGGACTTGTATCTTAGACCTCTAGACTCAATCCCGCAGCTGGGCCAACAATTTCCTGAGCCCACAGCTATGTGGTGAATGTCTCTGGAATAAACCTTTCTATGGAAGTCTCTGGAGCTCTTCCTTTTATTTTCTTTTTTAAGATTTTATTTATTTATTTATTTTAGAGAGTGAGCATGCATGGGCGGGGGAGGGGCAGAGGGCAAGGGAGAGAGAGAATCTCAAGCAGACTCTGCGCCGAGTGTGGAGCCCGACGCGGGGCTCGATCTTGTGACCTTGACATCATGACCTGAGCCAAAATCATGAGACAGACGCTTCACTGACTGAGCCCCCCAGGCGCCCCTCTGAAGTTCTCCTGGGAGCGCTCCTTCCCGCAGCCAGGGTGCAGGCAAGTCAGAGATCCTGTGGTGCCTCCCGGCTGATGTTTGAGGAGGGATGCTTTCCTTATCTTTAGCCTGGGGAGGTTTCAGTGCCCCCCACCCCAGCCATGCTGCGCCTCCACTGAGGTTCCAGAAACTAAGAGAAAGAACCTCAGATGCAGGTCAGAGGGCTCAGCTCTAGCCCCACCTCCTCGTGCTGTGTCGTCCCGTGCGGTGGCCACCGGCCGAAGGTGTCCATTAAAGTTAGATGTAAACCAGTGGAGAAGAAGAAAGGAAACCCTTTTGTTCCTCAGTCACACCCGGTACGTTTCAGTGCTCAGCAGCCACATGTGGCTAGTGGCTCCCGAATCGGGCAGTGCCGATTATGGAAGAATTGCATCCCCGCAGAATGTTCTACGGGGCAGCGTGAGCCTAGTGGTTAATCACGTAGTCACGTGTATGACAGACAACCCGGCTCTCGCTGAATGGTAGCATCCCTTTTTGGGTGGCGGGGGGGTGGGAGGTGAGTGTCTGTGGCAAATGGGCAGGTGACAGATGTCACGTGGGGACTCAGAAGTGTGGAGTGGGGCAGGGGCCCCGCTATATATATATATATATATATATACACACACTCTGTATTACATGATGTATATTACATAATCTATGCAATCTGTATCTAATGTCAAGTGTAGTATATTTTATAGGATATGTATCTCATTATATATATTGAGATTTATTATAAGGAATTGGCTCGCGTGATTCTGGAGGCTGATGCTGGGACTCTCCATGATCTGCCGTCCATAAGCTGGAGTCCGGGAAGGCCGGTGGTGTGGTTGGAAGGCTGAGAGCCAGGGAGCGGATGGTGTAGAGTCCAGTCCGAGAGGAAGCCCTGCAAGCCAGGAACACTGAGGGCGGGAGAAGACTGATGTCCCAGCTCCACAGTCAGGTAGAGGGGAGTGAATTCAACCTTCCTCTGCCTTTCTGGTCGATGGGGCCCTCAATGGATTAGGTGAGGCCCACCCACACTGGGGAAGGCCATCTGCCTCACTCAGTCCACCAATTCAAACGCTAATCTCTTCCCCAAACACCCTCGCAGACACACCCAGAAATAAGGTTTAGCCAGCTGTCTGGTCTGGGCATCCCCGGGCCCAGGCAAGCTGACACATAAGATTAACCATCACACTCTGTTCTATGACCTGGGCCCGGAGAAAAGGCTATAGAGAATTGAGCACCAAGGTTCCTGTCCTCTTCCTCCAGGGCCCACACTCTGGGCCTCCCCACAAACCCACCCCAGACAGGTGGGCCCAGGTGACTGAGTTCTGGTCTGTGGAATCTGGGCAGAGGGAGGCCCTCACTTCCAGGCCTGGACCCTAACAGTCTCTCCCTCCTCCTGCGCGGCCCAACCAGATGCAGACGACACAGGAAGGATTTTGCGCCCCAGAGGCCAGCTGAGAAAGCCCCCGGCCCAACAACCCACTGGGAATGGAATCCTGCTGAGAACCACAGAGTGAGCTGGGAAGGGGACCCTCCAGATGGGACCCAGCCCTGGCCATCACCTTGACTGCTGCCCGCTGAGACCCTGCAGCAGAGGATCAGGTGAAGCCACGCTCAGATTCCTGACCCAGAGAAACTTAGGGTTTGGGGACAATAAAGTCATTAGGTTTGGGGGAATTTTTAAATGCAGCAGGAGATAGCTAATATGCCATGAAAAAGAAGGTGTTAATGCAGGAGGGGAAACAGGTCCCGCAGCCGAGCAGTCAGGTGACTGGGGCTGGGTTGGCATGGACATGGGAAGCCGGAGAGAACAATGGTGCAGAGGCGAGGCGTGGGGTGCAGACCAGGGATGGCCAGGGGAGCCCCGGGGACCCTCTCGGGTGGGGAGGCCCTGTAGATACGTGGGTCCTCCAGTGGCCGATGACCCTAAGTCTCTGCTCCCGAGGCCGATGAGCTCTCTCACTCCACATTCTGAGCACGCAGCCAGAAATATTAAAACATGCCAGAGGAGAGACTGAAAAACAGGGCTGGGGGCAAGAGAGAGCTCGCAGCCGGGGAGAGGAAACCAGAAGGAATTTCTTCTTCCCGCTCCTACTTCAGTATGCTCATTGCAGAAGGTGCTGCGGGTGATAAGGAGGGGGAGGCGGGAGCCCGGCAGGCTTTGGGGGGAGGGGGTCACCTGGAGAGGGCGGAGACCAAGGCCGCCCTGTCCTGGGTCCCAGTGTTCTTCCCTGGAGGGGCCCCCTGAGGCTCGGATCCCCCTGCCCACCCCGTCCTTCTCGATGCCTGCTGCTGAGCAGAGCCCTGAGATTGCAGCCCCACTGTCCATCCCGGGGCAGAAATGTTTAGGAAGGGAGAACAAAATAAAGGAAAGCAAAGAAAGTGGCCCTGGGTGGGTGGGTGTGGGGAGCTGGGGCTCTCAGCCCAGGGTCTCAGCTCCACGGGAGCAGAACCCAGCTGACACTCCACCGGCACCCCCACCCCATTCTTGCACTCTGGTCTTGCTCTCCTTCTTTTCTTCCTTGGAAACTTCTTTCCCTTCTTTTGCTTTCCTGTGGCCAGCACCCCATTCATGTACTGCTCATCACCTCCCCACCCCATGATCACTGATGGGTTTCTGACAAGTCCCGTCCCCTCCTTCCCTCTATTCCCCCTCTTGGCCATCCTACCAGTAGATGGACTTCAGGAACACTGTTTCGGATGGATATATCCCCTCCCTGTTGAAGATGCTTCTATTCGTTCTAATCCATTGGCAGGATAAGCCCAGAAGTGTTGGCCTGACACGCAGGCTCTCATGTTCCCCTTCTTGTCGTGGCTTCCAAGGGCCACCCCTGAGCACCCACTCCAGCCGGCGGGTGCCTGCCCTGCATGCACCCCCAAGTACACCTTGAGTCTTGGTCTTTTTCCATCCCTCCGCCCGCCTGGCAGGTCCTGACCAGCATTCCCTACCTCTTTTCCTGGGCAGTTTCCATCCCTCCTTCTTCAAAATCCAGGTCATATCTTACCTCTGAGCAAATCCATCCCTGACAATTGAAGCCCTAAGCACTTTCCCTGTCCTCTGAAATTTTAGACAATTTTAGCCTCTGCAACTCATTTGTTAATTAATTATGCACTGTGCTGTCTCGAGACATTGTGGGGGTTTTTTGTTTTGTTTTGTTTTTTCCCTCTGGTAGCCTTGCACTGATAGTTAGCTCTTTGGGGGTGGTTTGAATTTTGCTTCTTTCTATCTTGGCTTTGTGTCGTCTTGTGATCTCCTTGGAGCAGGTGCCCCCAAAATGCCGCTGGCGTTCCCCACGGAGCCCAGTGCTGAGCATGGCCACTCTAGGGGTTCAGGGTGCTTTTGCTGGGTTTTAGTCTCGCCTTCCATAGGTCCTGGGATAGTGCTCTAGTTTCTCCACTCCTTCATTCATTGACATCTCCTTCGGGAAGGCATCTTTTTATACTTGTCTCTAAATGGCATTTACTCCTTGGGGTTCTATCCTGAGTCCTCTGTTTTTCTCATCGTCCTCTCTCACCCTGAATAATCCCACCCACGTTCTAGTGGCATCAGCATGTTCACCCCTCATTGCTTCCCTAAACTTCAGGTCCCTACAGCCAGCTCCCTATCGGACCTTGCAAGCTGCCCGTCCCACAGGCACTTCCAACCTCGCACGGCCCAAGCTGAGCCCACTATATGCATTTTCTCGGGCTGCCATCACAAAGTGCCACATCCTGAGTAGCTTAAAACACCAGAGATTTATTCTCGTACAGTTCTGGAGACTAGAAGTTCAACAGCAAGATCACAGGGCCACGCTCCCTCTGAAGGCTCTAGGGAAGAATCCTTCCTTGCTTCTTCCCAATCCCAGGGGCTTTGGGAATCCTGCGTGTTCCCAAGCTTGTAGCTTTCTCAACCCCAGTGTCTGCCTCCATCACACGGCCCCCTCCCCTCCTTGTGTCTGAGGGTCCACTCTTCTCCTTAGAGGGACACCAGTCCTCAGATCCTGTGTGACCTCATCCTAACGAATTGCATTGCCAAGATCCTATTTCCGAATACAGTCACATGCTGAGGTTCCAGGGGGCCATGAATCTGGGGGGACACTACTCAACCTAGTACACCCATTACCTCTTGTCTCAATCATGTCCATTTTGGTAAATTATACCCCAACGCTTCCGGCGACCCCGACACAAGAAGCCTGGGGGTTGTGCCGATTCTCTTCTCCTGGGTCCTGCTCATCTACACCAATCACTGACCACCTCCTGATACCTCCACTCAGTACCATCTATGGCCACCTGCTAACTTGCTGTCCTAGCCCAGGCTCTTGGGGTATGGGCCAGCCTTTCCCAATCTTCTTTTTCTCCTCACCTACCCCCCGCCCTGGGAAATGTTCATACCATAGGTATCCTGCACATCTATTTATGTTCTCTATATATCTATGTGCCTTTAGACATAAGAATATGGTATTTTTGCCCCTTCATCAAGAACTAATTTTGCCCTGTTTGGGGTGATGTCAAATCTGTCCCAAATCTCTGCTCAGACAGCACCCCCTCCCTTTGCTTGCATAGTAACGTCTACTTATATTTGGAGACTTGGGTTGAGGGTCACCACGATGAGGACCCCTTCTCCCTGCGCCCCCCACCAGGACATTGGACCCACCTCCTCACACTTGCTGGAGCTGGTCAGCCTCCCAGCACGGCGTCTTAGTGCCACATATTTACTAGTTTGCCAGGCTCTCAGCCAGGCTCGATGGTCTTGGCCGAGGACTATTTCTTCCCCGTCCCCACCTTCACAGCGCAGACGAACAGCACCTCTCACAGAGTCAGAACTCGCTGAGTGTTTCACTGGGTGGATGAATGAATGAGCGGATGTATGAAGGCTTCTCTGTGCTGTGTTTCCGTTGCGCAGCCACCTCGCTTGGACTCCGCCATGGCCACCTGACGCCAAGCACCTCCACAGGCTGTCCCGTTCCTACCTGCCCACCTATTCCTCCTCCACAGAGCCCCCTTTCTCCTTCAGGTGGGTGTCACTGTGCAGCCTCCCTACCCTTACTCCTGGTTGGCCTCTCTCTCTGTTTGAACTCTCCCCCAGGGGCCCCTGGCCCCCACCCACCCCTTATTTCCCTCACCCTCCACATTCCAGCTGAATCCCCGGAAACCTCCCCATGATGCTCTCCCGTCCTCACCCTCTTATTCTCCCCTCCCCCCACCCCCACCTGCAGACCTGCTCAGCTGCACAGCTCTCCCACTGCTTCCTCCCCTCCCCCCGCTCCCTCCCCCTCTGGGCACCACCCCCACTGGTGGGGGCAAGGCCATGGAGAAGTGCCTCTTAACTTTTGAGTGTGTGAGGGGGTGGGGGTACAGGAAGGGAGAGCGTCCACAAGACCCTGGGGCGGGTCCTGAGTCAAAGTGGGACCTTCTGCGCAGAGCAGATGTGCGGGTCATAGTCTCCTCCCCGCGAAGGGGGGATGGGTATAGCTGTGAGGTGTCACCCAGGTCAGCCTGGGAGATGCACAGTTGGGGCCCCTATTTCAGGATGAGGTCCCCTATGACAGACCACAGACACAGATGATACTGACCCACTGGGGAGAGGGTGAAAAGTCGAGAGCTTTGCGTATAAATGTCAAAAAAACAGCAGGACAAAGGCAAGTGCCCTTTTGGGAGGTGGAGGAGGGTGAGAAGGAGAGGTAGGGAGACTCATATTCAGTGTGGGTAGAAATAGAAGACCTGTCATCACCCGGTTGCTGCCTCCCCTCCCAGATGTACAGACCTTTGCTCTTCGGAGGGTCTTGCCAAAGTCAAGGTGTTGACAGGACGATACTCCCTCTGAAGGCTCTAGGGAAGAACCGGTTCCTTGCCTCCTCCAGCTGCTGTTGCTGCCAACATTCCTTGCCTGGTGCTTCTCAATGAAAAGCCCATGGATGGAGGCATGTGTCTGGTACCGTCTCTCTCCTATACCCTGCTGTGCTCAGCGACGATGTGTATGGATCTGCTCCTCTTTCCCTCCTCTTCTCCCTCCTTCTGGGGTCTGTGGGACCACTTGGGTTTGGAAAGAGTGCTCTAGGAGTACTGAGTACTGAGTATGCAAGAGTGAAACCTCAACGCACCCCATCACTCCATTGGAAGGGCTCCCATCGGGGCAACTGGTGTTGTTTTCAAAAGGACCCCTTGTAGTTCCCTCAGGTGTTGAGTCTCTTGGTTGCAGATGATGCTGCACCATGCTGGGGAGGGGGCAGGGGGCCAGCTCGCAGCCCCTTCATCTCCCTGCTCGTTTGCAAAGGAGGGAAATGTGCCCATCCTGGCTCCTGGGTCTCTCAGATGGAAGAGAGTAGCTGGATCCCTGCGCCCCCCAACTCCCGCCCTTTCCCCCAGAAGGATAGGATGTAGAGAAGGCTAGGGCGGACAGGTGCAGACCAGTGTCCTCCTGCAGACAACAGAGGCCATACTGAGATGGCCATGCCCTCATTCCATGCCTGGGGACGAGGTTTGGCAGGAGAGATGGCAACAGAAGGGCAGGGAGAGGGATTAGGAGGAGAGTCGGGGGAGGAGAGAAGAGCCACATAAAGAGTATAAAGTGTGCACAATGACATGAAGTCACAAGCACTTCAAGCCCCAACTTCTCTGACTCCTTGTGTGACCTTGGAGAAGTCCCGAAACTTCTCTGAGCCCCGTTTGGCTCATCTGTCAACCCGATTTAATAATTCCTCCCTAATAGGGTGGCTGTAAAGATCAATGGGATAAAGTATATGGATGAATTTTATAAACGTTCTCTACATGCAGAGAATTTCTATTATCTTGATCTTTATATCCTACCGGCTAAGATATAAACCCATGGTGATATTTAGAGGCTTCTAGAACAGATGAAGGTTGGTGACTCTTGCCACTCTAGGCTCAAGAAAATGGAAGGGGGGTTGCTGGCGGGACAGCATGGAGAAACCCCAAATCTATTCACCTGTAATGAAGGGACCGGGCGTGGGGCAGAGGCTCCCTAACCTGCCTTTGCTACTGTTTGTTATTCTTGGGAGGAAAATCCCCAACCTGCCTCTACTGGAAGCTGGGCTGTCAGGAGGGATGCCTTGACAGGATGATGGATGGTGACCGGGCATGGTTTCTGACACCACAGCACGTACTCTGCATTCTCTATCTGGAGCCACCAGCGGAAGGCTGCAAATAAGCTCTCCAGTTACAGGGATCCCTGATAAAATTCCATTATGGGCCCTGAAGACAATCACGCTGGATTCAATAGCGCGGCAGGCTGGGGAGGCGAGCGGTGTGGTGAGAGCCGAGCACTGCCACTGGGGAAATTTACCCCGAGCCCGGAGGCTCTCGCACCAGCTTTCCATAAAAGTCACCGGTCTGCGTGGAGACTCAAACCATCTCTGACATCCAATTGTCTTTTCCATTTGTGGTTTGGAGGAAATTACGTGGGCCGTGCTGCCGCCCAAGAGGCCGGGACCTCAGTGCTGGAGTCTATTTGGTTTTATTGAGATGTTAGGTTTCCCCCTGGGGGACGTGTCGATGGGAAGCCAGCTCGGTTGCCCGGCTCCCAGCTTGGTCTCTAGCTGATTCATCAGGACTCGCTGACGCCCAGTGAGGGATATAGAACTCCCTGCCCCTCAGAAATTAGGAAAACTTGGCTCAAACCCTCAGTGTCCTGCCTGCAGCCACCCCAAGCCACATTATCTGAGCAGACATGGATACAGAACGTAATTCGCTGGCTTCAGGAACTTTGTGAGTTCAGTAGACTTGAGGGATGCAGGGGCGGGGCGGGGGGGCAATCTTCCAGGCTCCGTGCTTCCCATCCCCCTGGTCCTGACTCTGCCCTTTCTCCCCTTTCCATGCAACCGATCAACTTCTCCCTGTCTTCTGCAGGGCGGTTCTTCCCCCCACCAGGTTCCCAGGTCCCAGCCTCTACCTCAAGTGGCCTTACCAAGGAATCTTCAAAAGCAAGGCGGGTCTCTTTCTAAGAGGAATCGTATCCTAACTGCTGAGGGAGTAACACAGCCCCCATCCCATGGCATGCGTGAATAGCTCACGTGTGCTGTTCCTGCTATGGGCCAGGCACCCTTGGAAGGATTTTCCATCTATTGACCCATTCAGTCCCCTCAGTGAGGTGGACGCTCTGCTTGTCCCATTTTACAGATGAGAAAACTAAGCCATGGGTAAGTCCCATGGCCAACGTCACACGGTAAACCCAGACAGCCTGCCTCCTGTCTTCTTGTCCTCATGGTGGTTACCCTGGGTGTAGCTGGGCCCCCGAGAGCCCTCGCCCATCCATTAGTGCCCTGGGACCCTCCTGGAGGAAGGGAGTGACCCTCACCAGCCCCAGTCCCACCCTGCTTCCTTTTAAGAACTTTGCTCCTGGTCGCCCCAACAGTGCATGGCTCCCAAGGGCATTGGCAGTGCGGAGTCAGGGCTGAGTGACCTGAGTTTGTATTCTGACCTTGCTCTTGGCTCCCTGCTCTGACCCTGGCTAATCCTTCGAGGAGAGAGAACATCCTCTCAGCTCATGCATTGGAAATGCCCATGCCTCTGTGTCCTCCTCGTCTGGGCAAATGAAGGGGGGTGGCCTGAAGTCCTAACGCCAGGACTCAGAATGTGACTATGTTTGGAGATGGGTCTTTAAAGAGGTGAATATATAAATGAGGTCATCAGGGTGGGCCTGAATCCAATATGACCAGTGTCCTCATCAGAAGAGATTAGGACAGAGACACACACAGAGGAATGACCCCATGAGGACACAGGGAGAAGGCGGCCATCTTTGAGCCAAGAAGAGAGGCCTCAGGAGAAACCAGCCCTGCCCACCCCTGGACCTCGGGTGTCTGGCCCCCAGAACCATCGGAAAATTAATTTCTGTTGTTGACCCTGCCCAGCCTGGGGAGCTTTGTTGCGGCAGTTGGGGCAGACCGATCCATGCATCCATGCCAGCATCCCCATCAGCGGGCCGCCGATGGGATGGAGCAGGAAATGGAGCGAGCAGAGCGGAGAGGGGAGGCCGGAGGGCCTGTTCAAACTAGCAAGATGCAGGTCCCACTCCTCTTGTTATTAATGAGGAGGATCAGTGAGGAATTTGGACTTCGGCAGGATGGCATGGGCTGGAAAACCACCATGTGGTGCCTAGCCCAGACCTAGCACCAGCTGCGCCCCCTGCCCACCTACTGGCACCCCGGCCTCTCCCCTCGGACCCCCCGGAATAAGGAGGACACAGGAGCCTTTCCTTCACGTTCTTATGTGTCCCCATTCCTCCGTCTGTCCATCACTGCTGATCTCTTGCCTCAATGGCAGCCCCAGCCCCCGCCCTCCTGTGCCCACGGCCGTCACCCACCCTGTTCTGCACTTAGCATCCTCTCCCAGCTTCGGGCCTCTCCCCTCCCCTCGTCCACATGGTCAAAGCTCCAGCCCCTCACAGCTTCAGACCCCCTTCAGCCCCCCGCTCCCTGGTGCTTCTGTCCCCCGCCCCCCCCAGTTCATCCCTGGCCCACAAGTGCCTCGATCGCATGGGCTCAGTTTCCGTATGTGGGGATGCTTTTGTGCTCTTTTGGAGCACAGGGTGCCTTCCTGGGGCTTCACCACATCTGGGCCCACTTGTTTCTCAAACATGTGCAACAGCCGTAATTCTGACATTTCCTGCTGGAGAGGAGACGGGACAGAGGAAGCAGGTGGTTGGAAGACATGGGACTGAGGTGCGCACCTGCCCACCATGGCCCCTGGGGTGTTCCTACCGGTCCCTCCCTCTCCTAGAGGACGGCAGCCTCCCTGAAAGTCAGAAGCTCTCCTTCCCGTCCATTTCTTATGGCCCCTGCCCCAGTCCTGGCCTCTGGAGCCCACGCCCCACGCAGGCCCTGCTCTGACCTTGCTGGCAGATGGCCCTCTCCGCTGGTCTCAGCTCCGAGCTAGGACCTCGCTACCTGGGGCACCCCTCCCCCTTGGGTGGGCTCTCATGGCTCTCCCCCGAGGCAAAGCCACCTCCTTCATCCAAATTGCCCCTCCTGGACAAGCAGATCGCCTATCCTTCTGCTTCTCTCTGACTCCGTCTGGGTCCCTTTATTTTCTGGTCATTAGACAGGACAGAAAATTGGATCTCCCCTGGTGGAAAGTTTCTACCTGGCCTGAAAGGGTTTCCTGCCCCAAGGAAAGCAGGGAGTCCAAAGAGGGCCGCCAAGGATGCCGGCCCTGCTCCGGCTTTGGGCACACCTCAGCAAGGACCGGATGGGGAGCTGCAGGGGGATTATCCCCAGATCAGTCCAGAAGACTGGTTGCACATCCCTCGATGCTCGCCCCACCAAAGAGCACAGTGGCCCTGTCCCAGCCCCTCCAGAGCTGGCTGTCATCAGCCCTGCACAGCATACACACAGTCACACCCCCGCTGGAGCAGGGGATTTAATCAGGCTCTTGCTATTAGTCCCTGAGTAGTAATTGAAGTGGTCTGATTGGACCTATTAGGCCCAGGGAGCTGTGGGGAGACGGCTCCCAGAGCATTTCCTCTGCCTGCTAATCTATCTGTCTGGCATTTTATCTGGAGCCCAAAGCCCATTCTTGAGCACCGAGGCATTTTACGGTATTATTATTACTTAGCACTTACAACGCACTTCATCAATGAGAGGGCCAGGCGGCCGCGGCCGTGAGGATAAAGCGCTGTGCTGCAGATAGAGCGACATGGATCTCGCTCGGGCTGTGTAATATTTGATGCCTGGGTCTTTGGTCCCTTGTGATCTGGTTATTAGTTATGTCTCCACAAGGAGAAAACCTACCGTCTCTCTCCTGATGAATGGGAGCCGGGTGGACAGGAGGCTCTGAGAGGGTGCGGGCTGGAAGAGAACATGCCTGGGGAGGTAGGAGCGAGGCTTTCCCGGAGCCGACCGGAGACACGGCATGGGGAGTGTTTGGAAAGTGATCCCAAGAAGCCCCAGTGCTGGGCGGGCAAGTGAGACGAGGAGAGGAAGAGGGTCAATAAGAGAAGCTGTGCTGGGAGCAGGTTACTGCCATGGGCGACTGGCTTTCCATTTCACCGGGGAACCTGGGAGGCGGTGAGGAGCACCCCAAACTTATTCCATCCAAAGAGTGAGGAAGCTACTAGAGCTTTTGTCCTCCGACTCCAGCTGATATGGGCTGGGCATTATCCCCAGCCCTTTGAGCTTGACCCCTGCGTGGGCTAAGAGAAGTCCCAGCCGGAGAGTCACAGACGCTGGTCCAGTGGGCGCCTGGGACAGGGCAGGGCACTGGCCATGGCCAATGGGTGGGCTGTGAGGTCTGGAAACCCATGCGGTGATCATCGGCATCCTTCTCCTCTCCTCTTCCCATGCCAGCCCTGAGTGTTCCTGCATCTCCTTGGATGGATGGAGGCCTGGTACCCTGCCAGCCAGTGTGCAGAGGACCAGGGACTCTGTCCAGCGCCCCCCCCCGGCCCCCACTCCGACCCTAAGTGGAGCATTCAGGAAAGGTGCAGAATGGGGCTCAGGCTCAAATGCCAGCTGTGGTACCTCTCTCTGGTCGTGTAATCTTGGGCAAGTGACTTGATCTCTCTGACCCTTCATTTCCTCCACACCCACTCATGCCCCTCTTCCTGTTTGGAGTCTTTTGAGCTAACAGGATTTCCTCAGAGGTTCTCAGGGCTGCGGGAGTCCCCGCTTCTGGGACACCCTGCACCATTTCCGTGCAGAGGTCGGGAGATGCCCCTCAGCAGCTGCTCCAGTAGCCTCCCCGCCCCGCCTGCTGCCTGGGGTTGAAAATATCCCTGAGCTCACCCGGCCAAGGTAGAGCTGCGCAGCATCCCCTGAGGGGCCAATTTATGCAGAAGCTTAAATATCTTTTAAAACTCCTTCCCCTTCCCGGAGATGTGGGAGTCAGCTGCCGCTGCTCAGGGCTCCAGGCTTTTCTTCAAAGGGCATCCCCCCTGGGCAGATGAAAAACTTGCTAGGAAAAGCTCTTTTCTCTTTTTCTTACATATTTTTTTCTTCTTCTTCACAGAATTCTTGCTCCTGCCTCAGCCCCTAACTTCCACAAAACAATCTGGGAGCCTATGGGAATCAGAGCTCTCCATCCCCCCCCGGGGCGCCTCCTACAGGAAGACTTCCCTAATTACTCCCATTGCCTCCAGCATTGCTTCTCCTCCTACTCTTGTGCTCCTCTGGCTCGCGGGCTTCCTGGCGGCCATATACTTGACTTGGGGAGTTCATCTTTAAGGTCTGATAAGCACATGTGTAGTGGGGAACTTGACATCCATCTCTCCGGAAGGATGACAGCATCTCAGAGGACAGGAATCGGGCCCCATCCTTTCTCCGAGCCTCCTCAGGGTCTGGTCCCAAGGCCTGGGCCTGGGGCAGGGGCAGCTGCAGCAGACTGGCCGGGGCCCAAGCTGCGTCAGAGCCCACCACGAGGGTGCCTGCCTGATCCATCAGGGATGAAAGGCTGGGAAGCCCTTCATCATATTAAACACCAATTCAGGGCGGATTAAGAAGACATGGCATCCCTTCTCTCGGGCTTGGCGAAATCATCCATCCTCCTGGAACCCCTGGGGGCGGGTGCAGCCGGTCTGGGCAGAGAAGGGAAAGGACCCAGGTAGCAACATGGTGAGGGGTCCTTTCCCTGTGCCTGGAACTGGTTGTAGGGTCAGGCTCTTTGGGTCCTCTGGTTCCCTCCCAGGGGCTGAGCACTCCGCCTCCTGCATGGGGTCATTTTTTCAAAAATGCTCAGGGGCCCTCGTCCTTTCTTCAGATCAACTCATCCGGCTTCTTCCAAGGCCAGGAGCCCGCCTCTGTCCAGGGCACCGCTGGCAACTGCCTCTTTTTCTGCCCTTCCTGCGTCGCCATCATAGGGGGCAGTCAAGGAGATGGTACCTTGGGGAAGGACAGCCTCTCCCTAGCTGGCTGGCCGGGGAGCAAAGACGGGGACACTGGGGAGAGGGGGTAGTGCCCTATTTATGCTTTCCTTTGGGGGCCAAAGGTCTAGATGCTGCGCAGTAGCCCGAGAGGGAGGGGTCGGCTCCTAAAGGAAGGGCAGAGAGAAGGGGATAGGCAGTTATTGATTTCCTTCTGTGCTCCTGGCCCCGCGCCATCTCGTCATGTAAATACAGCATGCTGGCCAAGAGCGCGGGCTCCCGAGTGCACGGAGCTGGGGTAGAAGTCCAGCTCCCCTGGTTTCTGGCTGGATGGCACCGGGCAAGTGGCTTAACCCCCCTGAGCCTCAATGCGTTCATCTGCAAAGTGTGAATAATCCGAGTCCCCACCTCCAAGAGCTGCCATGAGGATTGAATGAGACCCTAGATCTGAAGCTCCTGGCAGCGTGCCGGCCCCGTCAGCACGCACTCCGTGGACATTAGCTCCTTCTGTTATCCACGGCCCCGTGACGCAGAAGTCGGCACCTCTCTTTCCGGGAGACACAAGCTGCCAAGCTTCTGAGATATTAAGAAACTAGCCCAAGGCCACTGAGTTAGAGAGTGGCAGGCTGAGATCCGGGCCCGGGCCTGCCAGCCTCGAAGCCCAGCCCCGCTCAGACATCCTTCTGCCTCCCCGGGAAAGAGATAAATGAGCCCTGGCCTTGAGAGGTGCCCGCCCGCTCAGCCACGTTGGCAGGGGCAGGGGGCATGGCTGCCAAGCGCCTGGCAGTCCGCATTGCCCGGCGGGAACCTTTCCTTGGAGCTGGCCGAGAAGGTGAGCCCCGGATGTGGAAGTCAGGGGGGCAGCTGCACACTCTTTCACCTTGTGCGGGGCTCTGTCCTTCAGCGGCCGGGAAGAGGGATGGGGCGGACCGATGGTCAGGGAGCCGGGGCCGTAGCCCTGCACTCACTCCCTCATGCACGCTCGGCAGGACGGAGTCTGGATAAACAATTACAGTCTATTTACCTCCGACCATATGGTGTTGGGGAACAGGTGTGCAGGTAATGAAGAGCCCAGCTCCAATTAAGCGTCTGGGAACCCGGCCGGATTCCTGCTGAATCTTTTGCTTGGGCTAAGGCCCATGTACAAATGAGAGCTAAAAGGGACAGAGGCTTGGTGGAGGCAGAAGTGGGAGCGGCGAGGCTGCAGAGACGCAGGGCTGGGCCGCGTAGGCGCCTGAGGAGGGCGCGAGGCAGGGGGCGGCCACCTGCCATCCCATTTCTGCTGGCTGGGACCTCGTCTGGGGACTTGTCCGTGGCAGGAGCGTCTGGGAGCTGTGAAGGAGCTCACTTCAGGGCCGCTGATCTCTCGGTAAGGCCCACCGGTCTATACCTGTCCAGGTGGGAGGTGTGGGGGATTTCCTGTAAGACCATGGGGCAGGGCTGGGACTTGTCGCTCTCCGCCAAGGTCATTTCCACCCTGGCCCTCCCGTGTGTCTGAATTTCCCTCTGTCTTAATTCCCGGCCGTTTGACACATAGTCTTGAGGCCCTACTGTGTACCAGGCACTGTGCGAAGCGCTGGGACACACACAACGAAAGGCCTTGGTTTCCTGGAGTTTATTTTAGGCATTTTAGGGGGATCGCAAGAAAATAATGCGTCACCATACACAAATAAAGCCATTTCGGAAAGTGGGAAGCAGACAGGGAAAGCGAAGCACCCCACCCGACCGATGGACTCCTCACCGTCCTCGGGGGTCCGGCTCAGGGGCCCTGTCTTCTGACACTTGCGGTCGGCCACCAGCTCCTCTGGGCTCCTGGTCATTCCTTGACTCCCCCCATTACAGCGCCCGTGGTGGGGGTGGAGGTGGGGGTTGTACCCAGCTGCTTCTGCGTCCGTCCCTCTCCCTCCAGGGCACTGACCTTCTTCTGGACAGGGAGGGTGTTGGGCTCAGGGCATGGCAGGGCCGGCTGGGCAGGAATGAGGGCTTGGTGAGTGATGAGCAGTCCGGCCTGACTCTGCAGCCCCAGCCTCCAAGGACACTTGTCCGGCCTGCTGAGAGGCCACCGTCCCCTCTGGCCTTGGCCTTTGGGAGCAGCCCCCCCGGCCTCATCGGATCACGGAGCCAGGCCAGGTGTGGGAGGCTGCAAACGGAACCCAGAAGAAGATGAACAGCTCCCGTCCCCACGGAGGGCTGCCTGGAGTTGAGCGAGGGCACACGTCCCGATGAGTCTCTTGTGTCAGTTTTTACTGCAGTGATGAGGCTGCAGAGGAGGCGCGGGGGGAGCACCAGCCTCTGTCACTGGCGAGGAGACAGACAGAAATGGAGATTTTTCATGCCCTTTTGCCTACTTAGTATTTTTGTTTTCTTTTCATCTTGGATTTACGCCTTGCTTTAGGTCTTGGCAAATCAAAATCAGCACCTTCCCAAATCCCATTCAGGCCCCTCGGGGTCAGGCCCGTCGTTGCTTGAGGTCAGTGACCCGCCCCACAGGGCTCTCTCCAGCTCTGTCTGACTAGAAAGGGGACACCTTCCTGTAGAAATATACATCTATGCTGCGGGAAGTGGATGATAGATAATTCCAAGGAAAATTCAGGTTTCCGATGAGGGGCTGGCCCTATTTCTGGGAGTGCAAGGTTCCTGGAGCCAGGATCTGGAAGGCTGCAGCCTCCAGCCCCCCCCCTTCCTAACGGAGGGCAGGAAGCAAAGTAAATGGGTTTCGAGGTGGGAAACAAATTGGATTTTTAAAAAATACTCCAGTTCTGATTGGAGGGGTTATTCATAATCCCGGAGTAGAAAGTGTATCTTGAAATCTATGTTTTGCGTTGACAGCTTCTCCCTAATGGGCAAGATCTCACACATGATAGGGCCATAAAATACAGAGCTTTGGCTGGCTGGTTGCCTGTCTGATAAGGGAGACCTACTGACTCTCCAGCAGCAGACAGAGGGCTCAGGGCCAGAGTTACCCATGCTGCCCCCACTGGTCCCCGCTCCCAGCTCTTCCCCAGCAGGGAGGCAGGAGGTGGAGGGGACAGAGGGCAGAGCCCTTGACACAGAATGATCCTTGGCGCCAGAAGTTTTCTGGATGGGTGCCCTCCAGAACACAAATCTCCTGGCTGCTTTGCAATAAAAGGGTTCCAAGTTCAAGTAAGTCTGGGAAATATCGCGGAGTCTATCCACCTCCCAGATGCTCAAAGCACCTGTTAGCAAGGTCATAGTTGTGAGGAGTCTTGCAATAAAAAAAAAAATCCACGTAGCTTTGTTTAATCCAGTGGTTCCCAAACTTGTTTGATTACAGAACCCTGTTTTTAAACAACCTCTCTTTTATTTTTTTAAAGATTATATTTATTTATTTGCCAGAGAGAGAGAGATAGTGAGAGCAGGAACACAAGAGGGTGTGGGGGGGGGGGGCAAGGAGAAGCAGGCTTCCCGCGGAGCAGGGAACCCGATGCAGGGCTCGATCCCAGGACCCTGGGATCATGACCTGAGCTGGAGGCAGACGCTTAACGACTGAGCCACCCGGGCGCCCCTAAACAACCCCTCTTGACATCCTGTGAGTCAGTGTTTCCCAGAACCCAGGGTGGTGATCAGTGTACTAGCCTGCAGGCGCTCCCTAGCAAGGCACCACGGGCCGGGCAGCTTAAACGACAGAAATTTATTAGCTCTCAGTTCAGGAGGCTGGATATCTGCGTCAGCAGGGTAGGTCTCCTCCGAGACTTACCTCCTTGGCTTGTGATGGCCACCTTCTTCTGTCTCTCCGTGTCTGTGTCCAAACTTCCTTTTCTTCGAAGGATGCCGTCGGGTTGGGTTGGGGCCCACCTAACGGCCTCCTTTTAACTTAATCACCTCTTTCCCAGCTCCAAATACGGTCGCATTCTGAGGTCCTGGGGGTGAGGACTTCAGCCTATGATTTTGGGGAGACGCGGTTCAGCGCACGACAATAGCAGTGAATCTTGGCATCAGGATTGGAAGCTCGGTCATCGGTGTGAGTCTGAAGGAGGGCCGAAGGGACTCACAGGAGGGACTCCTGCTGCTCCACCCAGGCCCCCGGACCCAAAGTCATGGCATTAACAGTAACCGCACTTGGCAGGTTCTTCACAGATGCAAAGGACTTCTCCATCCATCAATTAATTAATGTGATCCTCATGACAACCGGGGAGGTAGGAGGCTCTATTATTATGCCTACTTTCCAGAAGAGGACACCTACACTCTGAGAGGTTGAGTCACTGGATTTTTAGATCAAGTGACGAACAGTGGAGTGAAGGCATTGACTTTGGCTGGAAGTGCCAGGCCCAAGGACCAGTGGCGATGGGCCCCCTGCACCCTGACAAGGATACGGTGCAGCTGGTGGCAGAAAGCCAGCTCAGGACAGCTCAGAGGGCCCTGCTGTGCGGGAGCCTGAGCACCCACAGGTGGCGATTGTCCCGCCGAGGCTGGGTCTGCGCTGGTGTGAGCCGGGGCCTGCGTGCGCGCTCCGCCAGCTCGGATGGAGAGCCACCTCCTGGAGCTTCCTAAGTGGTTTCTGATGAGCTGGTCCTGCTGGATGCTCCAGGCACCTGCCCCTTTAGAGCCGGAAGCCAAGCAGGGAGAACGAGACGGAGAATTTTCAGCTGTCTCGTGGACCAGACCAGGAGCACGAACCACGCCATCCTCACCTCCCCCAGTCCCATCTCAGTGATGGCTGAGAAACAGAGGCAGGCCTTTGATAAGCATCCTCTGGGCAGGAGGTGACTACGGGGTAAACTGGAGAAATCACTGCTCTGAGGCAGGAGAAGGTGAGGATCCCCCAGCTTGTGAAGGCAGCAGACTGGCTTTGTTTGGGCCCGTCCTGGCCCAGACACCTGCTGTTTGTCTCCTCCTTGGCAAATTCCGTGAACCAGACAAATCCCCTTCCTGTCGGGCAGGGAGGCCCGTTATTCACCGGTTCTTGCTCTTGGTCCAAAGAGGTGACTCCATGGATGCTGGACCAAATGCCTGTGCCGCTGCCCCCGGGGGGCGCTCCTGCTGGACGCTCAGTCCGGAGTGCTCGGCCAAGGGGGAGGTATGCGGGCACAGACTGGGATTCCAGGCCTGACCCCCCAGTTCTGGGCCCGGGGAGCCTGGGGCAGCTTACTCATCCCCTGAGCTTCAGGTTCATCCTGGTTAAACAGGGCTAATGAATGAACATCAAGGTCATTGTGAAGGTCCAATGAAAGGCTATGGAAAAAGTGCTTTGCAAACTGCAAAAGAGCTGTCCGTGTGAAAACTGTCAGTAGAGGCCAGCAGGGCGATCGAGTGGGAGGAGGGTAGGAGACTGCCAGGGACCCGCCACCAGGCGTGGCAGCAGGAGACTCCTTGCACGAAGCCTGAGGGCACCGCACTGGGCGAGGCTCCCCCTCGGCCTCCTCGGCTTGCGACTGGAGGTGACTGGAGGGGACTGGAGGGGACTCAGAGGCTCGTGGGCTCTGCCCGGGAATACCTCCCACCACCTTGGAACCTTCGCGCCGCCCAGCGCCCGAGTTTCCGTGTGATCTCCAAAGCACTGTGGGTAAGGTGAGGTGCCTGAGGCCCTCGGAGAAAGAAATATTCTGCCACATATGCTTTCTCTCCCCAGATCCCTCCCTGCTCTGCACTGGGCAGGGACAGGGGCTGTGACCTCTCGGGACCTGTTGGGGAAGCTGCGGCAGGTGTGTGGGGTGTCTCCCCCCCTCACTCACTGCGATGACCCAGGCTGGCCTCTTTAGGGCAGGGCCAGGACTCGGGTGGAGAGAAGGAGGTGCCCGACGTGCAGATCGAAGGCAGTGCTCGCTCTCAGGGGCTGACCCTGCAATTCCAGGAGCCCTCGTTTGCCTCACCCTAGTCCGGGCCCTGCTTTGGGAACTTCCTCTTGCAAGTACCCTGCCCACATGAGACCCACAGCCTGCCGCATGTCACCTTACCCTAATAGGTTACCACTGTTCAACTCTTCAACCAGCAGAAGAGAAGACGGACCTCTGCCCATGTCCCGTGGGGCTCAGCCAAGCTTCGGGTAGGCCACGTGGAAGGCCTATGAATGGATGGTGAGGTTTGGTTTCACCTGGGGAAGAGGAGACACACAGAGAGCTCATCTTTAAATATCTGAATGGACGTTTAGTGGGTGGAATGGTGACCCCCAAAAGATGTGTCCACTCCTCACAACCAGAATCTGTGAATGTGACCTGATTTGGACAAAGGTCTTTGAAAATGTAACTAAGCATTTCAAAACGAGACCGTCCTGAATTTAGGGTGGGCCCTAAATCCAATGACAGGTGTCATAAGAGAAAGGCAGAGGGGCGCCTGGGTGGCATAGTCTGTTGAGCGTCCAACTCTTGATTTTGGCTCAGGTCATGGTCTCAGGGTCATTAGATCGAGCCCAGTGTCGGGCTCCATGCTCATCGGGGATCCTGCTTCTCTGTCTCTCTTTCTCCCTTTCCTTTTGCCCCTCCCCCTGCTCGCACCAGGTCTGTCTCTCTCTAAAATAAAATAAATCTTAAAAAATAAAGATAGAGAGAAAGGCAGAGAGAGATCTGACACTCAGACACACAGAGGAGGCCACGTGAAGATGGATCAGAGACTGGAGCCTCCGGAAGCTGGAAGAGGCAGGAAGGTGTCAGAGACTGAAAGTGTGTGTCCGCCTCCCAATTCATATGTTGAAATCCTAACCTCCATTGTGATGGTATTAGGAGCTGGGCCTGGGGGAGGTGACTAGGTCATAGGGGTGGAGTCTCTGTGAATGGGATTCTTGCTCTAATAAGAAGACACCAGAGTTTGCATCTCGCTACCTGCTCTCGAATGTTTGAGGGCGCAGCAAGAGGATAGCCTTCCTGCAATCCAGGAGCAGGCCGTCACCAGACACCAGGTCTCTCCGTGCCTCCATCTTAGACTTGCAGCCTCCAGAACTGTGGGAAAATCAGTGGGTGTTGTATTGGCCCCCAGGCTGCAGTGTTGTATTTTAGCAACCCCAGCTGGCTCCCCCCAAGAGGGGGAGAGAGTGCAGCCCTGCCAACACCTTGACTGTGGACTTGTGACCTCCGCAAGTGTGAGAGAATACATTTCTATCATTGTATTCCCCCCCTGTTGGTGGCAATTTGTTGGGAAGGGCACAGAAACAAATACAGTCATCATATAAGAGAGGAGTTTGGCTAGTTTTGTGTGGTGTCAGGGACTGAATGAGGGTCCATGGGTGGGATTTACAGGGGGTCGTATTTCAGATGAATGTGAACAAGAACTTTCCAAGAATGAGGACCGTCCCGTGATGACATGGCTGCCCTGGGCTCACCATCTGACCTACCATCTGTTGGGAATCTGGTGGGCAGGAATCCTGCTTGGCACAGGGAGGCTGGCTTAGATTCACCGTTTAGCCCTCCCTTCTCCCCGAAGGACACCTGGTGAATGGGTCCCCCCGCAGGACACATTTCCGTGGGCATCTCAGAGATGCCTGGGGGTCACCACTGTAACTCTCTCACCCAGGAAAGCAAATCAGAGCACAAGTACGTGTGGGTGACATCACAATAGGAATATTGAATCAGCTTTAATTTCTTTTTTTTTTTTAATGCAATTTTGTTGCAGATGTTGATACTGTGACTATTATTTTTAATCATTTACCTGCAGGTAGCTCCCATTTCCTTGTGACATGTCACGGAGACCTGACACAGTGGCAAGAGCCACAGGGTCTCCTAGATGAAGTAGGGCAATGCTTCTCAAATTCCATGTTCACGGTTACCTGGGCTCTGACTCAAACGCAGGTTGTGACTCAGCAGGTCTGGTGGGGCTCGACATCCTGCGTCTCTAACAAGCTCCCAGGTGAAGCCGATGTTGCAGGTCCCTAGACCACACCTCGAGTAGCGGGATCCAGAGAGGCTCATGGCCAGTTTCCAGAATGCCCAGAGCTGCTAGCTGGAGGCGGGAGGAGAGGGGAGTTTCCTGGTCTTGCTGAGACTTCGGTGGCTAAGTCTTTCCGGGAATGCTGTTGAGCAATGTAATGGGACCGGGGTGGTGGTGACAGGGACGTTCTGGAACAGGTTGGGCCGTAAGAGCTGGAAGGCAGCTTTTAATCAAATGATTTAGGATCTTAAAACTTTCTGGGCTCTCATCCCACCTGGGGTTCAAGGATTTGATGAGAAGATGCTCAAGGAACCCTACAGTTTACACTGCGGAGCTTGCCCCGTGTGCCAAGCTCTTGCATTAACTGTCTTCTTCAGTTTTCCTTGAGACCCTCTGTATGATTCCAGTATTCTGTTATTGCCCATCATGCAGAGGAGATAGTCAGGCGTGGAGGAGTAAGAGGTGTGCCCCAGCTTGCCCGGCTGGGGCTCGAACCAGCTCGTGGACTCCAGAGCCTGCACTGATTATCACTAGACCAGGCAGACCCTCTGGAGCCCGTAGACCCGGGATACCGTGTCCTGTCCTCCCAGCCATGCCCTTGCCACCTGAGCCTCCAGAGGGACGTAGGGAACCTAGGTATGGTCCCTGGATGGGGCTTCCTCCCCTGACCGCCCCCTCTCCCTGCTCTGATGGACTCCACACATTGATGGAGAGCCCTGCTACTCCAGCGGCCGGGTGATTAGACTCGGGCTCCTCTCCAGCTCTTATTTCAGCAGGGGCCGTGTGGTGCTGGCTGGGGGGGGGAGGGGAAAAGGCACCACCGTCATCTAAGGACACTCCAGTCACCGCTGGGTGGAGGGGAAGTTTCCCGCCCAGGGAAGGAGAGTTGGGGCCCCAGGGAGAAGGAGGGGGGCAGCCGGTTCTGGGCGGCAGGGCTGTCCTAGTATGCACACCCAGCGTGCAGGCTGCCCAGCAAGCGATGGCCACTGATTTCCACATCACTTACGGTTAACACGAACAACCTCTCTGCAGACGTTCACCTCCAAGCCTGTTCTCAACTCTCTTGTCCCTTTGTCCGGCCCAGCATGGAACACAGGAGGCTGACCTGTGCTTCCCCCACAGAGAAGTAGAGCATCACTGCTGGTGCTCTGGGAAGGGGGTAGGTCCCCAGAGGTGGCCCTTTGCAGACATGGCAGGGGCCTGGGAGGGGGGTTCGGACGCGGGAGCGGCCAGGTCTCTGCGCTCAGGGATCACTTGCTCTAAAGGACTCAGAGGAGGGACAGCCCGCCCCAAGGCCACCGGCAGGTGGACGGTTCTCCGGCGGGGGCTCAGGCCACTGATACTGTCACCTGCCTCCCTGCTGGAGAAACGGCATCCTGCCAGGGTCCCTGGTCCCTTGGAGGCCCCTGAGGACATGCCCTCCCCACAGAGGTCGGGGCAGCACCTCAACCCCTAGGAAAGCAGGACAGACTCCAAGGGAAGCAACTAAACCAATTAAGAGCCCAGCCCGGCCTGGTGCCCGGGCAGCCCCGGCTCTCGTCTGGCTCTCATCTTGCGAGGCGAGAGCAGCCCAGCTGCTGGGAGGGAACGGTGCGTCCTAATTATACACTCCTGGGCGACAGGCCGCGTCCGGAGATTAAAGCAATCAAACCAAGGGGCCCCTCCCCCAAGAACCAGAGCCGCTGCACAAGGACGATTATGGTACAAGGTAGTGGTTAGGAAGCCCGCTTTCTCCCGCCGCCTGTGCCTGGAGCTGCGGGCGGGCCGGCGCCTCCCGCCCTGTCCGGGCGCCTGTGGTCGTGCGCCTTCCTGCGGCTGCGGCCGAGCCAACGAAATCCCAGCACCTCTCCCCGCACCTGCCTCCCACCCCACCGGGCACGGCCCTTCCTGGCCGGAGACCTTTTCTGCTCCCTTCTGCTGCCTGTCTCTGTCTCCCTGTCTCTTTGTCTCTCTGTCTCCCTGTCTCTCTGTCTCCCTGTCTCTCTGTCTCTGTCTCCCTGTCTCTCTCTCTGTCTCCCTGTCTCTCTCTCTGTCTCCCTGTCTCTCTGTCTCCCTGTCTCTGTCTCCCTGTCTCTGTCTCCCTGTCTCTCTGTCTCCCTGTCTCACTGTCTCCTTGTCTCTCTGTCTCTGTCTCCCTGTCTCTCTGTCTCCCTGTCTCTGTCTCCCTATCTCTCTCTCTGTCTCCCTGTCTCTCCATCTCCCTGTCTCTCTCTGTCTCCCTGTCTCCCAGTCTGTCTCCCTGTCACCCCGTCTCTGTCTCCCTGTCTCCCTATCTCTCTGTCTCCCTGTCTCTCTGTCTCCCTGTCTCTCTGTCTCTGTCTCCCTGTCTCCCTGTCTCCCTGTTTCCCTGTGTCCCTCTCTGTCTCGCTGTCCCTGATCCTGTGTCCCTGTGTCCCTGTGTCCCTGTCTCCCCCCTCCTCCAATCATTTGCTTCCATTCCAGTTTTCCATCCTACCTTGCTCACTTCATTCTGCCCCCTCGGGTCTCCTGTTTTCCTTCCTCCTAATTACCCAGCAGATCCCAAGGAAAAGGGAGCCACTGAGGGCTCTCTCCCCTCCACCCCCCGATGATCTGCAAGCACAGCGAGAGGAACAGCCCGTTTGCGAGCACGCACGCCTTGGGAGCCCTGAGCGGATGCTTCTCTCGCATCGGCTTATTGACCCTTGTCAGAAGTTACCAGACGAGAAAGCTGAGGCTCGGGGGCCCCAGGGCTGGTCTCGGGCCACAGGCCTAAGGGCTGCCACTGGGACTCGGAGCTCGGCGCGTGGGCTGCCCAGGCGGCTGCTGAGCCTGCGGTGGCCTGGGGCAGGGGATTGGGGGCGCGTAAGAGCCGGCTGGGAGGTAGAGTCCGAGAGCAGACCCGACGCGGGGCACCCCTGAGAGCGCCCCCTGCTCCCCCCGCCAAAGGGAAGACTGACGAGGCCGGAGAGGGAGGGCCAGGACCCCCTCCAGACTCATATGAGACTTTCTGCCCGGAGCGGCCCTGCCGTAGCTCAGGCTGAGATGCCACACCGGGCCTTGGATGACACACACTGATTTCCCACGGTCTGGAAGCTGGCAGTCCCACAACACGGAGCCGGCAGGTAGGTGTTATTCTGAGGCCTCCTGGGTCTGTAGGCAGCCACCGTCTCTTCCGTGACCTCTTCTTTGTGCCGCCATGGGGAGAGGGACGCAGGGAGAGTTCTGGTAGCTCTTCTCAGAAAGGCCCTGATCCCATCATGGGGACCCTCATGACCTCGTCGAACCAAGTTACCTCTCGAAGGCCCCATCTCCGAATACCATCACGCTGGGGGTGGGGGTAGGGCTTCAACATGAATCTGGGGGGCACACAGTTCATTCCACAGCAGACCATGACCCCGATCAGGGAACACCGCGTCCTGCGGGCATGCTTCGGCAGGGCCGCGTCAGAAACTCCTGACCCAAATTTTCATCACCCGGGGAGAGCGGGGGCACTCAGAGGTCATGCGACACGCCCAAGTTCACCTGGCAGGATGGTACCAGAGCTGGGCTCTACCGTCCTCCAGCCTCGGGGTCTTTGGGCATCCCTCTGCCCCCTCGGAAGCTGCAGGACCTTTGCTCACACCCGGACCCCTGTAAAAGGAGGCCTGTAAATTCCTTTCTGTGATGGTAGCGCATCGCGAGTGGGAGGAAAGGTGCCAGGAGGGGCTCGGGGACGGTGGGCGCTGGCCTTGACAATGGCTGGGGGAGAAGACTTGTGGTTTCAGCTGGAGGGTGTGCTAATGACATCTGCCTGGGACAGTGTCTGGAGGGCGGGAGTAGAGGTGTGGGGGGGGGTACCGGGGCACAACACCCACCTGCTCTGGCCTCCTGCCTCCCATTTCTACCCTGCTCCGCTTGCAGCTGAGCCTCAGGGAGGGATGGGGGCTTTCAGAGGCGGTCCTCACAGTTAATGTGGAGTGTCTCCATTACCATAATAACGGACCACTTAATAACTGACTTCCCCACTAATTCTAATTGAAACACGTAATGATATTTCCGGGCATAGAGGGGCAGGCTCGGGTCGGGGCGGACATCTCCAGGGGCCACCCTGGCTTCGCGTGGCGAGAAGCGTGGGGCCTCCTCGGGCATCCTCCTGCAGTAGACTGAAGCAGCATTCAGCTGCTCTCGCACGCTGCCGGGAACCACAGCTGATGATAAAAGCCATTAAAGGTCAGCTGGGAATAGAAAACTATTTATGTTAAATGTCACAGATTAAGCCGCAGAATGGGCCTTGGGTAGGGAGCAGAGGGTGAGGTGAGAAACACCGGTCACCGTGCCTGCTTCCTTGGGGGCCTTCCAAGGGGGGTTGGTGGTGGCCTGTCGAGGTGGCAGGGTGGTGGAGGCGTGGGGGGCGGGGGTAGGCACTGGGTTTCCAGGCTGCCTTCAGCCCTGGGAAGCAGGTGGGTGTCGGCAGCCACAGGTGATTGGCCAGGCTGGCCGCCTGTCGAGGTTGCTAGGCGACCTGAGTGCCGGGTTCAGGGAGAGATGACCCGGCTGGCCTCTTCCACCTCCTGGCCGAAGCTGAGGTCCTGGAGAACCCACAGAGGGGACCCAGGCTTGCTCTCTTCCTGGGTGTCGTCCTGGGTGTGGTGTGGGCGTGCGTAATCATAACTGAAATCTAACTGGGCTGCAGACTGGGCTGCAGGAGGTCACAGACAGAGGACGCACATTTCCTTCCCCGGGTGGTCTGGGAAGTTGGAGTCTGAAGGACCAGGAGGCCCTGGTGGGCGGGAGGGCCAGACCTTGGTGCTCTCGGGAGGGGCTTCAGGGCTGCGGGGAAGGAGGGGGTGTCTGGGCCAGGTCCTAAAGAGCAGCCAGGAGAACCAGGCACCCCTGTGATTTCCCAGCCACAAAAGTACAGGGGCTCCTCAACCCGGCCTGAGCAGCCTACGCAAGCCCCACCGTGCGTCTTGGCTCCATTCACTGAACACACCTAAAGGGAGAGTTTGTTGACAGGTCAAAAATAGCCCCCAGCAGGTAATTAGATCACTCAGGCCCCACTGAAAAAATTACCACAACTCTTGATTACCTACCTGGGGATTGTTCATTTCGCAGGTTGAGGCAGAGGCTTAATTTTCATGTGTTTCAGCCACCCAGCCAGCCTCTGGCCCGCCCTGCCTCTGGCCCGCCTGGCCATTGTATCAGTTGCCTTGCATACAAGGAATACAAATACATTTTAATATAATTAGGAAGGTAAATCTAGTGGGGAAACACACACACACACAGAGGCAAAATAAATAAATAAGTACCACCCCAAACCCTACCCTACCATCTTAAGGAGGGTGGGCTGCTGGTTGGGGTATTCATGGCTTTCTGTTTGTCCGGATTGACTTATCACTGGAGAGGTGCTCAAGGAGATGCTGTGGCCCCCACCCCACCCCTGTGGCTGGGAAAGATTTGCACCAGCCCACTGGTGACCCGGAAGGGCCTCTCCTTCATTCCCTACATCCAATTAGGCAGCAGGGTAAACTGGGCCAGAAGGGACCTGGCCCAGATGGACCCACAGGAGTACAGGAGGGATCAGAGAGACCCCAGGAGGCCCTAAGAATCGAGGCAGGTGGGTGCTGGATCAAGGTGTTCAGGTAGGTGGGATCGCAGGAGGGCTGGGAGTGAGGGTGGGGCTCTGGTAGACACTAGTGAGAGTTAGATTCATTCCTGTCATCAGTACTGTTCTACACCAGCCCAGTGCTTGGCTGACGAAGACCATTACCCCTGCTTCCAGAAGCTCGCTGTGGATGGGGAAGATCAATGTGCCCCCAGGGATTTATGGTACAATGGTCAGGAGAGAGCCATGGACTAGGCGCTCAGAGCACTGAGGATGGGGCCAAATGTCCCAGGAGGATGAGGAGGGTGGGCAGTGTTTCCCAGGGGCAGCATCTGAACTGGACCTGCAGTTGTCAAAGCGGGTACCTGATGCCAAAAGGGCTGGGGTCAGAGGGGGCGGGGAGCGGGGCAGCTGGAAAGGGGGTTTTGGGCCAGATGGCGAAGGGTCTCAAACACTGTGCTTAAGAAGTTAATTGAAAATTAATTCTGAAGGCACGAGAGAGTCATCAGCTGTTGCTGAGCAGGAGAATGCTCTGGAAGCTACAGAGAGGCTGTGCTGGTCACAGCAGTTCCTAATCCTGAGTGCCTCAGAATCCCACGGGGGCTTGTTGAAACCCCGGGAGTCTCTCATTCAGCAGGTCTGGAGAATTTGCAGGCCTCCCAGCTGCTGCTGATGCTGCTGGTCCGGGGACAACACTTTGAGAACCACTGCGTTAGAGAAAGGAGACCAGCTGGAAGGAAAGGGCAATAAAATGAAAGGTGAGGAGGGGACGGGCTTGAGAGACCCCTCAGGTGGGCAGGCAGACCACGTGGTGGGGAGGAAACATGCAGGGTCCAGATGTGGGGAGTGGGCAGCAGAACCAGGATAGGATTTTGGATTTGCCGAAGCAGCAGGTGATGGACAGAGGCAAGGATTACAGGGCAGGGAGATGGGGTAGCATAAGAAGCAAGGCTTAGGTTCCCAGGAACAAGGCCAGAAGCCAGATATTGGGGCTCCCCTGCCTTTAGTGAGGCCTCAGGTCTGGGAGGCAGCTACAGCTGCAGATGGGCCTGGAATCAAAGGTCAGGAATATGCAAGGGCAGTGAGTCAAGCAGCCCGGGCCTAGAAATAGCACAGGTGGAGGAAATCGGATCCTCTGTGTGCGGAGATGTGCCAGCCGGCCCACCTACAGTGCCCTGTCGCTGGCATCTGATTGGAAGCCTGGGACTCAGAGCATCACTATGGACAGCCTTGATCCACGACCAGAGCCCCGGTGACATGGCCCTACTCAGACCCAGCCCCAAAACCCCCAAAGCCCCGGCACCCGCCTGACCGCCTGCAGGAGGGAGGCATCTTCCAGGAAGGGTGGAGAATCTGGTCAGGGCCGAGCAGCAGGCTTTCGTTTGCCTTGGAGCAGCCCAGGAGCAGGCAAGGGGGCTGCTGGGGGTCGTGGGTGAGCAAACAGACCCCAGGCAGATGTGGCCATGAGTTATCAGCTAAGGGAACCCAAAAGACATCTTCACCAATTCCCTGGTGCTTGCTCCCTCTGTGGCCAAGGCCATGTCCCTGGATCTGAGTCCTGCTCCCTCCTACATTCTTGCCAGTCTGACCCACTCAGCATTTTATTTAAGGTACACAAGATATTTTACTGCGATTGAAGGGAAGCTGCTATCTGGACTCTACACCCACTTACACTGTAAAGACATGTCCTTCAGCTCACAGCAGGGGGAGGGGGACTCACCAGCAGACAGGTGTCTGTGTATACGTCAACCAGTCAGTAATATGCAGGAGCGCTACTCTGTGCCTGGGACCCCGCCCGTCTCGACCCCCGCTCTGGTATTCCTAGTTGACACTGTTCTCCCAGAAACATCCCCAGTGCAGCGCTGTGGCTTCTCTGGGGTCACCTGCAAGATCTCCGTCCCCTGAACCCCTCATTCCTGAGCATTTGCCCCCACCCCCTCCCCATCCCCCAGCATCCCAGGTCCTGAATTATTCTTGCTTTCAAACTGACCCCAGGACCCTCTTGCTCGTTGTCACCATTAGAGTTTGCCCCTCTGTTGTCCCGTGCCCCTAGGTTGTCCCCTCTGCGCCAGCCAGCCCTCACACGGGCATGCGTTGTCTCTCCTGGTACCAACATTAGCAGGGACATCTGGGCTCTAAAGCCCAATGACATTTCACTGACAGCTCCTTTCGGACTGAGCTTTCTCTCCCGCACACGACGACTATAGAGAAGGCTGTTTGGGTCCCAGGGCCAATGGGGAGTGTCTCTGGCTGGGTATCCCTGTCTAGAGGAGACTTGGAGGGCAGGAAGCAGCCTAGGAAGAGGGGAGAGAATAAACAGAGTGTAGGAGGATGCAGGTGTTGTGAGGAGCAGGGGCCCAGGTGCTTGCTCTCTAGCGCCCCCTGTGGGCAGTCTGGAGGGGGCGGCCGTTCGCCCTGTCAGGACAGCACCCACTGCAGGCCTTGGACTCGCAGGGCGGCTTTTAGGGGGTGGCAGTCGGGCCTCTCTCCGGGGTGGCTGGGAGGCCAGAGATGCTGCCGACCTGTGGAGCCCATCCTGTGGCTCTCCACTCGCTTCTCTTTGACCTTCGGAAGAGCTCAGCCGACCCCCAGAAGCACGCTCAGAAGGGAAGATAAGGTAATGACAAGTCTAGGGGGAAGAGGGGACAGAAATCCTAAAACCTTCCTGCAGGGACTCCCCCGAAGGACGCTATTACCACTCCTAGAGGCTGACACCTGCTAAGCACTTCCTGCAGGTCAAACACGGATCCACACGCACCACCCCACTCACTGTCACCGTGACCCTGGGAGGAAGGAATGATTAATATTATCAATTTGGAGAGGAGCAAATGGAACTCGGGGAGTTCAGGGCCTGGCCCGAGATCACAGAGCAGGGACTTGAGACCGGGACTGTCTACCCCCACCCCCCACCTCCAGCCCCGCCCAAAGCCCACCTTGGCAATGACGCCAGCCTAGCAGCCGCGCGCAGTCATTACTCGGAGCTCCCCGCGCCTGGGTGGCTGGGGGCTGCCTCCGCGTTCCTCGCCCCAGGGCACCGAGGACCACCGAAGGCAGCTGCGCCAGCCAGATCCCGGGCATTAGCCTTCCCCGGGGGTCAGCAAACAGGCCCACCGGCCCAACCTGCCCTGCCACCTGTTTTTCTGACGTCATACTGGAACACAGCTGTGCCTGCCGTATTTGCTCTCTGGCCCCGCCGGCTCCTGGCCCCGGGTAAAACCACAAGCCGGCCCGCGTCCAACAGAGCCCCACCGAGAAGGTGCTGGGTTGATGTGCGCGTTGGCGTGCGTGCGTGTGTGAGCGCGTGTGCAAAGGGCTCCGGACCGCGTGTAAGTGGCGTCCTAGGAGGAGGAGGAGTGGGTGTTGAGGGGCCGCCGTCTCCTCTCTGAGGAGCTGGGTTTCCAAGGCTCTCATGGAACGGCCCGGGGGCTGTGGCTGGTGCTGCTGAAATTTAGGTAATTTCCCCCCTAATTAAGCTATTATCTCCGATCTAGCTGCTCCCATATCCAGGAACCTTTGCATGGAGGGTGCAGATGAGGGGGACGGAGGGGTCACGGCCAGGAGGGCCCAGACATAGGGACAGCCCAGCAGCGAGCCTCTCTGCGGAGCCCGGCTGAGGTGTGGAGCGGCCTTCCAAGGCGTGCCTGAAAGTGACCTACCTGGTCCCTGATGCCACCGTCCCTGGAGCCGGACACACACCTGGCGACTGACTCATACCAGGAGATCGGAGCCCACGAGCTCCTCGAGAATGGAGGGCTGGGTTCAGACAGCTGTCGGCAGGGACGATTCTTTGCGACATGGGGCTGAGAGGACTGTTGACATCCCCCCTTCCAGCAGAGTATTTGGACCCTCACACATCTTTCCGGGGGATCCGGGAAAACAGAGCCATCCCTGTTTCCCAGATGGAGACATCACTGGGGCCTCCAGGCCCCACCTCCAGGCCCGCAGGCATAAGCATCCTTGCTGGGTCCCCCGGGGGTCCCGGGGTGGGCACGTTTCCCCAGGGTGGCCGCAGACCCTGTGCCCGCTGGCCCGGCCTCTGCTGGCTGGGGCCTGACCCAGCCCTGAAATGCCCTCGGGTCCCTTCCAGCAGCTGCCAGCGAGTTTGAGGAGGGGGTGCAGGATGGGACCGCAGCTGCTTCCAAGGGAGCCCGTGGCGGGGGGGCAGCTGAGGACCACGGAGGGTGTCCCACCTGGTGGGTGAAGGCCTAGGGAGCCCGGGACGGAGAGCCTGAGCCTCCAGATGTCTCTGCCTCCCCGAGGCACCCAGCGGAGGCGGGGGTTCCAGCCAGCCCTGAGGGCTACGGCTGATCAAGACTGCTAAAAGTTACACCGTATTTATTTATTCTCCAGAAGTGCAGAGGGACCTGAATAAAAGGAAAGGCCAAAGCATGTAGAGACCATAAAAGGAGAGTTTAGTTTTTATGCAGTGGGAACCTGGGGAATTAATTCCCAGCTGACAGAGGTCGAACGACAGGAGCTGAGTTTTAAACAGGCACGGCGAGGAGCCTGGGGAGGCAGGGGAGAGGCAGCTGGGTATGAAGGCTGGGTGGAGGCAGGGGGAGGGAGGGAGGGGAGACCCCAGAGTGCCATTTCAAAGCACATGCGGAAGAGGGCTTTAAAGGCGAATCACACAGGGCTGATCTCGTTCAGGCCACATTTTTTGGACACCTACTGTGTGTCAGGACCCCGCTTGATGTCATGGGGATTACAGCGATGGAGAAACGGGGGTCCTGGCCTCAAGACTCTTTCTTTGGGGGGTACCTGGAGCTACATCAGCCGTGACTGGGGCTGTCGGCCCGGCAGAAGGGGCATGGCCAGGGAACCAGACCCCACTCCCTCTGCTACAAACTCTTCCACCCTGGGCAGCATGCTAACCTCTCTATGCCTCAGTTTCTTCATATAGAAAATAGGTAAATCAGAGTAACTATTTCCTAAGATTGTCCTGAGGCTTTATATTAATAGACATGGCCTGGCACCCGGTGCTTTCTATCAGGGCACGTTCTGATAAATAGTTTAATTGAGTTTTGGGAAAAGTGCTAGGATGGCCCAGAGTGATTCATTCATTGAAGTGGTCTGGGAAGGCTTCTTGGAGGAGGATACCTTTGACCTAGATTTTTAAAGGGTGAATAAGACGCACATGAGTGGAAAAGAGGGGCAACACTTGGAGACAGTGGCCAAGGGCTTCTTGGCAGGTCAAGTTGTGTCTTTTGGTGTTGGTTTGTGTGGACTGCTTTAGTGCTGAGCAGGGGGGCAGCCAGCTTGTTGCTGCTGGACGTGACCGCAGGCAGGGGTAGGGGTCGAGCCCCGGAGCACTCCCCACAGAAGCTGCTCCCAAAGCGGCTCCCGCACCCCTGCTCTTCTCACCTCCAGTACCAAGGCGGTGGCTCTGGGATGAGCTGAGGGTGCCACTGTCCCAGAGTAAGGAGACAAGGAGGGCTAGGAGAGGGGCAGCTCCCGTGAGTGTGGGGCAGTGCTAGCCTGGGGAGGAGAGCGCTTGTGCTTCTGCCCGTCACATATTTGAAGATAACACAGGGCTGGAGCCCCCTCCCCCCCAACACACACAGGCACGCCCTATCGTCCCCGCACATGGAAATGGGATCACGGAATCGACTGATTCGCTGCAGGCCAATGCACCAGGCACCGTGTTTTATACGCATGAGCACCTGTGCACCTCAAAACAACGCTTGAGGTAGGTCCTCCTATTTTCTCCATTGTAAGGATGAGAAATCAGAGGCCCAGAGAGGTTAAGCAGCTTGCCTGAAGCCACATAGCTAGTGGGTGGGGCAGCCCGCTTTGGGAGTGGGCTCCATCGAGGTGCCATCCGTTCACCACGGCCCTCGGCCCCCGTAGCTCACGAGTCTGCTGTCACCTGGAAACCACATCACGACCAGGGGAGAAACCGATGGGGAGACAGGAAGTTGAGAGGCTGTTCAGTAGCTGGCGACAAGGAGGGAGGCTGCCGTCTGGCACCAACACGGAGCCGTCCCCAGATGGTGGAGAACCTACATCGACTGCCTGGCTGGGCTGCAACAGGATGGGGCGCAGACAGGCCCCGCGAGGAGGGTCTCGTGCTCCACCCGAGGGGGGGGGCGCCAAGCAAGGGAAGCCTGTGACCTCACCGTTTGGGCCAAGGGCCCAATGACATCACCAGGAGGGCGAGGAGGAGTGAGGCCCAGCAAGTTATTTATGGAACAGGCTGGCCGCCAGCCTCGGCAGCTCCTGAGCTGTTTCAGATGTGGTTGGGACAGAGCCTCCAGCGCCGGGGAGGCAGACGAGAAAGGAAGGAGGCTGGAGGGAGCGGCCAGCCGATGGGGTGGGAAGGCTCCCGAGGGCCTCACCGAGGGCTGGGGCAGAGACCCCTGGGCCGCCACGCGCCTCCTCCGCGGGGTCTGCCCATGCGTCTCCACCCTTGCTCTGGAGGAGCCCGGTCTCTGCAGCCCTCCCCCAGGGGCACTGGTTCAGAACTCAGGGAGCAGAGGGGCCCAGAAAGCACCCCCGGGGGGGTTCACTCTATCTGCCTCTGTGCACACGGGAGTGTGGGCCCCGCAGGCCTGGCTGCCATTGGTGCCTCCCGATCCGCGGCAGCTTCGCCTCCTGGCTCCCTGTATGCGGTGCTCTGATGCTCACGCGTGCAGATAACTGTGTGAGGGCCTGGTTGTGTGTGCATCTTTGCGTACGTGCGCGGCCAGATGCGCGCGTGTGTGCACGAGAGGGAGCACACGGGAGAGCGCAGGAGGGCTAGCAGCTAGCAGACGGGGAGAGAGGGGTCGCTAGGGGAGAGAAATCACTGCAGGAAGTGGGAAATAGAATTTCAGTGGAAGATACAGAGGCACTTAGAGAAGCTTCGGCAGAACTAGACAAACCTTTCAATCCATTTATCAAAAATGCCTGCAGCTCCGTCGCCTGAGCAGGTGCAACAGGAATAAAATATTGAACAGAGCCGGCGATTGTGGGGCTGGAGAAGCCCAATAAATAAGGGGTTACTGCGATGCTCACACTCACTCAGCCGGGTTTGCTCCCGCTGGTCCCTCCACGCATCACTCCAGGCGCTGCCCCCGGCCCGAGGGCCTGCATCTCTGCGCTTTTGACTTTAGACCTCGTGGGAGGCTGGCAGGGGGTCGTGGAGCCGGGAGTCGCCAAGCCCCACACCGACGAGCTTCGGTATGTTGGCGACATGGGGGCCCTGCTTCTTGTGTCTCTTGGGCTTGCTAATTGCCCTCTTTCCCTTTAAAATCTTCCACGAGGGAACCAGATCCATGTCACCCCAGTGGAAATTTGGCGGTCGTTCTGTGGGCCATGATGGGGTAGCAGGGGGGTGAAACTGGGGGCCAGGGAGTTATGGAGGGGGCTCCCACACCCAGACCCCAGCTGGATGCCATGTACTGAGACCTCCCTACCCAGTTCCATACTGGACAACTTGGGCCTTTTGAGTGGTAGGTGGAGGGGTAGACGTCATGTCATATCCAACTGAAGGGGGGCCCATTTTCGGGGGGGCTCCATTTTCCAGGGTACCTCCATACCCCTTTTTCAAGCAACCCCCCTCCTCAATGCCAGAAAAGAAGGTATCTCCACATAGTCATTTTCAAATACCCCTAAACTCGAGCCCACAAAAGAGAATGTTTCCACTGATCTGTTCACCTCCAGCTCCACAAGGACAGCGGGCCCTGCCCCCCACACACATACACACACACACATACACACACACACACACACACACATACACACTCACACACTCACACACATTCCAGGGAACGGCCCTGCAGCCCCGGCCCCATCATCCCCTTTCCTCACCACTGTGCCACCACCCCATCAACAGGATAACCTGAATTGTTGCATCCTGATGCCAGGAACCAAAAGGGCAGGAGGCAGCGCTCTTCACCTCCCCGGGAGACACAACCCCCGCCTGGCAGCCCCCGCGGGAGGCCATTCTCTGAGCTCTGCCCGCTGAGCTGGGGCATGGGAAGGGGACAGCTGAGTGGCTCTCCAGGGTTGCCAGGCTAAATACCTGGAATGCAGGAAATAGGATTAGACCTCAGCGGGAACAGAGGGATAAAGGTTAATGAGGGAGGTGGGGAGGTACAGACTGGCTGTTCCCAGGGACAAAGGGTGGCCTCTCGGCTCTGTGGGAGCCAGCTGAGGTCACGTGGTCCACCCTCCTGCTTTTGGAAGCCCAGCAGATGGGACCCCCGTTTTTTCTAAAATGTTCTTGGAAAGCGAATGTCTAATCCACAAGTTGCTCTCCAACTGCCTGGACCACCTGCCTCCTTGCAGTCTCTGTTCTTAATTTCTGTTCCCCAAAGAGCTAGGATATTCTGTGCTTCTCGTGGGACCAGCCAAGAGGCTGTCATCTCCTCTGAACCCAACCCTGTCCCTCCCCCCAGCTCTGTTTTCTCACGCATCCCAGGAACTGCAGGAGGTCCATCCCAGGACCCAAACAAGATACAGGGACGTTGATGTCATTATGCTCTTGCCACCTGGTAAAGGCACCGGATGGGCGGCGGCCAGGAGCTGGGGGCAGCCTACTACCTCTGGACTTTCTCTGAAAGTACTTTCTATCCGTCATCAGTCTGCAACTGTAGGGACAAATGCTTCCAGGGACAGTGATGGAAATCCGCAAGGATGGAGGGGTGGGGGGGCGGGGCTCTGGTTCTGTTTCTGTTTCCTCACATCCTTCCCGAAGCTGCACAATGCCATTCCAGACTGCCTCCCCGCCGCCCCCCGCCCCATGGAGCCTACCCCTCTCCTTGTTTCTGTCCAGCCCTGTTCCCAGGCTGAGCAGACCTAAGTGTGGGGAGTGTTTGGGAGGGGCGCGTTGGGGGGAAGCACCAGGGCGATCATCCTAACCCCCTCTTTCCTCCACCTTTGGAAGTCTTTAAGGAGAGGAAACAGTCATTTTCCTGGGGTGCTGGGGTGTGGCCCCCATAGGATCAAAACTAGGCAAGGCACAGCGCCAGGCAGAGACCTGGTCCCCAGCCCATAATCTGCTTCCCAGCTGCTTGCGTTAGCGGCTCCTTTCAAGACACATCTGGGCTCAGCCAGGGCTCAGATTGCACGGCCAAGGGGCTGTGTTTGCTATGCGTGGGTGAGGGAAGGGTGTCATTTCTCCGGCTTCCTGCAGGGCCTTTCCCCACTCTCTTACTCTTCTCACAGCCTTCCTTAAGGAGATGTGTTCACACAATGGTGAGGACGACCACGCCGACGGTGGTGACAGCGCCGAGTGCTTACTCTGTGCCAGGCACCTGTTCAGCGAGCGTCTCTTGCGCTGTCTCTATGAATTCACACAGCGATCCTGTAGAAAGAGTGAGAAGCTGGCCTGAGCCATTTAGCGCTTCTCACAGTGCAGACGGACCAGAACTTTTGGGCAGAGGAGGCAGGACAGGTGGCTCCTCCCAGTTTGCCGGGGACTCGTTTGGATTTTGCACTGAGAGCCCCCTCAGTCCTGGGCAAGCTGAGACGTGGGTCCCCCTACATGTGGCACGCAGAGAGGAGAGTGTGGGATGGGTACACTCGGCGAGCCTCGGAGATCCACCTGCCATGGGGGTTTCCAAGTCCACGGACACAGTAAGGTCCACTTGCAATAGCTCGCCTGTGGCTCTGAGGACCGCCAGCTTGATCCCCCTCCTTCTTGACTGGAAATGATGTATATCCCCACCCCTGCTGTCCCTCACCATGTCCACACTTGGCCACAAGGGTGCCCCAAGCCCGTGATAACTGCCATGCCACGCCTTGACCCCACCAGAATCTGATTTCCCTCCACCCTCCCTAAGTCAGGTCAGAGAGGGGTCGTGGAGGGAGCTGAGTGCACGGGGACCCGGAGAGGGGAGAGGTGAGGAGAAGAGAAAGAGGAGAAAGGCATAACTCCCAGCAAAAAAAAAAAAAAAAAAAAAAGTTCAATCAGATTTGTAAAGGGCACAATTTACAAATCCGTCACATATTTTACTAGGCTGGGATTTACGGATTAGCCTGTAATACTTAGGCGGCTTTTTGTAATAAAACCCTGAGCCCAGGCAGCCTTGGGGAAGTGAGGAGGAGGAAGGGGCCTTCTCTCTATCTTGCTTTCATTTTCCCAGCATTTTTTGATCTAGGCAGCCCCATTAATCTGTGCTTTATCTGCCTATGGAGAAGGATTGAGCTCTTTATTGGATTTTTGTCAAGAATAAATGATTTAGTTTGGGATATTGTGGAAACGATTTTTGTGGTATTACACCATCTAATAAATGAAACAGCAGGGATCAATTCCTTCTTGCAATGTGTTCAACAGGAGGGGTGAAATATGCCCCACAATTATTTGGTATTGCACTCTATAGATACTTATAACCGAGTGTGACTGTGTGTACGGAGGTCTGCCCAGATGTGGGCACCTGTCTGGGAGGACGCGATCCATCAGCTCTAACACATGAGACTTGGAGCCCATGTAACAGGCCGGTCACAAAGGCAGATCAAGTTCACCTCAGCAGACAGGCCTGAGCGTTGGAGAGTAGGCATCAGGCCTGGGGGTGAAGCCTGGGGTTAGGGGGTTGTATTTACCAAAGCCCTTGGCCTAGAGTGCTTCACCTGAAGGAACGGGCAGTGGACAGCGTGGGACATCTTTGCCACAGTGAGCCTGGCAGACGCCCGGTGTGTGGGGACACCACACAGAGACCCCGGGTCCCATCCCTCTCCGTCCCGGCCACTGCCTTCTCTCCCAGCGTACCCGCTTCAAGGGAAGACGTCTGGGAATGCCGAGGCGGAAGCTGGCTTTCTGCCCAGGTAGGCTCATAAGGTTTATATCCCCAAAGGCCCACAAATATTTATCGAGAGCCTATTATACCCCAGTGCTTAGCATAGGCCTGGCACAAAGGAAACCATATATAGATATTTGTTCACAGATTGACGGATAAACAAAAAGCTTTCAAGATGCCCTCCCCTTCCCCAAACACACACTGTCCTCACCAGCAGACACCGGGAAGAGCCAGAGATGATGAGCAGGATCCAGCTGACAACACGGCCCCTCCAGCCTTCCCCCAGCCCTGACTGCAAGGAAGGAAGAGAAGTACTCCAACAGGGAGAAGCCGGGCAGGGCTGGCCCTGGAGGACGTGCGCCATGCTCCACTGAGATGCCTCTGTCGGAGCTGGTTGCTTACCCAGGGCTTGCACTCCGGATGTGGGCACCTCGGCTCACGTTGCCGAAAGTGGCCCTTGGGGCGGCTAGACCTGTGGGCACCATCAAAGCCAGTGCCATGCCTAACAGCTCTGTGAGCTTTGTGCGTCGTGCCTGGGACGTGGGGAAGCATTTAGCAAATATTCATCAAATGACCACCTGAAGGAATGGCTATCGATAGGTAGGGGGGCCCTTTGAGCTGGGGCTTCAAGGATTGACAAAAGCAATGGCTGGGGACCACTGTCTTAGTCCATTCAGCCCCACCACACACTGGGGGGCTCATATACAACAAACATGTATGCTCACAGTTCTGGGGGCCGGAGGTGGGAGCACAGGGCACCAGCACGGTCGGGGGAGGACCCTCCTCTGAGTCCCAGGCTGCTTCTAGCGTGCCCACGTGGCAGAAGGGGCTGGAAGCTCTCTGGGGGCTTCTATAAGGGCACTAATGGCATCCCTGAGACTCCCCCCGCATGACCTAGTCACCTCCCAAGGCCCCACCTCCTAATACCTTGGGGGTTAGGTTTCAACATAGGAATTTGGGGGGGCACATTGAGACTATAGCTATCATAGATTTGATAGTGTGCATGCCACGTTTCCTCTGTATACTCAGAGCGATAAGCACAGCCAGGGGGGCTATGCTGGGCTGGCGGGGGAGGGGCTCCCCTGAGCGCCCGTGTTACTCGATTGTGCGCAGTGTGAGCGGGGCTCCTGCTTCCGAGGTGCTTGTCCCGGTGATGCGCTCCAGGAGTGTCCGGTCTGTGCGTCCTGCTTGCCTTTGGGGATTAATTTCCTTGACAGGCTCTGCCTCCCTGCCGTATGTTCTGCAAACGTTGGCAGGGACAGTGAGACCCTACAGCTCTCTGTCTCTCTACCCTGAGTGTTCTATTTTTGTCCTGTTTTGGACCGGCTTTGCCTGGCTATGTTTTCTCTGCCACAGTCAGAATCCTTGGAGCTGGGTGGTGATGGGAGGGGAGTTTTAAGCGTCTTTGGCATGAAGAGTCTCTTCTGCTTGGAACTCATTTCAGAGGATGGCTCTTCATTTCCGCCTCCTTGCGAAGAAACGGGATGCCTGACGGTTCCTGTGTAACCAGTAAGAACTCACTGACAATTCCCGCCCCGTTTCCCGGCAATGGCAATGAGAGGCTTGGCAGGTGGAGCGATTCACATTCCATCATATGGACGGTTCATGGGCAGAAGCCAGAGGTGGCCCAACAGTGGGGGCTGGATTGAGGTTGGGGTCCTACGGTGCCATGTGCTCACCTCCTAACTTGGGGGGGGCACAGTGAGGTGGTGACTCCTTCCAGTTCCTGAGGCTGACTTTGATGGCGCCGGTTTGGGTGTTGACCTTGAGCCCTCCCGGTGCTCTTGACGCTCCCCGCCACGCCAGCTAATTTCCACCTCAGGCTCTTCTGAGGGCCCTTCCCCCTTGGATGTGACACCTCCATGGCAGACAGCTACTGTGATTCCAACTCGTTCAGCGGAGATTTCATCCTCAGAGGGAACCGGCACCCTTGGTGGAAAACAAGCAAACACTCCCTGCTCCGTGGCAGAGAGCAAGGCCTTTCTTCCAATTAGCTCCTCAGGCCCCGGCTCGGAGCCATCAGGGATGCTCCTCTCTCTCTCACGTCCCACATCCCACACATCAGAAAATCCCGTCAGCTCGACTTCCCACTTGCCGGAGTCCCACCACCATTCCTCTCCGCAGTTACTGTGGCTCCCCTGGCCGAGCCCCCGCCATCCCTGGCTGGTGTCCCTGCTCCCTCCCTGCCCCTGGCAGCCCATTCTCCACACAGCAGCCCGAGCCAGCCGCCCACTTCTCAAAACCCTGCAGAGCCCCCCTTTGCTCAGAGGGAGAACCAAGTCCTCGCTGTGGCCTCAAGGCCCCGTGCATGTGGCCTGAGTGACCATCACCCCCTGCTCATCCCTTCCGGCCACACTGGCTGCCTTGCCAATGTGGCCCGAAGACCTAGGCCTGCTCCTGCTTCAGGGCCTTTGCACTGGCTGTTCCTGTTGCCTAGAATGCTTTTCCCCGCAGAGACTCCTTTACTGCCTTAAAGTTTGTACTCAAACAGCGGGCAGCACTGTGCAGGGCTAAGAGCACAGACTGGAGCCACCCGGGCTGGGCTCAAGTCCCTTTTCCGCCCCTTGCTAGCCATCTGACACTGAATGTTACTTTGCCTCTCTGCACCTCCGTTCTGTCACCTGTAAAATGGGGGTAATATTGGCATTGGCTCATAGGGTTACAATGAGGAGGAAACGACTTAGTATTTGTAAAGCACTTAGAGCCTGACACGGAGTAAGTGTGAAATAAACGATTATTAAATTAGACAAAATCAAATGAGGCCAACACCGAGCACAGTATTTAGACATGCAGTCAGCTCCTCAGCCCCACCCCGGCCCTTCCAATCTCCCTCCTCTGCTGTACTTTTACTTTTACCCCATTGCACGCCTCCCCTCTGATGTGCTACGTAACTTATTTTTTTTTTTTTTAAAGATTTTATGTATTTATTTGAGAGAGAATGAGATAGAGAGAGAGAGCACAGGAGAGCGGGGAGGGTCAGAGGGAGAAGCAGACTCCCCACTGAGCAGGGAGCCCGATGCGGGACTCGATCCCGGGACTCCAGGATCATGGCCTGAGCCGAAGGCAGTCGCTTAACCAACTGAGCCACCCAGGCGCCCCGATAACTTACTTATTTCTTAGGTGTTTTATTTAATGCCTCCCCCAACCAGAATTGCTAGAACAGAAGCTCTAAGAGGACAGACATCCTTGTTTTGCTCAGGGATAGACAGCGCCAGGCACCCAGTTGGCCTTCTGCTGGCACCCTTCACCCCATATTCTAACCATGTTCCTTACTTTTTTTAGGAAAAAGAATGTTTTTCTGATTATAGAAGTAAAATATGTAGAAAAGCTCCCCCTGTGGGAAGCCGGGCATGATGGACACACCATGGTGAGTGAAATTCTGGGTCTTGGGGTGGGTTCCTCCAAACACTGGTCCTGAGCTAAGGTGTATGAATCTCCTTGGCTGTTGTAACAATTAGCACAAACTTAGGGGCTTCACGCAACCCAGATCTTCCACAGCTTTGGCGATCAGACGACCAAAATGGGCCTTAGGGGTGACATCAAGGTGCCGACAGAGCGGTGTGCCTTTCTGGAGGCTCCAGGGAAGAATCAGTTCCTTGCTTCTCTTCCAGCTTCTAGGGTCTGCTGGCATTCCTTGCTCGTGGCCCCTCTGCCTTCTGCTTCCTTTATCACGGGTCTGTTCTGACTCCGCCCCTCCTGCCTCCCTCTTGTTAAGGATGCTCGTGATTACACTGCACCCACTTGCATAACCCAGGGTACTCTCCCCAACTCCAGATCCTAAATTTAATTACATCTGCAGAGTCCCTGTTACCATGCAGATAAAATATTCACAGGTTTCAGGGCTTAGGCCAGGGAGGCCTTTGGAGAGCCATCATTCTGCCTATCACATACGGATTCAAGTAGAAGTCATTTATTTGGTAAGGTGAGCCCAGAAAATAGGATCTCATTTAACCTTAATTATCAGCCCGAAGGCCCTAGCTCCAAACACAATCACAGTGGGGATTAGGGCTTCAATATATGCATTGGGGGGAGGGGGAGGCACAATTCAGTCCATAACAAGGATTCCCCCCCCGGGGAACTGGGTAAAAATACAAAGGCTCAGGCTTTGGTCCAGATGCCTAAGCCTCCGTCTCCAGGTTCTGCCTCACCCCGAAGCTGGAGAAGCAATAGGATAGAACACACCCCAGACATCCCCACAGAGAGTGGGGTTGGTTGGGGACTTCGAGGGTTGCTCACTCCCTGGCACTTCTGATCTGTGTCTACCTTGCTCTTTCAACCAGAAGAAAGCCCTGGGGTGGATGGTTCAGGCGTGCCCATGAGCGCCGCACACAGAGCTGAGAGCCGAGGAGAAAGGGCAGGGTTCAACGCTCTACCCTTAACGTAACTTGCTTGTGTGTTCAGAAAAAAAAAAAAAAAAAAGGCATTTTTAATATGAAAAGCAGCCTGATGTCCCCATAAAAAATCTGAATAATAACATGTATATGTATAATTTTATCTCATGATTTTTCCTTTTAGTGCTAAAATTCATATGCACACACACACCTAGTTGTATAGGCTTATATATAATATGTGCAATATCTATACATGTATGTGTATGTGTATACTCACGTGTATGCATGTATGAGTAGGCATGCAGAGAGCATATGGATACGTTATATACAAAGCTCTGGAGACTAGCTATCAAAGGGTTAAGAGTGGGTATGGCAGGGGACAGCTTCCATTTCTCTATAATTTGAGTTTATTTTTTTGTATAATTAGAATTTATTTCTGCATGGAGAATGTCTTATTTTGTACTTTGAAAATGTTCTGAAATAAAGAAACCTTTAAAACTAGATGGGATAAAGGCCCATTGCCAGGAATGTGGAAAATCCAGACATGCGTAGAAGGAAACATTAGGTATATTTCTTTCTAAAGATATGTCAACATATATTATATATCATATATATTATAACATATGTTATGTTCTAACATATAACATATGTCCACATATATTATGTGGCTTGTACTAAATGTGCGATTCTAAGTCCTATTTTTTTCTTACTTAATATTGTATTGTGAGCATTCTCCAGGTCATTAAATATCCTTTGCATGTATGTATTTTTGTTAATGGCTGCCTAATATTCCTTCATGGATATGTCATCATTTATTTATCTAACATCCCCCCCACACACACCATTAATTCCCCTCCTCAGCCTCCTCATTTTCCATTAATACCTTCACTACTTGGATGAGAAATGGTGGCTTTCACAGTCCCCAGTCAATGATGCGTCTCTGGAACATTTCAGAGAATATCAGAGTTGCTACTTCATTAATATAAAGAGGGCACAGACCAAAGCAAATCAATATCTCCATGATGCATCCTCCTTGGAGGAGCAGAGAGGCTCTTATCACTGTGACCTGGCCCGAGCCATCCACATCATTTCACTTGGTTCTTTATGCACTGACCCCCCCCCCCACCGCTTCCTTTTCCTGGCAGATGCCCTGAACAGAGCCAACTGACCTATTAGCTCTTGAAAAAATAAGTTTGGGATAAAAATAAGGTTGGTATATGAGCTTAATAATTTTCCAGAAATAGACTTCCCTAGGCCTTGCTGTCTGTCCCTTTGTATGGGACAGCATGGGACAGCACCGTTTTGCCTACCAAAGACAGGTTGTGGCTTGGGTCAGCAATGGAAGAGAAGGGAGAAGGGCGGGGGGAGGGGAGCAGGGCTCATCATTTTAGTAGAATTTCTAAGCAAAATACTGATGCTTTCCTGCAGCTGCCCTGGTGGACGAGGGAGGGAGTGGGCTGGGAAGGCGGGGAGAGGAGCACGCCCAGGGACAGTCCTCCCTGCTTTACATCCAATTGGCCACTGGGACTATGTATTTCTGGTGGGGCAGGAAGAGAGTTGACCTATTCTAGTTTGATAGCAATACAGTAATAAACTTAATCTTAAAATAGCTTTCCCACCTTTGGAATAAAGCCTTTTGCATAGAGTGGTATCTGGGAGAAGAGGTTAATTGACGGTCGACTCACAATCTTAGATTTGCAAAAAAGAGGGTCAAGTGGAGCCTTTTACAGCAGTTACTTGCCTGGAAGCTTCGGCCTCTCCACTCCGTGGGTTAAGCTGCCGAGGAGGCCTGACCCTGCGCCGGCTCAGTCCTGGGACCCGGGACCCGGAAGGCTGGCTCCTACCCTCGGGGAGTGATAATCTGCAGGTGCATCCTGACAAAGAAACCTTGAGAAAAATCCAGTCCAGTGTTTTAGAGGCTCCTGATTCAGCATTCCCTCCTTCCCCGTGCAGGGATGATGATGTTATCAGTGGTAGGACTCGCTGGACTTTAGAATCTGATTGGGTTCCACTCCAGAAGTGTGTAGAAAGCCAGCTGTCGGCCTGGGCACTGTGCACATTGTCCTGGGGGCTACATGCACAGAGCTGAAAAAGACTGTGTGGTTAGAGGGGTGTCGGTCTAGAAGGCCAACAGACGTGGAAGTAAATAATTCCACTGGAGGGTAAGCACACTGAGGTCCGTTCGCTCACTCACCCAGCGAGTGCGGTCTGCTGTATGCCAGGCCCAGCGCGGTGTTAGGGATTCCACGTGTCAGGACAGATCTGGCCCTGGCCCCCATAGACCTTAGTTATGGTCCAGCAGGTAATAGAGAGTACGAGCGAGTAACAACACGGTACAGCTTACATTTGCACTTGTGAGAAACGCCGTGAAAAAACAAGAAGCCATGAGAGCATAATACAGAATTTCCGCACTTAGATGATTCCCGAAAACAGGCTTCCCTAGCCTTGTCTGTCCTCTCCTCGGTCTGTGTGCACACACCCTCCTCCTCCACTCTGACCTTTGACCCCTCTGATCCCAAGGGCCCTGCCTGCCTCGATGGGTGGAAGCCCCCCACCCACCCCGCACAGCGAAGCCAGCCTTGCGCACATCTGCCTGCGCGTGGCTTCCACATCTGGGTGCGCCAGAGTAAGACCGCGGTCAGTGCAGGGAACGGAGCTCTTGGCTGGGAACTGAAAGACCCTGGTTCTAGCTCCAGCTCTGTCACAAGGCACCCCCTGCTCCCTCCTGCACCTGCACCTGCATGCCCTCCCCCCCCCCCCCCCGCCCTTCCCTCGGCTTCCCCCCCCGTCCTGTGCCGCATCACCAGGAAGCCTGGGTCACAGCCTCTGCAGCCAGAGTGCTTGGGTTCAGACCCCCCTGCTCGCCCTGTGAGCCTCAGTTCTGCTCTATCCAGTGAGGACAGTGTCAGTGCCCAATGCTCGGGGCGGTCGTGGGGATTAAGAGCAGAGAGCCCCACACATCGCACGAGCCACGGGCGTGCAAGCCGCTCTTCTCACCGTTGGTTTTGCGGGAAGTTTCATTTTCTGTGTCAGCTTGACTGGGCCCGAGGATGCCCAGACCAGACAGCTGGCTAAACCTTATTTCTGGGTGTGTCTGCGAGGATGTTGGGGAGGAGATTAGCATTTGAATTGGCGGACTGAGTGAGGCAGATGGCCTTCCCCAGTGTGGGTGGGCCTCACCTAATCCGTTGAGGGCCTGATCCACCAGAAAGGCAGAGGAGGGTTGAATTCACTCCCCTCTACCTGACTGTGGAGCTGGGACATCAGTCTTCTCCCGCCCTCAGTGTTCCTGGCTTGCAGGGCTTCCTCTCGGACTGGACTCTACACCATCCGCTCCCTGGCTCTCAGCCTTCCAACCACACCACCGGCCTTCCCGGACTCCAGCTTATGGACGGCAGATCATGGGAAGTCCCAGCATCAGCCTCCACAATCACGCGAGCCAATTCCTTATAATAAATCTATTCATCTCTATCATCTGTCGACCTATCTACCTATCATCTCTCTCTCTCCTTACCTACCTCTCTCTCCTACTGGTTCTGTTTCTCTGGAGAATTCTAATGCATATTTTTTCCCCTCCAATTCAACGTGATTTTGAAGGTAGCACACGGTGACTCACAGCTTCTTAGATGCAGCATTTGCTGGTCACACGAGGGGCCCTGACTCTTGAGCGTTCAGCAGATCCACCTGCAGCTCTTGTTGAACCCTGATCGCTGGCCCCACCGGCCGTCTCTGGTTCTGTGGATCCTGGGCAGGGCCTGGCCAGACTGATGGTCAGGGGACCCACTCTGAGGACCACTGGTCTGTGCTAACGACTCAGGCTTTGTGCACATGGACAAGTGAGGCCGGCCTCATTCCTCCCGTGTTTTGAGGATGAAGTCACCGATGCGCAGACAAGGTATGCTACCTGCCCAAGGTCATGTGACTTGTAAGTGACAGAAGTGGGTCTTGAACTCTGGGTGTCAGTTTCAGTGCTCTGTTTTCTCCATTTGGGATAGAAACAGGACCAGGGGGAACCCAAAGAGGAGGAAAAAGCCGCCAGGGAAGGGGCATCTCACAGGTGAATAACAGATCTTGGGTATGTGATGTTTATTATGGAGATGGTAGGAACGCCCCTGAATGAGAGGTCCAGGGGAGCTCCACCAGCGGAGAGCAGAGTCAGGATGGACCTTCAGTCACAGATCTTCCCTGGCGACTCGCTAGGGCCTCTGGGGGAACCCAGATCTCAGGCCTTGACAGCTCCCTGGAGCTCAGGAGTGGCCCCCAGTGGCCTGAGCCCCCCAGCTGAGCCGAACGAGGCAGGCCGCCTCTCCTCCACGCCTACCCTTCCTCCCAGCAGCCCAGAAAACAGGCATTGCCCATTAACAGGAGAGTGCACTAATGTGAAGAAAACACTCAGCCATTAGGGCCTTAACACTGTGCTGCAATTTTGACTGGTAGGACGCAAATGCCTGCACAGCGGGCCCCCACCAGGGGTCACTCTGCCAGCCTCTCAGCCCTGAGATGCTTCCGGAGCCAGGCCTGGGCCTGCAGGAGCTGTTGGCCTAGAGGGGAGCCTTGGAACACTGGCAAACCCCAACCTTACCACCATTTCTCAATCTTCCCTGGGGGGGGGGGGTCTCAAGACTCTCTGCAGCCCTGATCCCACAAGGCTCCAGGATGCTGATTCGCATGTGTTCTGCATGCAGGGTCTCAAGGTCCCCTGCCCCCTCCACCCCACCTTTTCTCCGCCAGGTTGAGCTGGAACAGTGTGATGGCCAATTTGGGGGAAAAGGGTTGCTTTCTCTCCTACCCTGGGGACTTGTGACCCCCCCCCACCCCCAGCACAGCAGGCTGTGAGTCTAAGGGCAGCTCCTCTAGGGGAATTCAATACCCATGGGGCAAGATTCTTATTTGTTACTTGGGGATTTGGTTAAAATGCAGATTCTGCTTCATCAGGCCAGGTGTGGGGCTTGGATCCAGCATTTTTAACAAGTTCCCAGGGGATCCCAGACCACACTCAGGCAGCAAGGCCGTAGGGCAATGATGCTCAGACATGGGGATCACCTGAGCACTTTAACAATCCTGATGTCTGGTCCCACTCCCACAGCTTCTGATTTACTTGGTCTGGCCTTGGGCGTCAGGTGGTTCTAACAGGCAGCCCCCTCCCTGTTGCCAGCCTGACAGATGGGGTGTTAGGACAGGGTCTTTTCTGTGGTGTGCGGAGAGAAGGCATTTGGGAAAAGGACTTAGTGAAAAAGCATCCTCACGTCCCTTGTTAATCAAGCTTTCTTCCTTGGCAGAGGAGATGGAGAGGAAGAGAAAACTTTCATTCCACAGAAGGGCATCTGCCAGTTTCCCACTTGGAGATGGGATTGAAATAGCTTTTTCAGATCCTCCAGTTAAGCTGACACATGTGGCCCCCTCCAAGCCTCCCCTCGGTCGTCCCCCCCCCACCCAGAGCAGTTATCTCGATTCTGACTCCAACAGCACGGTTCTATCTCACCACCCGCCTGCAGCTGTCTCACTTCCCAATGCAGAGAAGCTCGGGCCCCAGAGAGAGCCATGGTGCAAAGAGCATCAGCAAAACAGGCAGGCTGGGGCTGTCCGGCACCTGCCCCCGGGCGCTGCCACCTCCGTGGGGCATGTGGAGATGCAGGGGCTGTGGGGTTGAGACTCAGAGTGATCTGAAGATGACACAGCTAAAAGAGTATTACTTAAAGGTGTGGAAGGTAATGTCACTTCTGGGCCAGTACTGCTTCTTGGGCTGGGAATGAGATAATGAATTATCCAGGGAAATGAAACTGCTAATAAATTCAAAAGCAAAGCTGAGGGAGGTTAAACTCCCCTTTTTTTTTTTAAAGATTTTATTTATTTATTTGACAGAGAGAGAGACAGCGAGAGAGGGAACACAAGCAGAGAAGTGGGAGAGGGAGAAGCAGGCTTCCCGCTGAGCAGGGAGCTCGATGCGGGGCTCGATCCCAGGACCCTGGGATCATGACCTGAGCCGAAGGCAGACGCTTACCCAGGTGCCCCTAAACTCCATTTTTTAAAGGGAGCTGGTGATTGATAAAGTGCCCTCTCTCCTTGCCTCCTGGGACGCCATCAGCCTCCCTGTCCCTCCTTTCTCCCACACAGGTGGGTCTCTGACCCTCTGGACACACAGCCCAGCACCGCCCACTTGCCTCAGGCTGTTCCCTTTGTGAGCCACGCCCACCCCAGTGGGAACCTAAGGCCCAAATTGGGCTGCGATGTGGGCCAATTGGTTTTGAGAGCTCAGTCCCCAAGGAAAGGCCACGAGGAAATCTGTCTTCCTAAGAAGTCCGTTCCGACCTTTGAGCCAACAAATCGCAAGTAGAAACAGCTCGGGAATAAGCAATCAGGCTCTGGATCGTGGCTTCTGCAGGGAGGGGCCATCCTTCAGCTTTTCTGGGGCATCCATGCCTTCCCAAAGCTGGCCCTGTTTTGGGAAGCCTGTGGCTACATTCCCGTCCTCCCTGCGTCAATTCTAATCCCTCTTGAGCTCCATTCCTGAAACCCTGACCCCCTTGGTCTCCACTAGCCTCCTTCCCTGCCTGAAGCCATCGAGCCCCTGCTGCCTGAGCTCACTGCCCGTTTCCGCGGCGACCGGCCCGTGATGTCACTCACTCACTCACTCACGGAGGCCTGCGAGCCTTCAGGTGGGTAGGATGGGAGCAGCAGGTGCCCAGGAAGAGGGAAAGAACAAAGCCCTTATCTCTGTGCCATCATCCCTACATAATGGAAATCGGGAAGGGGGGAGTGGAAACGGAGGAGGGGCAGACGGAAGGCTGCAGCCGTTCCTAACCTAGGCTGTTCTGACATCCCTTGAGCTCAGCTAGAGAAAGACGGCCTCTGACCCCCTTCCCCAAACTCCTCCTCAGGCCCTAGACTCCTGCCCAAACAGCGATGATTTAAAAGCCTCCTGAGTCATGGAGGGACTCTATTTCCCCAGCTGGCCATTTTCTGCGGCCTGCCCCCACCTTGTGGTGGTGTGGCATAAAGGGAAGCTTGCCCTCATCAGCTTGTGTGCCCACTTCCAGCAACGTCGGGCTCCAGGGCTCCCTCCTGGCTGCCCCGCTTTGCAGGAAGTCCCAGTGCCAAGTGGCTTTCAGAGCCTGCCTCAGCGGGGACCACGGCTCCTGTCTTAGTAACTGGGGAAAGCAGCTCCCGCAGCTTCCCTAATGCTCTGGGCCCTTTTGTTCCAGCCAGGCACTAAGAGGAAAATGCAGCCCCAGTCTAGAAGCAAAGGCTCCACCCAGTAGGCTCCCCTGGGGCCAGGTCCAAAAAGCCCATGGTCACCTGAGTTCCAGGTAACTCACTGTGCAGCCTGAATTATATAGACAAGTTAGGCTCGCTTGGACTTCAGGTGTCTCAATTACCTGAGTAATTTGCATGTTTATGAGTAAGGGGGATTGAAAGTTAACTCGAAGCAAATTCAAAATTCTGACTTTGGGGGCTTGGAAGCCCCTCACGTGCACCTCGCTTGTCACCCGACAGAAGGGAGCGTCACAGACAGGGCAACTATGACGTAACCACAGAGCAAGCCACAGAGGAGCCCGGATTCATCCCGGAGGCTGGGCCTTGCCTTAGTTTCCCTTTTAGGATCTGCCAGAAAACCAAAAGTAACCACCTAAACACAACTCCAAAGAAAGGTGGGAGAAGAATGAGAAAATCTTTATTATTGATTGTTTAGACCTAAAGAAAGAGAGGAGATAGAATTCCCTGTAGCTCAGCCAGGAGGTGAAGAGTTAATCCTATAATCTAGTCTGCCAGGGAGCAAGGTGAGGACCAGAGCTATTCCCAAACTGAAGTGTGCATGCAGAATGTTTGATGCTTGGCGATGGAGCCAAGAAGACCAAGAAGACCGAGCCCATTTGCAAGCATCATATTGAGTACCCGGTGTGTATAGAGCACTGTTTTCAGCATGCAGTGGGATTCCAAAGTTCACAGGGGGACTCCCCTATCTTCTGTTAGAGAATGGACGCCCCCCTCCCCTGCAGAGCACAGACACTGCTCTCTGCTGTGCTCGGTGAAGTACCTGCAAATGTCTGGTGACCTTTGCAGAATTAGACCAATTACACTCCAGTGAAACAGATTAAGAATTGCAAAGTAGCACGCGCAACCTCTTCTGGTTGTCTGAGTGAGAGCCAGGGCACCCCCTCTATTGCTCTATCGTTGGCTTGCATATTGGAACCACCTGGAGAATTTTGGAACCAACTGTGCCTGAGTCCTACCCCTAGAGAGTCTGATTTCATTGGTAATAGAGGCAGTGGTATTTTTTAAACATGCAACAAAGAATGAGAACCACTGAGCCGGAGGGTTTGGGAATTTTGAGTTGTTTAATGGTGAATCTGTGGGCTGAAATTGATCACGCTTGCTACTTTGCTAATGGAATCAAAGACACAGCTTCTATTTGCTGGCTAGGCTGCCATCTTGGAACAAAATAATGATGGCAAGGTTTTCATATGGATATTCTCCTAATGGATTCTAATGAGAGTTGGTACAATGTGGTGGAATTTGCACAGAATAAAGTCTTCACTAAACCGTCCTTCAGCTGGAGGGGGAGGCAGTGGGAGGAAGTAATTAACATTTCTTGAGTGTCTGTTGTGCAATAGGAACTGTGCTTGAAAGACTATACTGATATTTCACTTTTTCTCTCCTACCGTGTGCCCAGATGGGTGTCATCCCCATTTTACAGATGAAGAAATTGAGGCTCAAGATCACACCGCTGTTGTGTTGCTGTGTATTGGGAGATGATTTTCCATGAGTCTCTCACATTTCTGTGTTTCTTGTAAGCAAAGATGCTGACTGCCTTTGTTCCGATCTTTATAAGGATGTTTGCCTGGTGAATAGCTTTGGAAGATATGTCATCCTCCGGAGCAAAGGGTAGGCATGCTCACTGCCCATTATAAAAGATTCAGGTCCCTAAGCTCAGGGTTCCTGTCTTGTAACACACCCTCCCTGTGTGCACAGGTATGACCTAGCCCTCTTTGCATTGCCTTATGGGGACCGTGGCTGAGGGAGCTGTTGGGAAAACACAATACTCTGGCTACCACTGTCACTTTGATAAACTGTCTTTTGTCTCTGACCCCTGAGTCTCATTTCTTCCACCAGCAGCAAGACAGGCAAGGTTCACTTGTTAACTTGTGGTGGATTTGGCACCCTCATCTAAGCCTGCTTCCCTCTGACACCTATGCACTTAGGGGATGGAAAACAAGAGGTGATATTAAAGCAAAACAACACACATATTCCGGATCAATGATTTCTTTTCCTCTAATTATGAAACAATAACACAAATTAGTTCCCTTCCCTTTCCTATAAGATGAATAAACAAATTCAATCTGCACCAAGTTAAATACAAAACTTGGGCACAATTCTGCAGCCTGCTGGTTCCAAATTCTACTTGATTTTAAGCTCTACTAAGCTACATCCTCTTTCCTCTCAAGAGCATCTCCCTCAATCCTCCCAAAACAGCCTCCCTGCTTTGATAAGCAAATGTGGGTTGTGTTAGCACCCCAAACCCACTCATCTTACTGTTATCAGAAGACCCTTACCTACTTATTTTCCAAATTGGAGAGAAGTGATTCTTCCGGTGTTAACACTAACGGTCTTCATGCCCCTTCCTTTCTCTTTGAGGTCAGAATTTTTAAAAGACAGATTATAATCACACGGTATCTCTTTCTCGGCCTTTTTCTTACCTGAATCTTTACTTAAACCAGCTAAGGTCCTAGCCAAGCTTAATTTGGAAAGGATGCCTTCCCCTTATTACTAATTACCTTCTCTTCTAAAGAATGAGAATTTAATATGCAATGATGATTTCTAGTAGCAGGTTCTGTATAATTTTTAGCTGTTAATTATTATTATTAAAATCATAAAAAACTATTATTTATGTGCCAGGAACTTTTTAAGTGCTTTATAAAGTGTCTTAAATCTGCTCAAAAAACCCTAAAGTGAAGTATTTTCACTTGGAGAAGCTGATGTTTCAAGGAGGTTAAATGTCCTATACGCGGAGCTAGTAAATAGCAGAGCTGGAATCCAGAGCCTTGTCTGTCCAACCCCAAAGCAAAACTCTTCCTTCTGGACCCAACTTCTTTTTTTTTTTATAACAGCTTTATTGAGATATAATTCACAGAGCATGCAATTCATCCATGTGAAGTGGACAATGCATGGCTTTAGCATATTCTCAGGTATGTGCTGCCCTCCCCACAGTCAATTTTGGAACACTTTTATCACCTCCAAAAGACACCCTGTGTACTTTAGGAATCCCTCATCCCCTCCCCCCCAAACCCTACCAAACTGCCTTCTGGCAAAGTCTCTCTCTAAAGAAGCCATACCCTTTCTTCCTTCTGTATTAAATATTGGAGTATGTTTATATTCATAATTTGTGAATGTTTACATTCAAAAATTGGTTGCCTCTTTAGTTACTGAGAGGTTAAGAGTTGTACGCTCCACTCCCCACCCCACCAAAAAAAACCTGTGTCTTCTCTCAGGTAGTCCCTGGGGTTGTTAATTCTTTCCTCTTTCTGCACAGACACCACTAAGAAGAACCCCGGGGAACCACCAGGAGCCCCAAGAGGCTTGGTTACTCCATTTAGTAACTGGTCCCAGGCAATAGGTATTGGGTATGGGTTGACAATGAAAGGGATGGGGACCCCAGGAAACTGCTTGCAATCTGGACTTGATATCTCATGAGCCGAGAACAGCCCTCCTTACCTCCTTTTAGATACAATTTATCTCCTTTGAGAAGTCCCTGATTAGTCCTTCCAATGAGGGCTGGCTCCTTAGGGAAGTTGAATCTATCCAAGGGAGGTTTGCTAGCATTGACCCAAGATCAGCCAGACTTTGCAAGGAGTTTGGTGTGCCTATGTGTTAATTTGGGTTCCCCTGAAGAATTTGAGTGCTTGGAGTTTAGTTGGGAAGTACAGACACCACGGCGGGGGTGGGGGTGGCGTGGGGATAGGGTGTGGGGGGTGTGGGGAAGGAGCACACAGAAAGGAGGGGGACCACTAAGTGCTGTGCTATTAAGCCAACTACCCCATGGAAGACTGGGTCTTACTCTCACAGGTAAACATTAGGAGACACGGGAAAACACAGACCTCAGAGTCATCCCACTTAGGCGACAAGGTCACAGGGTGTTTAAATACCAACTCCCATAAGTCCTTGGTTAAGGGCTGGTCCTGGAGGGTCTTAATTTCTCAGCTTTTCTGGTCCACTATGCTCCTGTGGGTAGAGCAGTCTTCTTCAGTTTTGGAAAAAGCCCTCAGGCAAAGAAATGCAGATAATGGCAGTTGGAGGTTGGGCAGAGTACATGAAATGGTTGGGTCTGAGGATATGGGTGGGCACGCACTGCATCTGCTATAGCCTTACCCTATTTTAACTCCTGCATGAGCAAGTACACACACACACACACACACACACACACACACACACAGTGAGCAGGAAGGGAATATGGTCTCATAGAGTACATTCCTCCATCCCTGGGCTCCACTCTTGCTGACAATAATCAGGGCTTCCCTTTCCATACTAATGAGGGGCAGCAAGGAATTTATTAAACGAGCTTTACCAGGAACCAACTGGTAAAGACCTACATCTTTTACCTCTGAAGCTGGAAAACTCCCAACAGGCCTTGCAAAGAGTTTGGAACCCCAGACAAGTTCACTTGGGGGGTGGGGGTCACTCCAGGTCGGAAGAAGAAAGAAAGTCCATCCCTTTAGGGAGAGATGGAGGGGCCTCAGGTTTACCAAGCTCAGCAGAGAGTCTGGCTTTCAAGCTGCAGCCTGACTGGCCCCCTGCTCCACCTCTTATCACAGCCCTGGAGGTTCAGAGGCTAGCAGGTAGCTTGGCTGAACAGAAACACCCATTACCTTCCTTAGTTGATCTTTCAAAGCTGAGCGCCTTGGGGGAGGCTCTTCTCTGGAAAAGAAATGGAATTTGGAGTTCTGGGCAACCCACGGCCATGTCTACCTGGCTGCTAGTTGGCAGGATATTCATTCATTCACTTAATTATTCATTTGCTCCTTCTTTAGCTCATTTATTCATTATCTTCATAGATCAGGGATTGAGGGTACTATGGTATTGAGACACAGTGACAAATAGGTAAATCCTTCCCCTTCTTAGAGGGTCCATATGAGGGCAGTGCAACTTGGAATCCCTAGCACAGCTCCATGGCAGACCCCTTCCTCCAGCTCCGTGCACGGGGAGGGCGGGGGTATGACTTGGCTGTGTCAGTCGGCTACAGGTTCCGTTCGGAGAGGACACATGGTCCCGTTCACCACCGTATCCTCACAACCCAGCATTGTCCCCGGCACATAGGAGGTACTCGATAAATATTTGTGAATGAACGGATGGTTGTGTACCTTTGAGCAAAAGGCCGATACTTGTACATATTTTAATGTATTTCTCTGTCTACGTGTTTGGGTATTGATGTGCATGTTTCTGTGTCTCTGTGTCACTGTGTTTATGCTTAAATAACTGAGTGTGCATGTATGTGAGTCTTCAATAGACACAGTCTTCCCTTTACAACATTTCAAGAGAATGAACATTTTTGCTTCCTGGTATCTGACTTCGGAAACCCAATCTGCATTTTCCACACATGTACAGCACCCCAGATTTTCAAATATTTATACTCCTATATTTAAAATCTGTGAGATTTCTCTCTCTTTCTCACCCGTACGTGCTTGCATTCTGTCTCCCTCTCTCCCTCCTTCTCTCCCTCCCAGCCATCAGCCTGCCCTCTCCACCTTATTTCCTCTTTTTTCCCCCAGATATATGTTGATGAAAAACCCCCAGACTGAGCCACACTATTGCCTTCCATGTATGGCGTCACTGGGGAGCACTTGTGAACTCCCCATAGCCGTAGGACAGATCCTGAATGATGAGCCCAGCCAGAGAGGGGCATAAAGACTCCAGCTCCCCTTTCCCAAACCTTGGCAGCTCCTGAGAAGGATCTGCCCTCTGGGGGGAGTTTCTTTAGGCTGTAGCAGAGCTTCTAAAGAGGAACTAATTGCCCAGGGCTTCAGAGAGAAGCACTGGTTAAATACCAACATTGCCTGGGTTTCTGGAGGCTTAGGTCTGATCTTTGGGAGGTTATAATGTCTTCCGGGACTGACCAGGAGGCAGAGGAATACCCCTCCAAATTTCTCCTGGCTGAGATAGTCCATGGCCCCTCTCCATCCTGTGCTGTATAGCCAAGCTTGACCAGAAAAATCTACTGAGAGCAGGACTAATCATTTGACCTGATTGATTAGGACCTTGAGAAGCCCTGAAAAAAGTGAGGGCTTTTTGACTTCCAGTGTGAAATTCTGATGCTCAGGGATCATTCCAAATACCATTTGGGGTGCCTCAAAGTGTGGCTTCTGCTCTCATTTGTTACCAGTGGGTCAATAATTAAATAAGTCCATTGTTATCAATTCCACATTTGGGCCTGTGTGGATCTCGCCATTCCAGAGTCAGTTTACCAAAACAAAGCCACATGTACGTGCATGTGCACGCACACACAGCACCCTGAAGAATGGAAAGGGGATGTGAGAAGGAAGCCATTATAATGGACAAGTAATGGGGATGGCATATGAGGTCATCTATTTGTGCTCCAGATCTACCATCCACCCCCTGCCTTCTGTACCCTGTTCTGGCTCTGAGTGGTTGACCTAAATGGACCACACCCATGGGCTCCCATGCTCTGTGGCTTCCAGCTGGGTTCAGCCAAGGGAGCCCTGGCCAAAGATCAAAGGAAGGGAGGAGAGTGAGGTCAGGTCTTCATTCCTCTGGCCACCACCCTGTAGGATCACCTCAGGATGGCTGGGTCCCACCACAAAAGGACATTGCTCTTCCTGTGATGGCCTCTTTCATAGGATTTCCCTTCTGGATTATGGACTATTCCTTTCCCTTGTCCTCTTAGCTTTGGGTGGTACAGCTCCGCTGCTTCCAGCCCTGAGTTACTGGCTCCCATTCATTCTGCCTTCACCTTGGAAAATAGTCCCTTTGTAGGTAAACCCCAAATTACCCAATTTAAAAGTGTTTCTAGTTAGAGCTGTAATTAAGAAATAACAGGGCAGATTAGGGAACTTTATTACCTTAGATTGAATTTGGTAAGGGACTTTGTGCCAACCTGTTTATCTCCCTTATTGCTAGTGTATGAGTGAATATAGGACTTCTGTCTCTACCATTTAAAAAAGTGTCTATTGGGCGCCTGGGTGGCTCAGATGGTTAAGCATCTGCCTTCGGCTCAGGTCATGATCCCAGCGTCCTGGGATCGAGTCCCGCATCGGGCTCCCTGCTCCTTGGGAGCCTGCTTCTCCCTCTGCCTCTATCTCTCTCTCTGTCTCTCATGAGTAAATAAAATCTTAAAAAAAATAAATAAAAAATAAATAAATAAATAAATAAATGTCTATTTACTGCTCTCCCTAAAACTGCAGATTTAATAGGTTGCTAGATACACTATAAATCTAGGTTTTTCAAACCAATAATGGTCCCAGAGAGGCAGAAGGGAAATCAACAGGTTATTCTACTCTTCGTCACTTTGACACCATTTTTCATCTTGAGGAGAAATCTGATAAGAAAAACTTCAGATTGTTTGCAGCTTTATTGACCTGCCACGACTTCTGACTTCATGGAAGTAGTTGGTTATTGGCCAACAGCTATGAGCCTAATGTAGGTGGCTTAGTAATACTCTAAGTGTCGGACACCCAGCAGATCTGGTGATAATTCTGAGCAATGTGAAACAAGATTGTGCTCTGGCCTCTTCCTTTTGAATATATATCTTAATGATTTGAAACTCCTTTTGGATTAGCTGGAAGCATGCCCTCTTGTTATAGAAAATAGAAAAAAGATCAGTAGCTTCCTTTTTGTTATGGTATCGCTTCATTGTCACAGGGCAGAAGTAGATACATACAACCAATTGCAGCTTGTTACTTAACTCCTGTCAGCCTGACTGGCTTAGGAATAACTACTCTAAAACAAAGCAGCTTGTTTTGGGTAGATGTGCCTGCCGCCTGCCCAACATAATGGGTTTATATTCCAGCAATTCTATATTACAAGTTAATTTCTTTTGTTATATAGGATGTGTGCTATAACTGCCTATAGGATTTATAAGTAGCTCCACTCTTGAAATCAGATGCACCATGATTTTCACTGGAGATTTATCTATGACCATAGTGAGTATCTGGTAACTCCTGCTTTGAAAAACAGCCATGCCCAAATCATCATGGAAAGGCTTGGCATCTTGGACATTCACCCACCAGGGTAGAGCCAGATTATTTAGCCAGGACAGGATAAGTCGTGCTGCCATAACAAACAACCCTGGAAACCTCAGTCACTTAAAAACATGAGGGTTTATGTCTCCCTCAGTTTATAGACACGTGTAGCCAAGCTGAGCCTCAGCCCCACATGGTTACCATCCCAATCCAGGAGCCAGGCTGCCAGAACACCATCTTGAGCAAAGGGGAAAGAGAACATGACAAGGCACATACTCTAAAATGACAGACATCACTTCTACTCACAATTTGTTGATCAAAACAAGTCATGTGACAAGACCACATGGGTGGGATATACAATTCTACCAAGTTCCTGGAAGGAGCAAGAGTCTAAATATTTATATTTAGCCCCAATGACTATAGCACTGAGGGTTTCTTAGGAAAAATTCTGACCTTGCCTGTGGAGCACCTGCTCCTGACAGCCATTGGATTATATCCCAGGATGACCTGATTTTAAATTAATTACATCTGCAAAGACCCTATTTCCAATAAGGTCACGTTCACGAGGTACCAGGCTTAGGACTTCAACATATTATATTCCTTTTGGAGGACACACTTCAACCCATCATAAATACCAAGGCTCACACCTAGTTGATTGATTTTCTCAAAATGTTAGTACATGGTTTTGTTCTGTTTTGTTTCCTGGTTGACTGTACAAAGCATCTGAATCACCCTTATTTAGCAACAGAGAAAATCCATACCCCAGAGCCTTGCTCTATTAGAGTACAGATGCCCAAACTGTCTGCTGATCAACTTTGATGAAAAGTTGGGCTGGGAAAGACAATATTCACAAAGCCTCATTTGAACAGTGTACGGTTCTTTGTCTCAATCACTGGCTTCAGCATTTGCCGGCGGGCGGGGGGGGGGGTTGTTTTTGTTTTGTGTTTTAGTTCTCGTGTTAGCTGAGGAAGCCCCTTTTTCAAATGAGCTCTTAAGGAACTCTTGAGCAACCCCAGATATAAGACCTGTGAAAGCAGAGCTGCCTGGCTGGAGGGGGCTGTTGTCCCATGATAAGGAATTTAGAGTCCCTCTCTGTTCATCTTCCTCTCCTGGCCAAGTCATTGTGTTTGAAGAACGTGCTTGCGGGGGGGTTCACCCGGCTTCGGCATCCCTTCTCTGTGGCCCAACCAGGAGGGCCAGAGCTTCCTGCCTCTTTGCCTCCCCACCTCCCAGCACACCCTGCAGCATGGATGTCAGGCTCACCCCCTCCCTCTTGCTGCCTCCCCGCTTGTCCCTGATGCTGCCGAGTGTGTGTGTAGACCCCACCTCTCCTCCCTCCACAGTGGGGAGATCTGACATTCCAGCTCTGGAGAAGGAAAAAAGACAGAGTCGGCTCAGCCTGGACAGACCTGTGGTGTAATTAATTAGCTTAAGAAAAAGAGAGGTTCTGCCTGGCTCAGCTGGTCTACTCCATTCCTCTGCACCGGGATTAAAGGACATTAATGAAGGACATCATCACTTTGTGTTGGCCTCGCCAGCCGATGCCTTCCTGGTGCATCTCCTTCCCTGGAGAGTTCTCGACTGGGCAATGGGTTAAAGGGAGGGTCCAGGCCCCTGAGGTTGGTCCTGGCCTCAAGTGCTGGCTCTTCTAATAGCCAGGGTGGGGAGCCCAGAGGTCACCGAATAGGCCCCAGGGCTTCTTGTAGGATCCTGGGGCTTCAAGGAACAGTTTAAGAGTCCCTGGTAGCGATCAGTGTTTCTCAATATTGGCTGTGAATCAGAAACTGCTGGAGAGCTTCTGAAGTTTACTGATACTGAAATCCCGCATACACTTGCTGGCCAGAATCCCCAGCGTCGGCATTACAGGTGATTCTCATGTCATCGGATTGAGAACGCTTTGGCCCTAGATTAGATCAGATTATTTCCAGGTCTTAGAATTGTCTGGCCTCTGAGCGGCCCCTGGGCCTACATTTAGAGACCATTCAAGAACCATCCACACAACTTCTGTTACTGAGTTTGTTCTAGAAATGATAGAGTTGGTGGTGTCTCTTGCTCAGCATCCACCATATGAAGATCCATCCCATGAAAGCTTTATTTTCTTGAAAAATGAGGTGTGAAGGACAATGAGAACTTTGTAACTGATTTGTCTTGTTGCATCAGCTGCTCAGATGTGCAGAATTAAATGTGTGGTGCAATTTTAGTTACATACAGGTCCTCGTGGTTCTGGCAGCCGCATTTTGCCTTTGCCTCTGACCTTAGGTTTCTCTATTTTCCTCGGTCTCAATGTTTTATTATATTTTTCTACTTCGTGGAGTTACGTGAAAGTGCCAGGAATCCTTCGGAAGATAAAGTGAGTGTGAATACGTAAATAAACAAGCAGAGGTGGTGAATCTGATGAGGATAATGAAACTGGTGCCTGCAGCTGGAGGACAACACGCACGGGTCAGAGGGAGCACCGCGACTTCAGACCTATGTGCCACCTCCTCAGGGAAGCCTCTCCTGATTGCTTGGACCAGACTTAGGGCTTCATGCTGAGTGATACTAATTCTCATTCTTTATTAAAATGCCTTATATTAACATCAGGCTTCCTCAGCAGACTGTAATTTCTACGTGGGCGGGAAGCATGCTGAGCTTTCTCATGGGTGTAACCCCAGTGCCCAGTACGTGGCCCGCTGCTGAGTAACCATCTGATAAACATTTACTGGGTAAGAAAATAAACAGAGCTGCAAAGCTCTACTGCTCAGTGAAATGCATGAGAAATTCAAAGTCTCTATGATAAGACAGTGACTCAGAGCAAGGAGAGAGAAGGAAAGGGCAAGGCAGGAAGGAGGGAAGGACAGAACAAATTGATAAGAAGACAAAAGGTGTTCTTTCGGCCTCAGAAGAAGGCGGTCGAAAGGAATGGACACTATTTGAGCAGCTAGGATTGGCCAAGATCCAGCTAGAGCCTCTACCAACAGTGTCTCATTTTATCTTCACAACTTTCATACAAGGCTTTAGGGGTGAGAAGCCTGGAGGCTTGCCGAGTCTACATTGCCTGAAACCCACAAAACCCGTAAGTAGCTGAGTCCGACCTGAGCCCCGGCATCTGTGGCTTGGAGGCTGAGGGGCTCTCCTCTGCAGCACCGGGGCGAGCTCTCGGATCCACAAGTGGCCATGCCTACCACAGGGCACCTCCCCACTCCACTCGGGTCCCTGTCCATCTGCCCCGGAACCGGCTTCTGCTCACAGAGGGTCTCCTCCCACGTGGCGGGCTCAGCAAGCAGCTGTGCAGGGGTGAGTGAGAAGCGGATGCAAATGATGCTCTAAGCTTAGCACCCAGACCAAGTGAGGACAGAGGACCCAGGTCATAACTGGGAGCCAGTGGGGCAAGGACACCTCCCCCATCACCTTGTGAGTGCGTGGGGTGGTATGAGGACTCTGCAGCTCCCATCCCTACTCCTCCACCTCTATCCACACCTCCTCCCAGAAATGACTGCCGAGGAGCTAGCCAGGCGGAGCTGGAGGGTGTCAGGCTGGGACTGGCCGGGGGCCCAGCGGGGCGGGCACCAGCTGGGGCCCTGATGCAGGGAGGCGGCTGGAGCTCTACACACCAGGACGGGGTGGGGGGGTCCTCTTCCCTCCCAGCTGCAGTGGCTGCTCGGCCAGAAGTGGTCCCTGGTGGATTCTTGCCACTTGAAATCCAGTCTCTGTGGGTGGGAGGGAGCCTCATCCAGACACTGAGGCCCAAAGAGAAGGGTAGTGCCAGTGTGTGCCCACAGGCAGAAGGACCTTATTTACCCTCCACGTGTCCTTTGATACAGGGACTCTGAGGACCCTGGCCAAGATACGCTTGCTCCAAAGTCTCAGCCATTGTCCAGAACTTAATTCCTTGTGTGAAAACAAAAGCTTAGTGGGAGAGCAGAAGAAGGCTTGGAGAAGTTGCCCAGAATGTAAGGGCTTTCAAAGCCCAGAAAGCACCATCTATTTTGAATCACTGTCCCGAGTCGGTTGGGGCAGAATCCCCCTTCCAGGCTTCAAATCAGCACCTTTGCAGCCAACACTGTTGACTCAGGAGGGGCTGCGGGCTGATCAGAGAGAAAGAGAGCCATGTGTGTCCGGGGCCAGAGGTCGCCAGCCCTGCTCTCCAGAACTGTTCCAACCCGGACACAGGACTCTCAGGATCTGCTGCAAAGAGACTTGTCTCAGCTGGTTTCCCTGCATTGGCACCATCCGAGTATCTTAGATCCACCCATGTATTTGGATTCCTGGATGACAGACCTCTCAGTGCCTTGTCAACCACCACTCAGCCATTGTTCCCACTCCAACGAGAGCAGAGCAACAAATTGTAACCTTTAGTTTTTGTCTGATGGATACAGATCTCCATCAGGGAGACTTGCTCAATGGGGAGGTCCTGAAAGGGATGGATAAGAATAGAATCACACCTGGTCTCCAGAGATGTCTGAACTCTGAAGGATTTGTCATCATCCTGGAGAAAGAATGGAACCAGGTAGATAACCACGCTTCTTCTTGGCCTGTAGGTTTTCTAGAACCTCGGCTAAAAAAACAAAACGTTGGAGGAATGGCTGCTTCTAGAGCAGTTTTCTCCTTGCCTGCTGGGATCAGGGAGGAGACATCTGGCTTGATCAGAAATACTCCCCCTTCCAGAGATACTGTCAATAAACAATATTCAGGGAAAGGGAGAGGGAGGATAGGGCAGCCGGGGTGTATTTGTGTAGAGCCAGAGAACCTCGTGCCCTTATTAGATCAAGAAAACTCAGCTACAATCACCAACCCACTCACTCCCCTGTAAGTGAACTATGTCACAATCAATGTCTCTCTGAGGATTCAACTTTGCTGCTTATCCCCTCAGACTAATCAAAATCAGAAGAACATTCGGGAGTCATCTGAGCTATGACCACTCTCTTGGACCCTGTCCTTCCTGTTTCAGGTGGACTTGATGAACATCTAGGGCACAGCCATTTCCAGATACCTGGCTTATCTTTAGAACCTCAGATCTGGAAGGCCATCTGGCCCAACCGTCCAGTGCAGGGTGGATACACATCCGTCTGCAACATCCTAGTGTATGCCTACATATTTCCGGGGAGAATCAGGAAGATTCCATGAAGCCGACATGGCTCTTGCTCCTTAGGAGTCCCCAGCCTGGGAAGGGGGCAGACTCTGCACACCACCAACCAACTCTAGAAGACTCAAATCAAAAAGTGTGAGGGGATCTGGAAAGCCTACAGACTGTAGGATTCCTACCATATGACATTCTGGAAAAGGCAAAACTATGGAGACAGCAAAAAAGGATCAGTGGTTGCTAGGGATTCAGGAGCTGGGGAATGAATAGGTGGAGCCCAGGGGACTCTTTGGGCTGCACGACTATTCTTTATGATACTGTGATGGCAGATGCATGACATTATGCGTGTGTCAAAAACCACAGAGTCGGGGCGCCTGGGTGGCTCAGTCGTTAAGCGTCTGCCTTCGGCTCAGGTCATGATCCCAGGGTCCTGGGATCGAGTCCCACATCGGGCTCCCTGCTCGGCAGGAAGCCTGCTTCTCCCTCTCCCACTCCCCCTGCTTGTGTTCCTGCTCTCGCTATCTCTCTCTCTGTCAAATAAATAAATAAAATCTTAAAAAAA